>NC_045511.1:64677689-64998694 GCF_009650955.1 Corvus moneduloides
TTGTGCAATGCAATATAACAAACTTGCTGTTTTGACAATATTATGTTAAAAATCATAGAGGAAATTGGCTGTTCTGTATCTGGTTATGTCTGTGGGTGTAGATACACACACTTAAAATGCAGTTTCTGTTCATCAAAAGAAAACAAATATTTATATGTGAATTATGTCTGTATCACATATAGCTGAAACTATATAAGCTGTATACTTATTGAAGTACTACATTAACTTATCTGAGATACACATGCATTTTGGAGTGACCTTATTGCATGTTATATTTTTCATGTGTAAGTCTTTATTCACATTTTTTATAGCTTATTTGCTCATATGTGAACACTTCTTAAAAAATGCACGGCGGTATATAGAATTTTTTTCCTTTCTCACTGAAGCTCTTCCTAGATGAAACTGAGATTGCAGCATACCCATGTACTGATGAATTGCAAAAAGGACAGGATATTTTTCTCCATCAATCATTAGTTCTGGGAAAGAAAGCCACCAGCTCCCTCCTCAATATCCCCCTCAAAAAAAAAGAAAGAAAAAAGAAGAACCCAAACCAGCCCCAGCCTCTACATATTTATAAGTACTATTATGTTTTATTTTAAAAAATTCTCTATGGTTATATGAACCTGTCAGGTTAGAAATTAATTGTAATAACTTCTGTAGTTTAGTAATATCCATTTTTTTATCATACCCCAAAAGATTAATAAGGCAATATTTTTTTTCTGTGTGTAGGTGGTTAATGGAGTCTAGTTTAGTGTAATTTCCCTTTGGAAACATGAGAAAATATGCAAGCTGTGTCTAGGGTTGTACACCTTAAATTGCTTGGTTTTACACACTGTTGCAAACAGTTTAATTGTTCTACCTGTTCCACTATTGCAAGTTGTTTGGTTAGTTAGGAACTTCAGTTTTAGTGTCCTAAAATCAAGAGGTAGTGGATGGAATATATTGTAAATTCTATTTGATAGGGAGATTTCACGTTTTACAATATAAATTTTAGTAAGACTAGGTTAATTTCTAGCAATTCAGACTTCCTGTTTGAGTATCTAATTTATTTCTAACCTGTCTTCTTTAAATTCTTGCGTGACATTCATAGCAATGCTATGAGAATGCCAAATATTGTATATGAATAACTGAATTTGAGTGTACTTGTAGCATTTATAACTTCATTCAATCATCAAAGAGAGGAAAGCACATTTTTTAAAGGTCATTTCATTTACCCATAGACTCAGTATGTTCAGTACATCTCAGCTTCTCAGACCATCTCTGAGTAAACAGAGAACTGTGAAATAAATATATTTAGTTCTTTCATTTTCTTCTTATTGAAGACTGATTTCAAGTAAGTTTATAAGGTCTTTAAGGCAAGAACCATATATTTAGATTTTGTTCAGGCTTTGGATGCTGCTGCTACAACTAATGACTCAAAGCTGTGTTTACTGTTTATGTACCAAGTAAATGGATTCTCTCTTCTGTTTTACTTTCTCATTTTATTTAATCTAACTGTGCTTTCTCTTACATACCACCTCAGGGATGTTTTCTAAACTGAAAATCAGTATAGTTAAATCATGAAACATTGCAAAGTAGAAATAGAAACAAGCAAGTCTGTTAAAAGGTGAAGTATGTCACTTTGCAGGTGCCATCGAGTCAGATTATTCTACCTCAGTTAAGGTGGTCTGGGGTTTTTGTGGTTTTTTGTCTGATTATTTTTTTATTTGCTGTTAACTATACTTTCCTTACAAAGAACTTTAGAAGTATAATAGGATTCTGTGACAGAACTACTTACAAGGCAGTTATTAAGGTTACAGATAGCTATTTATTTATTCAAAAATTCATTTTTGGCTCCAGTGAGCTAGTTCATGTCTGCTGAATTTTCAGGTGATTCTTTAATACCTTAGGTCTGATTTTTCTTTCCCCCTCCCCAAAAATGCCTAAATGTGGGGTGGGAAGAAGAGAGACCAGTCTTGCTTATGTATCTCTCTTAATCTGACAATGATATTGGATGTTTATTGAACTTTAGAGCTGTTTCCTTTCTAGTGGGTTAGATGACCAGGACTGTCAATTTGTACTATTGTCTTTTGGTGTGATCTGCAGACTGCAGATTATCCACAAAGCATTTTAAAATGTTGCTGTTGTACTGTGTAGCCTCATCTTAACAAAATTAGAGTCTTACCAGCTGAGCTTTTTCTTCCTTGCATCATGGTAACATTCTGCACTGCAAAGGGCCGGGAGTGAAGTTAACAGTGAAAGTAACAGAATTGAATGGTAAAACGATAACTAGCATTTTCTGAGGAGGACAAAATCTATTCATTATTGGTAGGGGAAAGCAAAAATAACAAAATAACTGTAGTTCTCATGCCATTGGAAGCAGTGGCCAGTGTCAGGATTTCTGGCTTACATTAAATGTCTCATAAATTTGAAGACTTATTTTCTATTTAACTGCTGCAAAAAGTATTCAGGATTCTCCATTTAGAATCCTAACTGTTTTGTTTTCACGGTAAGATGTCTGCTGTATACTTACCTCTTTATTGTTCTGTGGCTTGAGAGTAGACACAAGAGTTACAGATTTAATGAAGGAGGAATATTTCCTACCTCGCATTTTTGCTGATGAGATGCACATTGTAGTTCTTCCATTAGGAAGGACATGAGGTTATACACAAAGGATTGTTAATTTGTCTTTCTAGTTAAGGTTTTATATATTGTGTTTATTATTGGAAGTGTTAATTACTTTGTATCTCAGAGAATTTAGAAGATACAATAAAGAATTAACCTTGCCTTGGAACTACTTTCTTTAATTAAAATCCCAGTCTTCCTTTTCAGTGTTTTTAAGAAAAATAGTTGCTCTATAATCACCATTTAAAAACTAAGTTTTCTCAAAATTTCAGATTGAAAAATCTAGAATAATTTAATGATCAGATGATACGCATTTTACAGTTAAGTTATAGAAAGTTATTGTTTAGATATATATAGTTCAATGGACTATTACAATAATTTATAAAAATACATGATTGATGAAAACTATTTAGATTACTTTTGCAGGGAAGTCCAGCTGTTTTCAAAGTTACATTAGCCGTGGATAGTGAGGAGCTGTTGAGCCACCTGTGTAGTAGCTGATTTATCAAATTGACTGTTAGCCATGAGGTGAGTTGACACACTGTAGTAGCTAAGATCATGTCAACATTTGTGTTTGTGTTTAGCATTTAGTTTGCTCCTATTTTGTTTTGTTCACTCTGTGTTAAACCACTTCAACTGAGTTGCAATTCGCAAAGGATTTGATAAATAACTCTTCCTTTTTCATTATATTGTTTTCCTGTCAGATTTAGTAAATGAAAAAATGTAGAATCCAGTATGTTTCTAATTCCTCAGAGTTGATTCTGGGTAATAGTAATAGCAACTCCCTGTAACTTCTAGGAATATTATTCGTTGGACTTTCTGAAAGGCATGGAAGCTCTTCTTTGAGCTATATCATCCTTGTTTTAGACAGTAAAACATGCTTAGTGTTAAGTCATAGATTTAAAGTTTAATATAATTATTATTTAATAAGTGGAGGTAAGTAGGGACAGAAATATGGCTTCAATCCCTTATTTTGTGGAAATACTTTTGAGCTCCAAGTCTGGGTTTTGAAGTGAGGGAAGAGTGAATTAATTAAGATAAAAACACAGCTCTTCATGGCATTGTCTCTTTTCAGGTGCTTTCTGACTGAAGGTTGTCATGAGTTGCTCTGGTTTTCTCCAACTCTGAAACTCCTTTCTAGTGTAAGGAGCACAGTCCTGAGAGGGTATTTCATGGAACACTAGTGGGCAAGTAAATGTGTAGAGATTTCAGTAAGCTTGGTCTGTAGTGGTGTGGAGATGAGAAATGCTTAGGGTTTTGCAAACCTTAGGCTAGTTCACAGAATTTAGGTTTTGTCCTAGCAAACTTATTTCACACCGAGGAAAGATTTATTTGCAGTAAACTCAGAATTAGAGATGGTCCTACAAAGCAATAGCATAATTTATCATGCAAGTAGTGATTCTGTCTTATGAAACAGACCTTCCAGTGTTTCAAAAGTTGTGGGTTTATGCTGATTCAGTTGTATCTGTTTGGTTTGGTGGTTTTTTTAATGCTGTTGTTTCAGGTCATTCAGATGGTCAGTTGTCAAACAGTATAACCTTATGAACTTGGGTGGTCTGGGATATCCAGATTTTATGTTACTGTCTTAAATCCATGTGGAGGCAGGTCCTACTAAGGTTTAAATTTCAGATATTAAAATTTTCTGTGGTGATCTTGATATGAGCCACTGAGTCAAATTTCCTGTCTTTAATAGGGCTTGGAGGTGTTCAGTATCTTCACTGCTTGTCCTACATTAGTATTTATTTCTCCTTATTGAATTCTGAAGAAACTGACATTACTCGAATTCAGGGAAGAGCTGGACACAGGAGCATGATTTCAGTGCAGTGACCAACTTCCATGACCTGATGAAGATAGAGTCTTCCTGTGGTCTCAAATCACAGGTTACGAGTTTGTTTGTCACAAACATGTTTCAGGCAACTGAGATGAAGAGGAGTTTTAGGATTACTTTGCATGTGAAATACTGCCACATAAGGGCTCCCACTGTTTGATTTCAGATGAAATACTAGGTTATTTGGCTAAGACTTGTAACAACTCAGTGCTGTAAGTCTCAGCAGCTTTTAATGGCTTGTGTCCTTAGCACAGTTGTAAGTCTGAGATACTCAAAAGTTCTTGTGTCAGCATAGTTGTGTTTTCAGTTACATGCTGTGATCCAAGGATGGTAACTCTTCAGACACAGCTGAATTTCTTGAAAGCTCAACGTAACAGACTGACCATCTGCAGCCTACTGAAAAAAAGGTTAAGCTAGAGCCAGCAGTTCATTTTTTTCCCTGTACTTGAAAATAATTAATATTTTGAAAAAATACAAGCATTTTCTTCCCATATTTTATAAAATGGGAAAAGATACAATGTCCAAGTCAGAAAAACGGATCTTGCAGATAGGAAAACAGAAGTTATGTTTTTGTCATCTGTGATAAAGCGGTGTACCTGTGTGTAAGTTTTGGTCAGAAATGCTTTAGTACTTGTCCCAGAGTTTGTAGTATAAGAAGGGGAAAGTTACAGGTTGTAGCCATTAAAAATGGCTTGAAGATGTAATTGGCTATTAATAGTGGGAATTGGGATGTTGGTTCATAATATGCTAAGACCTCTAATAAAATTACCCGTGTCATCTCCATAAAACAAACTGCATGGTCACAAGTATAACTTGTTACATAGATATGCTTCTGACCTCCCAGTGATCTATTCTCTTTGGCTAATATTTAGATTTTGTTTTTAAAAATATGTTCATTCTGTATGAAGTACTTCTGTCTTCCATATACTGATTCAAAAGCCTTTTATCTACTCTAGTTACAGCACTTAACTTGCTAGTATAGAAATGGTTAAATTTACCATAATGATGCCAGAATGATTTTTCTTCGGTATTTCCTTCATATATATGTATTTGTAGCTCTCTAGACTATTGTTGTATAGTTATATAGTTCCTAGGTAGCACCAGTACTCTTCCCTACCCTGATAGGCAGAAAGACAAAACACATTCTAGAGGCTCCAAGCCCCAGGGGTCCAAGGCCCCTATCCTGTCTGGGTTCTCCTTGGAAACCAAGGTTGAAACCAGCTCTTTGAGATACATTTTCATAAACAAATTTTAGTTCCTATCTAAGGTGGGGGCAGGGGGGGAATTAATAAAAGGGTAGAACCAGGAGGAATTACTTCATCGCTTGTACTTGGGGATTCTTTTCAATTATTTGCTAATTTGCTAAACTTATAAAACTGTGTTCACCCTATGCAGTGTGGGCATTTTTCCATACCTGCCCCTTAGAGGCCTCCAATAAAGACCAGCCATTATATTACCTCCTATACCAATATTGTCTCAAAAGTGTGTTGTTTATTTCTAGATCTTTAAAGCACTAATTAAACCAAAGGAACAGGAGATGCTTAGGGTACTCAGTGCAGTAGGCATGCAGTTTGTGGTTGGTTTGTATTTGGTTGATTGTTTGGGGTTTTTTTCCCTTGAAAAGTGAAAGAAATGTGGCAGATAATTTCGTAGGAATAGGAGTCATCTAGCAGGACATTTTATTTTAATCTAGGTGGTTCAACCTTGTCAAATAGAGTTACTTGTTTTAGGGCAAAGGGTAAAACTGGTGGTTTTCACATCACTGACTGGTATGTCATTTCTGTATTGAGCATATTTTCTCAAATAATCTGTTAACCATCCTTCACAGGGTGTTAGAAAGCTTATCTTTTTTTACAGCAAATATGCAGATTACTTATTATAAACACAGTTGTCTTAGTGAAATCTAGAACAAAGCGGTCACTGAAAAAAATACTCTTTTAACCTACTTCTACAATAATCTACTGGCCAAAAGGGAGAGGTATGCCTGTCCTGTGAAGCTCTCTAGGGCTTCACAGCCCTGTAGCTGTTAGTCTGCATACTGGGAACAGAGTGGCTGGGACTACAGGCTGGATGAGGCCATGAGGTCCATGGTGGGCAGGGAGCTGAACATGTGCTAGCAGTGTCCCTTGGCTGTAAGGAAGATTAAAAATGTGTCTCTTGGGCTGTATGAACATAGTTATAGGCAGGAAATTGAGAGAAATCTTTATCCAGCTCTCCTTTGTATTTATTATACAACTTTGCATCATTTCTGCTTTTCCCCTCACTCTTCTGTGGTTGAGGGAAAGCTGTTGGTTGGAGTAAGTTCAGCAAAAGGCTACTAAACAGTCAGAAACTAGAGTGCACATATCTGTGAGGAGGCACTGAAGGACATGGGCTTGTTCAGTCTTGAGAAGAGAGAGTTTCAGGGGTCCTAACAGCAGCCTTCTCTAGAAGTGCACTTCATATGGAAGTGCATGGTGGAAGGATGAGAGACAATTTAAAAAGTTGAAACAAGAGAGGTTTAGATTGGAGACAAGGAAAACCTTTTTCCCCATGAGGACAGCTCAACAATGCAGCTTGGACCAAGTGAGGCTTTGCCATCTCTGTCTTTGTAAATTTTCAAGCTCTGGCTGAATGAAGCCCTGGGGAGCTGGTCTAATGCCAAGGCTGAACCTGCTTTGGAAGGGAAGTTGGGCTTGGGAACTCCTGAAATCCAAGCAGCCCAAGCTATACTATGATTTTACTTGTGATTCTTGCTCTACACCAGAAGTTCCTAGACGTGATCTAGTTTGTCTTCTAGTCTTGTTGGCCAGTTCAGTTTCTTAGTGAATCCTTACATTTGAATTTGAATCCTCACATCTGGAGGTAAAAGTGGAGGGATAGAGCTAGAGTCACAAAGTAGTACTTGTGACATATATCACAAAGACCTGGATTGGGTGCCCAAGAGAGGATCTCCTTAACAATGCAGAACTCTTGGGCTCCTCTTTTTCTTCAGTGTGTTACACTTCTGTTATTTTGGTCCAACACTTCATTCTGTGGATTTTTCAAACTTAGGACTGAACATAGACTGAATTTCTCACATTTATTTATACCATATTTTAGAATGAAACCTCAAGACTTTTCACTGGAGTCCTGCAGAGGCAAAAAAATAAAAGCAGTAAACTGCAGTAGCAGGAAAAGAAATTTTTTAAAGTCTCTTCAGGAGAAGACAATGATGAACAAAAGGTTTTATAAAAGAAGAAAGGACCTTGGTTGAATACCTGGCAAAACCAAACCCCAGTTGCTGATTTCTGTGGACATTTATTTGCGTGCATTTATCAAAGTCTTAATCAGCAGTTTTTAATTCTTTTGTTGCAGCAAAAGAGAAGAATAAATTAGAAGAGGAAGAACTGCAAACAATGTTTTTTATTGGAAATTATTTAGAATAATAAAATAAACTGGATAATTTCCTTTCTTTGTTGAAACAAGTTCAGGGGTGTTGATGAATATTCTGCATTTGGCTAACTGCCTGGTGATTTGTAAGTGGTGCTCAATGTACATAACAGCTAGCAATCTGAAGAGGGATTCTTTTTTGTGATGAGGATATCTAAAATATTTTCCTGTAACTTGCCTATATCCCTGTTCATTTTGATAAGAACTGGATTGTGTCCAAATAAATGGATTTCAGAAGCAAGGACAATGTTTTTGAGTGTCTGTAAAGAGATGTTTTAAAAAAAATGCTTTATCATATAGCTGCAAATATAAAATTAATAGCAATTATAGAGATCAAGAGCGAGGATCTAAAGAAGTGTGTATTGCAGTAACTGGTAATTGGTGAAATCAGAAAAAATAGGTTGATAATCAATGCTTCTGTTGACTGAAGTGGTTCTCTTTGGGGGTCTTTTGTTTGTTTTGGCTGGAGTTTATCATGGTGGGACATCCATATCCATAGCTAAATTAATGTACTTTGATTTCTCTTACTCTTGTTTAGCACTGCTTGAGGGAAAGCAAAAACATACGTATACATTACTAATTATGATTAATGTAGTCTTGATAATCATGGCAGTATTAGAAAGTAATCCCTTTGTTTAAATGCAGATGTTTCATAGCAGCTAATAACCTGAGTTGAATCGAATGATTAAGGCCTGGATAAGCAAATACATTATTTAGAACTTGTGGTTTTTATTTTATTAATAATTTGTCAAACTTGCCTCTATCAAATTTGAGAATTTAAGTTAAAGAGGGATGTAGGATTTCCATAAAGTGTTTCCAGTGAATTTTTTCCAAGAAAAAAATCCTTCTTCTGATTGAACTGAATATGTGAATGCACAGTGAAACTCAAAGTGCCCTAAAAGATATAACACCATAACATAGTCAGTATCTTTTTCAAGTACCTCTATTTTATTGTGCTTTTCTTTTAGAATGTTCCTGTCAAGTCCTGCCTGACTTTTCAAAATCAGTGATTAGAATGAATATCGAGAAATTCAAGTGGTAGAAATCTTGCTGGGCAAAATAAAGAGCTGCAATAAGGAAAACAAGTGAAATAAACTTGAGCATATCTCGAAAATTATATAATTAGTGTTCAGTGTTGGTGTTCTACTTGTCATAGTTTAGATTTCTATGTTTCCATATTATAAATGAGATAGCTAATGGTATCTGTTTGATATTATTTTTACTGTTACTTGGCAATTATGGAAGAGCAATGAAATGGTATGTTATATAGTCATATGTCTTTATCTTAAGACTTAGAAATCAAATTCAGTTTCTGCTATTCATGACATAAATCTTGAATAATTGTTGCTGAATGTTCTTTATGTTGAATTGGTGTTTTATTCTCTATAGGTGCAGTAGGTTGGGACCTAATAAAAAAAATTACCAAATAATTATAATAATCAGTCACCATTACCTTTTGTCAAACCATCTTTTGAAAGTAATATTACTTAAACGTTCTGGGCATCAAGCTTTTTGTCTGGTTATATGAAGATTTCTGTTAGGAATGTCTTATAACCTTAGAAGCCAGAAAACAAGTAAACAAACATGCTTTGGATCCAATTGTGCAATTTTCAGTATTCAATTTGTATTAGAAGTACAATTACTGTGAACATAGAGATTAGTTAAGTATTCACTGTTATACAGTACCAGCTTAATTAATGACATTCTTTCCTCTTTTTTTTTATAATGAATGAATTTCCTTTAAATTTTTACTTTTTTATTATTTTTTATTTGCATTTCTGTGTGCTGGTATGTTTTTCATTATTCTTTATTTCACTTGGGTTTTACATTGTTCTTAATTTTTTTTTAACTCAGAGTTTTTTTGAGGGCAAAAAAGCCATTCTAGATAAACCTAGCTAATAAGAATTATTGTGTGTGTTTTCATTTTACATTTTCATGTTTTCAAATGCTTTCTACAGTCAGTCTTAGCTAAGTGCTTGGAGAACTGTTTCTTTGAGAGAAGGGTAGTGGTAAGTAAAGAGGATTTAATAATTTTTGGATATTATTTATAAATAAATGCCTGTAAACTGAAAATATAGGTTTAAGTGGTTTGTTCTAAGAAACACATGGAATAAAAATAAAATAATTGGTATCTATCCAGGAAATACAGGCTGTGGCTTGTTCAAATCACTATCTTTTCAGGTGCTCAGTACTGTTAGGTTGGAAAAGCAGAACTGAATGTTCTGTTTGGAACTGAGTATCTTTTACAGTGAGGTCAACAAAAAGCTGTGTGGGGGATTTTTTTGTATGTTTGGCTTACAGATTTTTTTTGGTTTAATTTTTGTGTATGAATTTGTATGTATTGTAAATGTAAAAATATATTTCATTTCATGTGACATCAAAAACAACACCAGTAGTAACAATGTCTTGTCAATAAGTATGTGCTTGTGAAAGCTAATGTATTGGGAAAGCTCACACAGGAAGGCAAACAAAGTTACAATTAATATCTTAAATAATGTTGTCAAGTGTAATAGTAAATTTCAAGCATGTTTGGTAAAATAGTATTTTTGGAGTGAGAGATTTTTTTGCCATTGCTTTCAATGTAATGCATTTCTTGTGTATTTCCTGTAGAATTGCTGGTGCTGATTTTGCTCTTAAATTGAGTATAAATTTCTTAAATAAAAAAAGAACATGGTAAACATAGTGAAATATTAGTTGCCTTGTTACAGTTACAGTACTTCAAATACATGTTTACAAAGCAAAGTGGTAGATTTCTAAAAAATATTTAAAATTCAGATGGTGGGGCAGGGTAAAGGATATCTATAGGACATAAAGCAGTATTTTATAATGAGACAGCTTTCTGTAAATGTGTTTCTAAATTTCTAAGTTTGTAAATGTTCCTTTCTGTCTTTCTTTATGTCAAATTAAAGTATATGCCAGTCTTGAAATTTTTTTTTATGTCAGCATTTTTTCCTTCCTTTGCAGTTTAGAATGTAGTCCTTTCTTGCTACTTCATTATATTATCATTGGTGACAGTGATATCTGCTCTACTTATATTTTGCAATTATTTTTTCAGTACTTTTGTGGCACTCACTTTTGGTTATTAAGCTCTGCACTTCAGTATCCACTGTTTGTCTGGTTTTTTTCCCTGTTCCTTGTTGGATGCCTGGCTTGCATGTGGTTTAATATTTAACAGTTTACCTGAGATAGTGGGGTGTGACAAGCCTGCTAAGCATCACACTGTGCTGACATATACCCAGTTGGTTGTAGGGATAACCTACAGGTGCCAAGATCGACTTTCAGGGCCTGCCTGATTTTTTATTTGCCAACAGTCACTTTGCTTTAATGTTTGCTAATCTCTAGCTTTCTCTTGGGATCCTTTAGCCTGCTTCATGGCAGTGTATACAAAATTGACACTAAAAATATGGAGGAATGTTCTTTTAGTCAGTTTGACGTAATTGGAAAGAACTTGAATTGAGAAATTCAGAATCTGTTTCTTTTACCAGCTACATGAGAACAGGTAAATCTTCAGACTCTGCGGAAAATAACCCCACTTATTGAGGAGAGGAATGCTTGAAGAATATCTTAAAATAAGATCTTTGGTTATTTGGGGGTTTTGGTGCTAGGGGTATATTTGTTGTTGTTTCAGGGAACTCAGGGGAGCAGTTGTGCATGTATTTGGTCTGGTCTAATTTTGGTGGTAGTGAATTATATCCTAAGAATAGGATTCTAGAATTATGTGAGAAACATTACCTTCTTAAGTCATCTTACTAATGCGGGATTTTTTCTTAGAGCCGAGGGAACGTTCAGCTTGCACCCCTTCTTTGAATGGCCAGTTTACAAGTGAGTTACCTTCTGTAGTAAAGGATGAAGGAATCTAGGGCTCCTCCTTAAGCTCATTATGGTGAGATTCTGGTCAAATTTCTTTTACTAAACTGTCAGTGAAGACAACCAGAGTGTCTCACCAGATTGAAAAAATCAAGGCCCTATTCTGTTTTTCGTAAAGAAACACTGATGTCTACAAAATTATTTTGCTTCAGTAACATTAAAGTAAATATACTTACAGAAGAACATTTAAGGAAAAATGGTAGGGGGACATAGCTTTGTATCTGTTCTCTTTGTCAAAGTCCTCCTTGTCTCTAATAAATTCTTGGGCAACACAGAAGTACTTAACAAAATGTTGACTGCAGAACTTAATTCAGATAATCAATACCTACTTTTTACTTCTAAACCTGTAGGTAGTTTTACAGCATAATGTGCCTCTATTACACTTTTAGCTATATCTAGTTGTTGGTGTTGTCCAAGCAGCCTGTCATCTTTGAGGTCATGATGACTAGGGTAACGTATTACAGTGATCTTTTTTTTATAAAATCATAAAAATAAACTAGCAATGGTGGTTATACACAGCAATTCTTTAGATTTATGGATTTGACTGTGGAAGTCGGTGGAATGTGTTTCATTCTGGCATTTGGTTGTGGGCTCTACTTGATTAGTGGCTATCAACTGTTCTAGACTAAATCCCTCAAGTACAGGGGGTAAGGCAAGTTTTTTGTTTGAGTGTTACCCAGACAGAGGTGAAAAGTTCAGTTTTGCCTTTGAAAAAGATTTCGCAGACTTTCAAGTTACGGAAAAGAAGCAAAGTTGTAGTTGGAAGAGTTTGAATTCGTTAATGCATTCTGCTGATATTTGCTGTTTTACCCCCAACCCTCTGAGATTTTTGTCTTCAGAACATGCTTCATATTTGTTATTGTTTTCAAAGTTCCCCTAAAAACATCAGCCACTAAGTAGTACAAAGCATTTTGAAAAGGATAAACCCTAGCATTTCCTTACCTGACTCTGGAATCCATTTTGTGGCACTGTCTGTTACAGCTGTTGTCTAGATAATGAATCTAAACATTTCCAATAACTTTTGGGACAGTGCGTGAGTTTCTTAAATTTGTACCCTTAGGGAAACAAAGTTGGTTTGGTTTTTTTGCTGATATGCCTGTCCATCTTATTCAAAAGAGGATTAGAAGTTTCAGAAAAACATACTAATAATACAAATAATTAGCTTGAAAAGGTAAGCAAAAATAGGTGCTACCCCTGAAGAAGAGGCATTTGCAACTTATTTTGCGCTCCCAGCATTCTGGAGAGTCAGGCAGGAAACACTCACAATCCATGCTACAGTGTTGTACAGATCCATTTAAAGGACCAAGCTGAAGGAAATGCAGTTGTCTTAACTCTGGTGCCATAGAACAACTTGTTCTTTGGTGCAGAGTAGAACAGCCTCAGATTATTAGAAAGAAAAGCCATAATAATAAGCTCTTTTGCATGTCATTTCTTAGCCATTCTTCAGCAGATTTACAAAAATATTGCTGAAAGAAATTAATCTGCAGAGATTTACATAGATGTCTAATATGTAGAATGTGTTAAGGTGACAAAGACACAAAGAACTCACTTGAAATCTGCTTAGAGGTTTGTTGGACATCTTTTGATATAGATTATAAATAAAAGTTATTCTGGCATTTTAGAGTTAATTAAGTTTTTTTTTCCTTGAAGTCCCACTTTTATGATCTAGAGTATGAAAATTGTATGAAAATATATTGTTCTGTCAAAAATTTATTATAAAATATCTTTGCAGAGCATGTTGAGCAACTCCATTATACTAGCTGGTTAGTATGTGAAGGTTAAACTTTGAAGGGGTTTGGACTTTACTGATTTTAATTTTGCTAATTTAAATTATGGATTAGAGGAAAGAGTGCTGTCTGCTTTGTTGTAGCATGCAGTATATGTCAGATATATTGCTTCTGTGTAATTTTTTGGGGTTTGTGTTTGTTTACAGTATTCAAATCTGTCATTGTAACATTTTTTAAGGGTATGCCTGGAATTGGGGTTGACTAAGGAGAATGTTAATGTATTTAAATAAACTGGTTAAAGCCATAGGAGAAGGCCTGTGGTGTTTTCAAGACTTCTCAGCCTGAAAGTGCCGCATAACCCTTTTAGGTTGCATAGCAACAGGCTCCTAGCAACAATAATAGATTGAATTTCCAATAGTGACCAGGCCGGATGTAATAATAAAGTAAGAGTACAAACAGTTGTCATGGTTTTCTTTTCACAGTAAACTAGTGTTGAATTTAGGGAGATTCTGTTTCTCAAAGTGGTGAACCTCTTTGCAAAATGAAAGTAATATTGAAAATTGTGGTACCAAAACGCTGACAAAGCTGCTTATAATGAATGACTTTGATGTCTAGTAGTTTGGAACATTGGGGAAAACAAAGAAACATTGAATTAGTTGTTAAGGAAAAAGAGTATTTAGTAATCACTTTAAACTGCTTTTAAATCTCAACTTCTTTTATAAATTGACCTGTACTGGATCTTCATAGAAACCCCTAGCTGTACCAATATACATGTTGTTTAGAAAAGTTTGGAAATATCTTGTCAGTATACTGTTAAAAAGGGTAATGAATAAAACTGAGTAACAGATTTGTTTTATGTCAATAATCTGTCAGTATTTCATATTTTCCAGACCTATTATGTGTGAAAGGTAGAAATACATGGATAAGGAATTGACTTGGAATAAGAGACAGAAATCACCTCATGAAATAGTAATAGTTGTAATTCTGGATGATTACATTTCAGTTTAAATGTTTTGACCTGGCTAGCAGTTGAAAATTGTAACACTGGTTGTTAAATAAAGGTGTAGATTGACACTAGATTAACACCTCTTTTCAGTTCCTGTATCTGTTTTTGGGATGGTGTTGAAGAGTCAGTATAGTAAAGGCCGGTTACCTTAACAAAGAGCCCAAATTAGTTATTTTTAATCTGCTATATTCCATTAAGATGGCACCCTTTGTTTTCTGGATAGATGAACACTGCTCTAAGAGTACAAAACTTTCATCTTTAGTTACTGATAAGAGGGGCAACTCTAGGGGCTGCGCAGTGTTGAAGGAAAAGAAGTTATTTGGAAGTTACGGACGTGACTTGAGATGTTTCACTGGATTTTGATGTTTCAGTATGTTCAGATGTTTATCAGTAGTGTTTTATTGCAGGAATTTTAAAAATTGAATTCTGAAAAAAGCTTTTCAGTGGACCTCTTAGGTCTGACTACATATGGTATTTTCCATTTTAACTCTTAATCTCAGCATTTTGATATAATCACAGAATATTAAGGGATTTGAGGGGACCTTAAAGACTGTCTAGTTCCAACTCCCCTGCCATGGGCAGGGACACCTCCCACTAGACCAGGTTGCTTAAGGCCTTGTCCGACCTGGCCTTGAACATTGCCAGGGTTGGGGCATCTACAACTTCTTTGGGCAACCTGTGCCAGTGTCTCATCAAACTCACAGTAAAGAATTTCTTACTAAGTTTTTCCTCATTTGACATTAGATTTCTCATGGTGAAGGGTCTTAGTATGGTGACGGAGATATTTTGGATATATTCAATGAAACAAGATGCTTTTATTGGATTGTATTAAAAAACAATTTAGTTGAACAATTGTATTGAGTTCTGTTATTTGAATTGTGAGTTAAGCGGTAGTCTGAACAACATTCTGAATTTGTATGATGTTTGTAATTTAGACTATCAACTGATTTAAACTCTTAAATTTTAAATCTTAAAAAATTATTTAGGAGTATAATCTAGTCTAAGTATGACATCTAAGAAAAAGCGTTTGATTAACGTTTGTGGATTGCTACTAACTTTATGCTCTATAGAGGTATTTATGTGGTAAAGTAACTACTGCCACAGCTGGAGACCTAGGAGAGTTTGAAAGATTTAGCAGAAGTAGAGATTTTTAACTTAGAATAAGGTTAAAAACTGATAATGAAACTATAGCTAGGATATAGAAATAGTATTGTCCCTGCCCTGCTCCATGGGGTCCCGCGTGCCCCCACAGAAGCACGGGTGGGTTCAGTGCTACAGTCGGTAGCAAAGAGTCCAGAAGGGCATTTGGGTGCGTTCTAGCAGGAGCATTCATTGCTGCTACACTGGCGAAGGTTGCAGAGGCAAATACGAACATGATCCCAAAGTTCACAGTTTTGTCCGGGGGCGGGGAAAAGGCAGGACCAGGGAACAGGGACCAGTGGGGAAGCTCTGGGGGGGTGACGAGGGGTAGAGGCTGACAGCCAACCAGGGAATCCAAACTGGGATAGATTAACAGAACAGAACAAGCATCTCGGGAGGAGCCCTCTTGGCCACCCCGATACAAAGTGGCTCCTGTGGTACGAGGGACTTGTCTTACTGAGAGCTCTCTGTCCCTTGTAATGTATGTTCACCGGCCACCACATATTAAATTTAAAAATACAGGAACATACCTTTTATAGTGTTCATAGATTGTATTTTTACTAAGAATTGTTTTGTGTAGTACAGTTGTGATATTTTCAGAGAAGTCAAAAGCATTTTAACCTTACATTATAACAACTAGTATCTAGTATTTATTATGGCAAATACATATTCTTAAATCAAGTAGATTACAATCAGAATTTCTGTAAGAATGTAGTTTACTTTCCAGAAGTGCAGTCACTAACGTTGTTCAGCTCCTGCCCTATCTCCTACATAGCTGATTTCTATATGTTGTATTAGTGCTTGTTTTTACTTTTAGACCAGACATGTTGCTTAGAATAGTTACTTACTAATATTGTTCTTGTTGGGCACGCCTAAATGACTGGATTTGTGGGTTAAGGCTTCTACTTCATCCAGACCTAATCTCTCAGGCTGCTTGCCTCATAATTTAAAAAAACAAACCCGTTTTCCATTCAAATCAAAAGAGCAGAGGTTAGATATTTGACACTGTGCCAGATATAATGGAAATCAGTATTTCTTTGCTTCCTATGCTTTTAGGGGAGTTCAAGTGAAATTTGCATCAGGAAAAGATACTTTTCATTTACAATTTTTGTGAAAGAGAAAAAAATTATTTAACATAATAACTAAAAACTGAGAGGACAGAAAACCTATTGTAGAGTCTTGTAGCATGTAACAATGGAAAATCTTGAGGAACAAAAATGGAAGATGAGCAAAAGAGAAAATAAAATACTTCAGATTTTATTTACTTCTTTATAACTGTAAGAATATGTAATTTTAGGAAATTCATTCAAGTGTTTGGAAATGTAAAAAGAAGGACTGGGAGGAAGTAGGTCTCTGAAGTTTAAAAGACAATAGAGAATAAGAAGTTTGGCAAAAAAATCTGTGTAGTCTGTTGGGCTGTACATTTATCCTCCTACTGAATTGCCATGAAATGTAATATGTTGTGGCATGGCATTGTGTGTTTACTCCTATTGTTTTTTAATTAGTGCTGTTGATATGCAAAATTATTTTCAGAATTTTCCATTTCATATAAACATATTCTATTCTCATGTTGATTTATTGTAACAATTACACTACAATTTAGTGTAAGAAGTCAAAACAATTATTTTTTTGTTTAGTGTCTGTAAGTTGAAAAGCACAGTTTGGTATAATTGACCAGACACCAATTCTGAAACAAATGTCTCATCTGCTTTCTGTTTATATTTTGTAGTGATGTCTTCCTTTTCTCTATACACTAACTATGACTAAAATAACAAATACAAACAATAATGTTGGTTTATGTAGTGTTACTGAAATGCCATGTAAAATTACATGTTTAAAAATGCAGAGTTTTTTAATGGGTAAAGAAAGAGGCTTAAGTAGTGAATGGTTCCAAGCAAAAAGCTCTATTAGCATTAAAAGTAATTGTTGCGTGGAGGACTACAAGGTCTAATTAATTTTTTGGACTTAACTGCTATTTATATGGTACTGGAGCATGTATGATACTCTTCTTGCATGAATTTACCCATGTACAATATTCACTGTTTGATTGTATATTGTTATTTATGCCACATTTATCTGCCAAGAAGAGTGAAGAATGTCAATGAGATGTTTTTCTGCTTAATTAAATACTTAACACCCAGCTTAATAGGTCTATATCATGTAAACAGCCTTTAATCAGATATAAGTACAGAATGCTGTTTGTGCATTGGACCTGAATTTGTGTGTTCTCAAATCTTCAAGGGTGTATCCGTCATTTTGATACACCCTTGACGATTTTAAAGTTATTTGTATTGGAGAGGTAGGTGTAGGAAGCTACTGTGCAGTATTCTTATGAATCAGACCTGCTTTTATCTAGAGTGGACAAAGATGTACAAAAATAATCTTTGATGGTGACTTTTTGAAGAGATAGATGGAATTTTCAGGTTATGAGATTTATGTCTGTTTATATGAGAGTTATGTCTTTTTATATTTCTGGAAAGTAGTTCTTGAGAATGCTCTTGTTTTACTTTTTTTTTTTACAAACCTGTCATTATTGGAAAATTCTGAGTTGCCTAAGATTTACAAATTTTGTTAGGTATTTTCCTATGTTTCTGACAATTGAGAATCTAAGATTTCTGTGGTATTCTGAGAAAAAAATATTCTTTTGCCATTTTTCTTCCAAATGCATTTTATGTTGTAATAAATAGGAGAGTATCTAAATAGTATTGCTAAATATTACATACAGCTTTACCTTTATAGTTTCATGTACTAATTCTTTGTGTTTCATTTGACTCATGTTTTTAATAGAATTTTTGACTTCTGAAAATGCTGACTATGATCATACAGTCTTGAATGTAGCCCTTGGGGCTGCCTATATTGTATTAGTTATTGATGAGAAAGATGTCATTAAGGACTTCTCTTTTAAGGATTTTACAGATATTGTGTGTGAATTGCTGCCTCTCATGATTTAATTTTTGAAGCATGCTAGAACAAAAAGCCCTGTGTTTGGAACTTGGGTAATTTCTAGGTCTTTGTAGAAGCACAGAAATTTTCTATTACAGTCATTGAAGGTGCTGACCTATAAAGCAAACCTTATTTTAATTTTCTCTTACTTGATCATGGAATATAACTACCAAGGCAAAATCAGTCAGTAACATGAAGTTATTCTTGCCTTGAAATAATATACCATTCAGTTTTTATGTGAATATGAGAATAGTGGTGATACCACCTTACAGTCATTTACCTCATTGAAATAAAATATATTAAGCCTCTAATCATTAGATAAATAATACTGTAATTACTTGAATTTTCAGTAGCTAGGCCTGTTTTTTCCTTTTCTGTAGAAAACAGTCTCTTTTGAACTTGAAGGTTGCTTTGACATGACAAATGTGACATTAAAATCAGTGTAGTTTCTTTGAATAATTAATTGGCATTCCAGTGCTCTTATAAAAGTGGCAAACATAGGACATATCTGGTGCTGTTATTTCAAAATAATATTAATTTATAACTGCAGTAATGCTCGTTGTAAAAACACAGTGTTATAGGTTCGGACGTACGTCAGTTCTCCTAAAAAGTTTCAGTTTCTTAATGTGTTTGACTAGGTTATTTTATCAAAATTTATGAACATGTTGTAGTGGGTTGAACCCGAGTTGATGGATAGTCTTTTAGGCTAATGATGCTTCTCACAATTTATATATTTAAACCACACGGAAAGGTGGGAATTGCCCTTCATTTGAGCTCACCTGCCGGAAGGTGCGGGAGCCTCTGAGCCTCCGGGCCCCACTCCTGCCCCCCCCCCCCCCCGCCCTTCCCCAAAACTCTGGCACGGACCCTGGGTCGCTGCGGAGGGGAATCTGTTCCAGAGCCTCAGGCAGCTAAAACCAGCCATGGACTGCTCACAGCTAAACCTGTCCGGCGCAGTTTCCTGGGACTGGCAGGTCCCTCTCCTCTCCATGTGGAGCCAACGGAGCCAACGGGCCTCACATTGGGCGCCACTAATTATTTGTGCCGGTTTGGGCAAATTTGCCTTCTCTGAGAGAAGGCAAGTTACGACCATCTCTCCCCCCACCAGGTTTGGGAAAAAAAAGAATTTTCCTCAAAGGAAAGTGAAAGAGATAAAACTATTTATTTAACAAATACACAGGAAAAAGATACTAATGCTAAATAATGAAACCTCTTGCTGTAGAGAGAAAACCTGGGAAAATTTCAGAGTTCTTCTGTAGTCTCTCTCTCTCCCCTCCTTGGAGCTGGGATGGGGTAGTGGTCCCACCTCCAGGGCCAAGACCTAAGTGGAAATTCCTCCTGATATATTCTGATGTTGAAACAGTCCAGCAGAGAAAATGAAAAAAAAAACGAAGTCCCAGGAAAACAAAAGTTCAACTCTCCGTCTCTGTCCGGAAAAAAAGAAAGCCAAAAATCTGGCTGGAAAGCAAGCAAGCCGAGTGCTTCCCTCCGCTCTCGCTCTCCTGCCGCAGCTGAATGCAGAGAGCCGTCTCTATCTCTGTGTGACCTTGAACAAGCTGCAAACTGCTTTGAAAAAGTACACTTTTCTCTCTCCCCTCTCAGGCTCAGTTTAAAGGCACAAAATTAATTTCTGGCCATAGGGTAGCGATATGGGATACATGTCATAAAGTCACCCCAAGACAGATGTCAATCGTGCTACATATTTGAGTTTGGGAGAAGGGAGAAAAGGGGTGTTCCCAAATAAATTTACTACTATTGCAGCTTTCTCTGATATTACTGTTTTTAATATCTGAAACAAAACCATTGTAGTGTTGAAAAAATATCTTTTACCAGGTAGTGATTCCTTAAATCTGGAGAGTTTGACTCCCAGCCATGTCTGGCTGCACCCTACAGTTCTTTGCTGCACTTTTTACTTCCATTCTGTATTTCTTGATCAGTATGTGAGACAAATGTGTAATGAAAAAAGGAAGTAGTTTAATTTTGAGCTGACTCAACAAAATATCAAACTATAGTTGTATGACTAAAAACAGTTGTGATGTCACGGTCTTGATACCCTGCAGTGAGTTTGATCACAAGGGAACAGCTGATCACTGTAAAAAATAAGCTGCTTTCAACACTCTCTTTGGGGATTATTTAAATATAGAAATGTGTGGAAGGGAGGATAGGGAATGAAATGTCCAGATAATAACCGAAGATGAGTTCTCTAGATGGAATTTGGGGCAGATCTAGTAGAAAAGGACATGGTAAAGGCCAAGGTACCCCAGGTACATTTTTCACCTTGGTCTTTATTGATAAGATCTGCCTTCAGGAGTTGCAGATACCAGTGGAAAACTTGTGGATCATGGAAGGTTTGCCCTCTGTGGAGGAGTATCCAGTTATGACTATTTAAACAAACAGGACATACAAAAGTCCATTGGTTGAGGGAAAATGCACACAGGAATGCTGAAGGAGCTGGCCGATGTCACTGAGAGATCATTCTTGATTGTTTGAAAGGTCATGGTGGTCAGGGGAGGTTCCAGGTGTGGGGCTGGGGATATGTGTTTAGCTGCATTTTTGATCTATGCTTCTGTTTGTAGACAATTACCACAGAAATTTAGTTGCTTTATGTATATTCGTACTAAAAATAACTACACTTTCTTCCACATGTCTTACTCCATTTTATTAAACCTTTTTTTTTTTTTCAAATTAATAGATATCTGTCAAGTGTTCACTTTTGCTTAGGATTGTACTTTCTTTTTTGGTACAATACTGATTAAAAACATACTAGCACTGGATAATTGAGCTATTCAGCTACCAGTTTCATGAAATTTATTCTGAA
Organism: Corvus moneduloides; assembly: GCF_009650955.1. Classification (NCBI taxonomy): domain Eukaryota; kingdom Metazoa; phylum Chordata; class Aves; order Passeriformes; family Corvidae; genus Corvus; species Corvus moneduloides. The sequence goes on from NC_045511.1 coordinate 64,699,034, forward strand.
TGCAACATGATATGATTTTGTTAATATGCTTTCAGTGCTGTTTTGCTATCTGGTTTATTAAAGATGCTTTAGGATAGTTTAGACTCTGCTAGTAAAAGACTAATGTAAGGAAGTAATTAAAGAATGGAATTGTTCATGATGAGTTGGATTTCATTAATTTAGTCAGTTAAATACCTTAATCAATTAAGCTAAATCTGAACTAAATGCCAGAGCATAGTGATAGTCTAGCTGCTAAAGTAAGTTGCATAGAGCTATTCCTTGCTTTTCATTTGTGCTGATATGATTAAAAAGATGTCATGTCAACGTTCCTGTGGCTTTGTCACTGCATAACTTACTGTGTGACCTGCTGTTCAGCAATGAGCTTATTCCTCGTGATTTGCTTTTAAATGGGAAATCTAAATTTTGCAGGTTATACAATTGCTATCATTGTCTATTAAGGAATATTTGAATTAAAATGATTAGGTATTTGGGAATTGCTTTATTGGTCATAAACATTAACCAGATCTTATTTCCATAGGAAATATTTGCCAGGACTCAATTACAGTCAACAGTTACAGTCAACAGTTTCAGTCCTACAAATCTGTGAATAATCCATTTTGTGCTGTATATTGTCATTTCTTTAATACTGGATATTACTGGTTCAGAGATGGGAAGGTTGATGGAGAGGATTGAATGGCTGAAGAGGCAAAGAGACATATCAAAGATCATGGAAAGGAGTGGGGGAAAACAGAGTACTGAATGTAAAGATTCTCAGCTCTTAGACAAGGATCTTCACTGCATGGGCCAGGACACCTGACAGTTATTTTGGCTTTTCTTGGCTAGAGGTTGTATAGAGAATGAAACATCTGCTGGATATATTGAGAAATTTTTTTTCTATGCTTAAGTCAGTGAAATACTTAGAACATACAAACCAGTAAATGGATAAATGGAGATAGATGTTCATTTTGTGTATATTACTAGAGTCTGGAGTTGAAGAGACTCATTTCTGCTGCTAGCTCTGAATTCAGCCCTCTAATGAGATGAATATACACACTTACGTATCACCTATTAGAGGGTTGAATTCTAAACATTCTAAAAAGGAGTGAGAAAAGCAAGAGGATTAGTACATTAGTTGCATTTTGAAGAAATTGGTTAACATCACCTGAGATTTATTTTTGTCATGTTGTACAGCACACACCTTCTGTAATGATCTTGCAGTTGTCCAAATCAGCAAATCTACTCAAATGGCATAATAAGCCACCACAATTTGTCCTAAAATGAAGTTTGTAAACAGCCAAAGTAGTGTTTCCATGGACTAGAACTTCTAGGATTAGCCACAGTTTAGGAACATTCTTAGTGTATTAAGGTCTGTGTAATTCACATGTTCATAATTGAATTTCAGAAGCTAATGTAATTAAAGTAATTTTTTGAAGTTTGTTTGTTCATGACTGTAAGATAATAGAGCTACATTGGTTTATCAGTTTGTCTTCAGTGATACTATTGGAATTGACCTAATAACATCTTCATTAACTAAATTTTAAAAAGTAAGTTTCATAAACTCAGTCACTGTAGGAAACTCTTAATGTAGTACATTATCTTGATGGTCAGATAACTGATTTATCAATATGATCTAGTATGGGAGAGATAACTACTCAAAGCATTTAAAATGACATGTGGGTAAGAAAGAGCATGCCAGTGATTATATTGTAATTTTCCATTATATTTCATTAATTTCAGATGTTTCATGTTTTAAAGAAATTTCTGCATACTACAACAAAAAAGATCAAAACCAAGCAAAGTTAAATAAATATTTATCATATGGCTTCAGATTCTCTGTAGGTATCAGTCAGTCTCCATTGGCAATCATGAGAAGGTCGGAAAAAATTAGGTGGTGGATTTCACACAGGCATGCATTTGGAGTTAAAAGGTGTGTGTGGTATTTCTGGTAGGTGCTTTTCATAAAAATAAGGATTGGTGTCTCAGCCTGATCTCAAATATCTCTACACTAGCTAATTTTATTTTTATGCGCTTGGTGTTTAAGGTTTCAGGGAGTTTAAAGACATCAACTTCCATGCCATTAACTGTTTAAGGATGGTTACGTAAGTAACTGTTTTGCTTTCTTTGAACTGCTTCTGTAGTTACATCATTTGCATACTATGGCAGTAGTGGTGATGGGCATTTTAGTTAGGAAATGTTAAGTTCTTATGTTTGGGGTTTTTTCTTTGACCTTGCTTGAAAACATGTAGACCCTGATTACTTTTTAGGCTGAACTGGAATACCACTATACAAATGCTAAACTAGAACAAAAACTAGGCAGCATTCACTGTAATAAAGATTTAGCAGAAACCCTGGAGTACGTGAACAAGTTTTTTTTAATTTAAGGGTAAGAGAGAACATACTTTGGGAACGAGCTATGCTTACTAAACTGCATCTCTAGATACTAGTTCTTGTAGAAAATGTATAGGAAGTATTCTTAACATTGTGTGGTTACAACATTATAATATACTACTTACCTAGTTTTCCACACTACAATGAATGTGTGAGGAAGCCATGTGAATAAATTGGTACCTTACCTCATTTATACACCTAACTTTTGTGTATGTGTATGAGGCTACTAGATGAAATGCTACTAACACTAGATACGTGTCTTCAAATGTGAGTCAGGAAGTTTTTCTTGGATTTGTGTGTGTGTGTGCGCGCGTGTCTTTTCTGCCACCCTGTGGGCCAATTTATTTTTTTTCTAGAATAAATTCTTCCTTTATTTACTAGAAAAGAACAGTTACGTTTTGTCTTACATGGATTTTTGTGCAGTTGTTTTCCATTCATTTTTGTTTTCAGATCTCAAGTTGAACAAAACTCCTCCTAGTGCTTTAAATTCAACATTAATATTCTTAGAATCCTGATCACTACAGTTTCTGCTATCAATGGCTGGAATTTCTAGGGATTCTAGCAACATGTTATTTTTTCAGCTAACTTTGTGTAGCACATGTTGTCAGTTTAAGAACAAAGATATTAAAAGTGGCCAGGAGTTTCAGTTTTCAGATTGACAGTGTGGTCTCTTCATTTGTTGTCCTCTTCTTGGACACCTTTCTCTATGGACAGTTGACTGCTACAGCAGTTTCTAAAAGGAAGATATTTTTGGTGCAGGATAGCATACATTAAGGAAGGTAAGCCCAACTGGTCCGTCCTGGAATATAGCATGGAGGATTGAGAAAGCATGTTGTAATAAGCACGTGCTGTAGATGGAGGTGGAAAAGGATCGAGACATTCAGTATAAGAATAGAGAAGGAAAAGTTTGAGAACTATTATAGCACAGATGGATTTCTACAAAAGATAGTAATTTTTAGTTTTTGAAAAATATGTAGTAAAAACTAAGTAAGATTTCATGAAAGCTCTAGAGGCAGTCACTTCTGTACCTTAAACAGTTAGAAAAGTGAAGACAGAAAGTACACTTTTCATCCTTTTCTTCCTGTCTGTCTACCACCCCTTCCTCTGCCCTTGCCTTCTCCCCTTTCCTGCCTTTTTCCCTTTCTTATACTGTGCTAGACAAGAAACTGTGATAGAAGACGACAGTGAAAGAAGAGTTTAAAAGCTCACACTTTGTGTAAGTGTCCTTAAAATTCATACTTTAACAAGACTTTAGGTTTCTCTTTGAAGTCTGAAATGAAATAAAAATTGAAGAATTTTCTATTTTTTTGTGAAATAACCAGCCTTTCTAGTCTAAAGGTTGAACAGGGCCACATGATGTTTAAATTTGCAACCACTATTCTTGCTGTGATTTTTAGATTAGATTTTTTATACAGAGTGATTCTTTACAACAAAATCCTAGATATGATACTCAAAAAATGAAGATATTCATTTCATATAGCATAGGCATATTTAAAATAATACAGGGAATTGTTTATTAAAAAATAAATTATTCTAGTTTTTATGTCTGATATGTTCACTCTTTTGTAGATACTTACTGTTTTGTAATAACATCCTGCTTTCCAGAAAGGAGACAGGGCAGAGAGCAATGAAGTTTAAATGTGAAATATATTTTAGTTCTTCAAAGCTTATGTTGACATAAACAGGTCTAGGTCTTTGTGGTTGACATTTGCAGTTAATTAGCTTTCTCTTCCTTAACAAACAAAACAAATGGAGTCACAAGACACTTGTTGCCTTTTCTGTCACTCTAATAATAATTTATGTATTTAATTTATGCAGGTTCTTCAGTTGTTTTTAGTACTAAGCTTCCTACATTACATGCAATGGAAGTGACAAGTAAAAGTTGCAAAACATTTGTGTTGCAAGAGAAAGCATGATTGACAGCTACATTCCTCTCTAAAGAAAAAAAGAAAAAAAAAGCATGTGGTAGAGCCTAAGGAATGTCCTAAATGTATAGACCTTAACACTTCAGGTTTCAGATGTTAGCTTTGAAAAATGGTGGCTACTTTGGTTTGCTTTTAGTATGGAAATAACAATTGCTTAAATATTACTTTGAAAATTAGGTTTGGTTTTGTTGTTTTCGTTTTGTTTCTTTTTTAAATTATGTCAGCAGTATCAGTAACGGAAATTACAGAGAAAAGAAAATTTATTTTATACTCTGAAATAACATTTTTATCCCACTTGAAATAAACCAATGTCAAAACTGTCAAATCCAAATAGGTACATGGAAGACACAGGAAAATAAACTGATATGTTAAAAACATACAGTTTTAATATAAAATAATTTAGAACTTGTGGTTTTACTGTGTGAGAGATGGTTATGATCTACAATAATGTGTTTTCCTAAACTGTACGCTTACCTCTAGTATCTCTCATGTCTATTGAAGAGGAAAGAAGATCCAGAAATAAGGGTGTTATTCTGGAAACTTGCAGTCTGTTCCCTGTGTTGCTAGTTCTGTATGTGTTGTCCAGAACTAATTGTTTAGCCTACATACCTAAAGTTGTTCAGGAATCTAATTCCTCTTAGCTGATCCTTAGTCAGAGTTTTTAATTATTAGAGGTTTTTTTAGTTGAGATATTTTTGCTTCTTTTTTTCTCAGAATTGTGAGTTTTTCTAAGTGTGTCAATATACTTTACATCTTGAGGTTTAGCACCTTGAATTTGTTGTGGAATTTAGAAGGAAATGGCTAGGATTTAAGAGATGCCTGTCTTATCTTTTTTCATTTTTTAGTACTTTTTACATATTTTTCAATCAGATTGAAGAGCTTTTATCTGAGGAAAATAATATATTGGTACACAATTGACAATATTCTAATCAGCAGAGAAGAAATGAGGCTAAATTGACGGCTAAAGTTGTTTAGCATCTATCAGTCTCCAGAAAAAAATGTTTTGGAACTCAAGTATAAGCGGTTTTTTTTAATCTTATCTATTTATTTCACAAAGATTGATCCTTATCATTGTTTGTCAATGCAAGAATGTAAATTGCTAAAATAATTTAAAAGGAGATTGATTTCCTGATGGTTTTTAGTCACTACCAACCACTATCTACAAACCAGTCTTTGCAGTTTTGTATCAACCACAAGCTTGCTGAGGTGCACTGTGTTCCATCCTCTAGGTCATTAATGAAGACATTAAATAGTACTGTACCCACTACTGATCCTTGAACTTTGTGCCACTGGTGACAACGCTCTCTTGATAAAATCCGTTCAGAGCTCTTTTGAAATGTGGGTATCAGCAAATACATCTTTTAGAACTTCAGAAATATTAATATGCATCCTTTCTATTCCTAAGAAGTCACTAGTGGGGCAGGCTCTCTCTCGGGCCTTAATCTTGTACTTGTATGCTTGTGTAAAAAGACTCACTCACAGGACATACTCAAAGTTGTATGTTCCCTGGTTCACTGACTGGTTCATAGGGGTTACATGACAGGCACCGCTGTCAAATTCTTACTACATGTGTTAGGCTGATTATAATTTTAATTGCTGTCTTTTTGCAAATCTTGTATTTTAGCACTGTTTTTTTTCTTTTCCTCTAATGATGGCTATGTTCCTGATGATACAATAGTACCAGGTTTCAGGTGTTTCCCCAAAGTAACTGTACTTTGGTTTTGAGCAGGAAAGGGCGGGAGTGTACTAAATCTTTGGGGTTTTTTGACACATAAGATTGTAATTATCCAAATCCATTTTTTAATCAGATTAGACAATCCTTTTGTTAAGTTTCACTTTCCTTGCCTTGTGCTTTCATCAGTAGTAGTATTCTTCCCTTTCCTTTTTGTGTTATTAATTTATTAGCTAATTATCTCATTTACTTAAAATAATGCATGAAATTACATAAATCCTGCTCAACTTTCCTTATTTTAAAGCTCTTGCTACAGCATGTGGCAATAAATTGCAAATCTGCATGGGATCTAAGCAAAACAATCAGTCACAATGAATTGCTGATAGTGACCAAATATCCTATAAACTTGATGACAGAATCAGCTCTTAAGCTATTACATTTTATTTAGATTTTATTGTGCTTTTGTTCTTCCTGCACAGTCTGGAAGAATCTGGGTAAAGATCACTTCATGTTCTCTAGTCCATGAGACATGTTGTAGAGGATACAGTTGCTACTTGTCTTGTTTCAGAGTCTATATTTGTTGTTAGTTATTACCTTCTCCTTCCATTTTGTCAGTCTGGTTTCTGGCTCTAAGAGAACAGTGCTTCAAATAATGTGCTGCTTATCCTAAACTAATACACAACAGAAGTTTTTAATAATTTGATTATCATGAAGATACATCAATCTTCATGCAAAAGTTAAACAATAACTCTTAAGACTGAAATGATAAAGTGCTAATATATTTTGACTTTAATATAATATATTAACTCCTGAATATATTCTTATCTGACATTTATTGCAGAGTATGATAACAGTAACAGTTTAATTTATGACAGCTTGCTAAAGGAAGTATACCCTTATTTGCTTGAGGTCACATTCTACTTCTGCACTTTGTATACTACTTGTGTACATACTTTCTGTTAAAATCGTCCTTTTCTTCAGTGATAGCTCTTGGGTTTTTTCTTGTTAGTTTGTTGTTGAGATTTTTTTTTTCTTTTTTTTCTTGCTTAGATATACCTAGAAACTTGTTAGCATTTGGAGGAAACGTCACAAAACCCAAAACCAACAAAATCCATTTTCTTGTTAACCTATGCAGCTTATCTGTATAAGGCAATCTAATACAAGGCAAGGAATAGTTGTGTGAAAAAAAAAAAAAAAAAAGGCAAAAATAGACTGTACTTTTGGAGTGCAATTCGTTTCAGTATCTGCAGTGCATAGGAAGTTCTTTTAAGAAGACAGACTGAATTCTTACAAATATTAATATGCCCCCTAAAATTATCACAGTTTTATCCCACTCCTCCTTTTTGTCCCTGGGAGCCACCATGAGTCATTTTAAAAGGTGCAGACTGTCATAGTTTGACCCCAGCTGGGAACTAGAGCACTATGAAGCCTCTCGCTCATTCCTCTCTCCCACTTACTGCCTCCACCCACCCACCCACTGCAGGGGAGAAAAGGTAAACCTCATGGATTGAGGTAAAAACACTTAATTAATTTAGAAAAAATATAATTTAGAACTTGTACCAAAAGAGGCGTGTGCAATATACCAAGTGGTTTTGAGAGACGCGCACTCTGGAAAGCTGCTGGATATTCATTCCAAGTGCGTGAAGGCCGCAGGCCGCGCTCCCAGAGGATGGCAGGTCCCCCGGCAGGGCCGGTCGAGCGCAGCCGATCAGGCAGAGGTGTCAGAGGTCCTCGGATCTCTCCCTCGGCCCTCCGCCGGCGGCCCCCTTCTCCCGGCAGCGGGATCGCTGCGGGGCCGGGGGCGCAGCTGGTAGCGCCAGTGCGGGGATGTGCCGCGCACCCTGGGCGCGGCCGCGGCGCTCTGCCGGCAGCCGGCCGGGCCGAGCACGTACTCCTGGTAGTCGTCGTCCGCCCGGACCGCGTGCAGGACGCGGCCGAAGCGCTGGCGGCAGAGCGGGCAGGCGGCGCGCACGGCAGCCCACTGCCGGATGCAGCCGAAGCAGAAGGTGTGCAGGCAGCTGTCCACGTGGGCCGCGTCGTCCACGTCGTCCAGGCAGATGGGGCACAGCCCGGCCGCCGCGGCGGAGCCGCTGTCCTGCAGAGCCTCCTCGGCACCGGGCGCCATGTGCTGCCGAGAGACGGGCGGAGTGCCGGAGCTTCTCTGGCGCCAGGAACCGGGCAGCAGAGGGGGCCCCAGGGCACGGAGGGGAGACAGGGGCCTCCCGAAGGTCTCCTTGTGGGGCAGGGAGGGGAGAGGAGACAGGGGTCTCCCGAAGGTCTCCCTGTGGGGCAGGGAGGGGAGACAGGGGCCTCCCGAAGGGTGTCCTTGTGGGGCAGGGAGGGGAGACAGGGGCCTCCCGAAGGTCTCTTTGTGGGGCAGGGAGGGGAGACAGGGGCCTCCCGAAGGTCTCCTTGTGGGGCAGGGAGGGGAGAGGAGACAGGGGCCTGCCGAAGGGTGTCCTTGTGGGGCAGGGAGAGGAGACAGGGGCCTCCCGAAGGTCTCCTTGTGGGGCAGGGAGGGGAGACAGGGGCCTCCCGAAGGTCTCCCTGTGGGGCAGGGAGGGCAGACAGGGGCCTCCCGAAGGTCTCCGTGCAGGTGACTGGAAAGTGGCCGACCGGCCCCTCAGCTGCCTCCAACAGGTGCCTCCCCACCTCCGCTCCCCCCAGGCACGCTGCCCCCCATTGCAGGAGAAACCCCCCTTCCACAGTGCTCCCGCCCGGGCAGTGGGACTCAGCTGGCACAGGGTACCTGCAGGAGGCGGTCGGGGAAGGAGGAAGTGGCTGGGAGCCCTCAGTGGTGCCGTGGACCCCTGAGCACTCACAGAGCCAGGACCAAATGCAGTGGCTACTGAAGTGCAGTGATTTTGGGGCTGTTTGTCCTACAGTGATACTACAAAAGTCTCTGGGCCTACACCACAACCAGCACCTAAGGAGGACAGCAAACACCCCGAAGTCTCCTTAGATCCCATAATGACTGACTGTTGCCCCTGAGTGTAAGGACTCAGCAACAAGCCGTGCAACAATGCAGGCAAAGAACTCTTGGTGCCTATGAAGCACCCTGTCTTGGCTCTTTAGAGATCTGGCAGGGAAGAAGGACCTCTTGCTTGTGGTAAGAAAACCTCAGCTGTGGGAAGTAAACTCTGGAGACTATTACTTCCAAACTCCTGCTCAAACAGGGCCACTTAAGAGTCAGTTGCTCAGGACCATATGCAGATGGCTTTTGAAAATCTGCAGGATGGAGATAACACAAGCCGTTCTAGTGGTTTTTCAACTTCACAGTAAAAAAGAATTTCCTGATATTCAACAAGGACCTCCTGTATTTCAGTCACAGGCTGCAGAATGGGTATCTGCTCCATTGTGGACCTCTCTGGGTTGCTGGGGCACAAACTGTGTCACTGTGGTTTTTACCTTAAGGTTCAAGAATCTCTGTTCCAGCGCCTGAATCACCTTCTCCCCCTCCTTCTTCACTTATCTTGATGCCTACAGGGTTGCTTGTTTTTCTCAGCTGCTGTTGCACAGCTTTTTTCACCCTCTCTTGATTATGTTATCACAGGGGCACTGCTACCTACCATTGCTGTTTAACTCAGCTTTGGTCAGTGGTGAGTCTGTCTTGGAGCCAAGTGGAAGTGGCTCTTTCTGAAGTTTCTGAAATCTTACAGAAGCCAACCCTGTAGCCCCCCTGCTACCCGATTGATACAGGAGCCCAGAATTGGATGCAGCACTCTTTAAGTGTGGCCTCACCATTGCTGAGCAGAAGGCAGTGATCACCTCCCGTTTCTTGTCTTCAATACTTTGTGTAATGCAGCTGGGGATTTTTGTAGCAAAATACAAGCTATCTTCTTTCAATGGGGAAAATTCAGAGTGGAACGTATTGTGCATATACACGTGCATATCAATAGTTTAAATATGAAAGTGTTTCCTTGGCACATGCATTGCTCAGGTTACATGACATCCAGCTGTAGTGAGGTTAAGTTTAAATATTTGGTGTTTTGAAGATGGTTTTATTGAGCTTATCTGGACTATCTTAGAATTAGTTAGAGAAAGCAACTTTTAAAATAACTTTATAATTTTTTTGGTGTTGTTTTTAGGTTAGGTAAGTACATGTGTATACATGTATATAAATGTTGCTAGTTATTTTTTCTGTCCTGTAGGTCAGGAACTTATTTTTGTTACGTCTGCACAGAACTTCCTGGGTTCTTCTTTTTAGTATTTTAGCTTTCTGTGTAACAACTTGTTATATTCATGGCATGTAAAAATACATGAAATTTATTTATATTTTAAAGCAAATTTCTGCTCCTACAGCAAAACCTGACAAAGATTTTAACTTTGTCACATACACCTTGCACTGAGAACTTCAGACACCTTTCCTTTTATTGTGCTGTGTCTTGCTAGGTGGTAATTGTATAATAGTTTCTTTATGTGCACCATCTCTAAGTGAAAACCATACAAATGCTGAATTGTTTCTGTTGATATAAAATATGGCACATTTCAAAGTGCAAATCTAATGCATTTTTAAAGGTTTGCATTAGATGAGAGTAACATACAGGTAGTCTTCTACAGTGTAGAGAGAACTTCTGTCCAGGAGCGTGAGGATCTTGGGAAGGTGTGAGGAGAGATGGGAAGGGAAAGAAAAGAAAAACAGCAATTCTTGTGAATATCACAAAACTCTGATAAGGATACTGTTGTGGGTTCCTCCTATTCTAGGAGATACACTATGTCTCTTCGAGTAAACAAATTAAAAGAAGGGAAGAATATTTCATTAGTATTTTGTTAGGTGTGTTTTCTTGTGGTGTGTGGTAAGTGTGCAGTTCATCCTGGTGTTCTAAATTTGTGTAATTTGTATTTCATAAGGAAATTTGTGTCTTGCCTGTAGTATTTAAACACTGTAGTTGAAAAAAGCAGCAAATATGACAGTCTGCTTCATTGATTAGTAAGTAGCCCTGGCATTTCAGATGTGAGTAGACCATTTAGATTGTGCTTATTTGCAAATATACTGTGAAAATACAGTGGATACAGCAGGAACCGGAACAAAATCTGTCCATTTTTCAACTCCTATATTTCCACTGATCTTATTTTATCTTTGGTGTGAGTTGAAGTACATTTCTTTGTCCTACCTTCTCAAAGCAATTGAGGTAGTTGTGCCATTATCTTGATTCACCAGAAATGGAAAATCACTAGAAACATACCAGATTTGAACATTTTAACTGAGTAAGTGTTTTAATACTTAGTTCTGTGGCTTTTTGTTTTTTTTTTCTTAGAATGAAGACAAAATAAATACTTGGTATGTGGGTAGTGTTGTTTACATAGAAGTAACACAATACAACATAGCAAACCAATGTTGACTCACTTATACTGAAAATAAATCTTGCAGTAGCTTGGAACATTTTTCTACTTTGTACTAAAAAATTTGAACCACAATCCACAGAATTAAAGGAAAGCTGCTCTTTACCAGAAGTAAAAAATCAGCCCTTATCTAAGCATGATGTAGTCAGTGTGATACCTATCAATTCATCTCAGATATTAAATGTAAATATAATAGCTGCATTGGCGTATGTGCCGTGAACAGTAACACTTCAGCAAACTTGTTTAAAACACACAGCTAATTATGTGAGGTCTGACAGGCAAGTTTTCTTTTGCAGTCAAGGAACTTGCCTTACAATGATTGATAGTTTTTGCTTGCCTCGTTGAACTGTAGTAGAACTGCCTGTAATATTTGTCTCTCTATATGCTAAATGAGTGAATAGTTGAGAGTAGTTCAGGCTTTCAGCTCTTCATGCTACACTTGTCCTTCTAAAGTTACCAAAAAAAAAAAAAATCCATGCTGATTTTATGTTGCAGGTGAAGTAAGAACTATTTGTTGTGAAATTGTAGACAGACTTGGAATATTAGCTCTATAACAATAAAACTTCTTTGCACTGAAAGGCAGTATACATTGGTTTATACAGTGCAACTTCCAAATGTTGGCCTCAGGATGTTTGCTCTCTTTCCATGTGAAAAGAAACCAGCATAGTAGCACCAGTGTAATTTTTGCAAAGTGAGGAAGACTGAGAGTGTAGGATGAAGCGTTATGGGATAAAGGCTGTAATAGGAATCAAACAGTTTTTTTCAGTAAGGATAAAAAGCCTGCTGCTGTAATGATGCAAGGATGTAAGCAGTGAAAGAGCAAATAATTTTTGTGTCTCTTAGTTGGAGACAGGCAGGTATCATGCAGTAATCCAAGCCAGGCAAATAATAATGTAGTGGATGGTGCAGTTCATTCTTAGTAGGGCAAAGTTATGTGAACTAGGAAGTATGCTAAGTTACTTCTTACACCTGACCAACCGTTTGAATTGTATCTTACTATTTCCACCTGTCAGATGGTGGAGAAATTTGACTCTTATTTCTGTTTTTATCTGAGAGCTTTCTTTTTTTCTCTTATTTGTGAAGAAGATTTACAGATCCAAGCTCATTCTTAATAGGAAGTTTTCTTACCTCAAAAACCTTCATCGTTTTTCTTATGTATATTGATTCAAACTTGATCTTCCAGTCTGCTTGCATTGTTTTTGGGTCGTACTATTCTTTTGTGTATGACCACAGTGGATCAGATGCAGACTGTTCAATCTGGAACCATACTGTCAATAACTTGTCTTAGTTTGATTTGAGTCCATTCTTTCTGTAACCAATTTGTCAGTTGCTGCAGCCAGTCAGTATGTTTTTTTTACTTTTCTGTGTACAGACTTCTTAAATTTAAGTGAACCTGTCGATAAGAAACTAAAACATTCCAGTTTTTCGATAAAAATCTGTGTTCTTGTGATGCCTGGAAGATACCAGTAGCTAAACAAGAATGTCTAGTTAACTTGAACACAGGTTAATTATTCAGTGGCTACTGGTTTGTTTTTTCCCCAAGATGTTAGATGGGTTAAGAAGAAATAAATGAGTTATGGGAGGAAGATTGTTAGGGTTTTTTTAGGTTGAATTAAGAAATCTAAGCTCTTTGCTTAAAGTCTCTGTTTTGTTTTTTTTAATCAAGGTTTAGGTTGTCTTAGAAAAACTACTTGATTACTGATTTATTTGAGAATTATAGTCACTGTGCTGCAGCTTAAGCATCATCTTTAGCATTTAGAATACATGTCATCTGGAAATTGGCCGCTTCTAAGATTGAGTATGTGGGGAGGCTATCTCAGAGAAACTCTGGTAATGCCATAATCTTATTTACCACTACAAGTGTTTGGATGTTTCTGAAGTTATAAAGGTATGTCACGAAATTCAGGAGGCAAGCAATTTATCTGTGCATTCTTCTTCAGGAAATTACATGTATGTAAACTTCTTCTATTAAGGCTGAACAAATCCCTTCTGGTCTGCCTTTCCTCCCACATCAGATATACTTGCTGCTTTTTTTTTTTTTTTTTAACTTCTGCAGAGTCCAAAGATGGATAGATGGATGGAGCATTCCAGATGGGGTCTAAAGGCTGGAACTGAGGCACTTGCTGGCTACCCCTTCCTGTTACAGTCAAATCTGCTGTTGGTTGTCTTTACTGCAAGGATATATCAATCTGCAGTTCTCATTTTCTTTACTCCAGTTATGTCTAAATACTTAGTCATTTTTAATGTGTCAACACTTACTAGTATTACAGCGTATTGTTGTTTAGGGATATCAGAAAGACATCTGGAATAAGTTAATGTCATACATGATTAAAACTATCAGCATAAATAGAGCATATGAGAATTTTTCTTCTATGATTAGTATTAAAATAGAGAGCACATAATATGCTGGGATTTGTATCTTTTAAAAATCACAGATATAAATTAATATACCTTCCACTGTCTGTTCTTTAAACAATTTAGTCCTTGCAGATTCTCTTTGCAATATAAAATAAAGTTGTCAAAGTATCTTGAAAGATTAATGTTCTACTATAGCAAACCCTGTCAAGACAGGAACAATCTTAAGTAGTCTTAAGAAGAGAGAGGAATGTTATCCATTGATAACAAAATATATCAGATTATGGCTTAAGAAAATACAAGCCTTCTGATAAATCAGAAGTACTAAGCCACCAATTTGTGGTTGATCTAGTACCTGAAGTTATTCAAAATACTACATTTAAAAAAATTTTTCTATTGTCGGTTCCATATTTTCAGGTTCCACAGCTTCATGTGAATTATTTGGTCAGTTCTTAGGTCCAAAAATTTGATTTCCTTGAAATAACTTTGTTTTGGTTTTGAAAGACAGGTGTCTGCTAAGGAAGGCAGAAGCCTCCCTTGAAATGGCAGATGTAACCCCTTTCCCTCCAAGGTATTATAATTTTGAAATCGAGGGCCTTTAGGCAAAGATGTGGGAAATAGGAACAACAGTTCTTTACTATTTTATATATATATATATATATATATATATATATATATATATATAAAACCCGTCAAACAAAACAGCAATAACTCTGGCAGTAACAGCAAACAATCACAAACCCAGCGCCAGCCCTCTCGGCTGTCGGGCCCTTTCCCCTCGGGTGCAGTTCCGCTCGCAGCCGGCAGGGGCGCTGGCGGCTCCCGGTGAGCAGGGCAGGTGCGATGGTTCCCCCGCGGCTGCAGGGGGCGCTCCGGAGCGAGCTCGGGGAGCACGCGGCAATGGCGGCCTGGGATCCCGGGAAGGGATGGGACAAAGGCTTCACAAACCCCTGGGCAGCCGATCCCGGTGTCCGGCCGGACCCTCGGGAACAGCAGGCTGGAATGGCAGATTGGAACGGCAGGCTGGAGCAGCAGGCTGGAGCGGCAGGGATGAGCACAAATCCCGGGTGGCAGACGCGATGTATCCAAGCGGGGAACCCCCCGGAGGTCGGGCAGGCAGGGCGAGCAGGGCTACAGCATAGCGAAGGCTCGAAGCAGCAGCGGGGCAGGGCGGCCACAGCCTGGCCTCCAGTGGGGCAGGGAAAGCAGCTTTGGGATCCCGGCGTTGTTTCCAGCAGAAAGAAAAACGGCCAAAAAAAGAACCAGCAGCTCCTTTCTCTGCAGCTTCTCGCTCCGAAATGGAGAGTGAACTGACCCCACACCCAGGTGAAACAAAGGAGTAGCCAGGCCCACCCCACTCCCAGTGGGCAGCTCTTTTGTCTTTCTTAAGTGCAGCCATTTGTCCCCTAGCAACATGCATATGGGAAAAAATTCCTTTAACAGGAAAAAAACTAGGGCTAAATTAAAACCCCAAGAAACTTTAGAAATTTTTTTCAGTTTGGGGAGTTCAGAGGATACATCTGCCCAGTATTGCACAGGCAATGAGCAAGCTATGCCAGTGTTCAGGGCTGACTGAGGCTTCAAGGCAGAGTTAGTTACTCTGGTGCTAAGGAAGAGTTTGCATACTCTGCCTAGAGCATTCCTCGTAATTCATGACTGAATGTGATCAGTAAAGGAGCTTTGCGCTGAAGTGTTCACAAAACTTTGGATCATTCCTCATGGCTTCATTGTCAGTGCTTCTGACAGATTGCAGAAGCACTGCATTTTATTCTCTGGAATATTTTTTGTGTTACGTATGGTTTAAATCCATCTGGCACCTAAACCCCATGCAGGTGCTCAGTCACTCCGTCACCAACAGGATGGGGGAGAGAATCAGAAGGGTTATCCCTGTGGTCATTTGGGGTCGGCTGTCCTGTCTGTGTCCCCTCCCAGCTTCTTGCACACCCCCAGGTGACTCACTGGTAGGGTGGTACAAGAAGCATAAAAGGCCTTGGTTCTGTGCAAGCACTGTTCAGCAATAACAAAAATATCTCCATATGGTTGACCCTGTATTCAGCACAAATTCAAAACGTAACCTGATAAGAGCCACTGTGAAGAAAATTAACTCTACCCCAGGCTAAACCTGGCACATTCCAGCCCTTATTTCCTAGCATTTACGTCGTGCTCAGGTCCCATACTACTCAGTATGACTTCATTAACCACCATCCCCTTTCCATTGTTTGATATAATACAGAGATAGCACTCCCTTAGCATGTGGACCACCTCAGCAAAGTGTTCATAAAATGTCCACAAAACATCTGTTGAGTTCATTCAGTCCATGACTTTGGGCTCCATCTGTTGTGGTGGTCACTCAGGACAGGGGAAGTGGTGTGTTACATGGAATAACTGGGCACCAAAGCCGTCTTAGGTCAGGTCACTGCTGCACTGGAACTGATTCTTGTAAGGCTTCTCCACCGCTGGTTTGAGTGGTTACTGTCATCGTAATTCCTATAACATGCAACTCAAATAATGCCTTACAACAAGGGTTTAAAGGTATATCCATTACTATCTCTGTCCCTTGTCCTTCTGGGCCAGGTTTTATGGTTTAACATTGCAGTGAACTCTTTCACTTGTTCCTACCCTGCCTAGCAGCAAGGGGTTCCTGCTGAACCTCCATGGGCTGCAGAGAGACAGCCTGCCTCACCATGGTCTTCACCAAAACAGGCTGCTGGGGAATCTCTTGCTTCCCCTCCACCATCATGGGGTACAACCCACAGGAGACAGTTCTCCACGAACTTTTTCAGTGTGGGTGCTTGACACAGGCTGCAGCTCTTCATGAACTGCTCCAGCCTGAATCCCTTCCACAAGGTGCAGTCCTTCAGAGACAGACTGCTCCACCACGAGTTCCTCACAGGGTCACAAGTCCTGCCAGCAAACCTGCTCCAGGGTGGGCTCCTCTCTCCATGCGTCCACAGGTCCTGCCAGGAACCTGCTCCTGTATGAGCCTATCACAGACTGGTCACAGCTGCTTTCAGGCATCCAGCTACTCCACTGTGGGGTCCTCCATGGACTGCAAGTAGATGCCTGCTCCTGGATGGACTCATCCTTCTGCTCAAGTTCACACTGGTGTTCCAGCCTGTCCAGTACAACAGCACGGAAAACAGCAGCAACACCCTGGCCACCTGCCAGCCCAGGCATTTTGCCATGGCTGTTTTCAGAATGCTGTCGAGCACAACACAATGAGGTGATCAGCAGCACAGGACTGCAGTGAGTAGCAAAAGCAATAAGTGGCCACTAATGAGCACTAGACTAATATTCAGTCAGGCAAGCAAGCCCCATGGTAAGCACAGGAGCCTGCTCATTACTAGCCATTGGCATTAGTTATAAATTCGATCTAGTACAGTCCAGTCAAATCTGTTGTTATCTTGAACCCTTTGTGCTTCACATTGGGCACCAAAACGGACTGTTACAATTTAACTGCAGCTGCCAGCTAGGCCCCGTGCAGCTATTCACTCTCTTCCCTGCCAGTGGGACTGGGGAGAGAATTGGAAAAGTGAGAAAACTCATGGGTTGAGATAAAAACAGTTTAATAGGAAAGCAAAAGCCACACACACAAGCAAAGTAAGAAACAAGGAATTAATTCAGTGCTTCCTATGGGCAGGCAGGTGTTCAGCCATCTCCAGGAGAGCAGGTCCTCATCACACATAATGGTGACATGGGAAGGCAAGTGCCATTGCTCCAATTGCCCCCTCTTCCTCCTTCTTCCCCCCACTTTATATGCTGATGTTCCAGCCATGTCTCCTCCCAACCTCCTGTGCACCCCCAGTCTCCTCACCAGCATGTCAGTGTCAAAAGCAAAAAAGGCCTTGGCTCTGTGTAAGCCCTGCTCAGCAATAACAAAAGCATCTCTATTTTATCAGCCCTGTGTTCAGCACAAATCCAACACATAGTCCCACACCAACCACTGTAAAGAAAACTAACTCTCTTCCAGCCAAAATTACAGAATAGCTATAGCCTTCCCTTCCCTTCCCTTCCCCTTCCCCTTCCCCTTCCCCTTCCCCTTCCCCTTCCCCTTCCCCTTCCCCTTCCCCTTCCCCTTCCCCTTCCCCTTCCCCTTCCCCTTCTCCTTCCCCTTCCCCTTCCCCTTCCCTTCCCTTCCCTTCCCTTTCTTTCATCAGGAACACAGGCAAGAGTAAGAATAACTTAGGATAGGAGGGTAATTTGGCAGAAAGGTATAAGGATAAGCAAGGCTTGTTTGGCTACACAGCTGCTAGGTGCAGAATGACAGATGTAAGTAGTATGATGAAGTTCATCTGGACACTGTGTGTCCTTATTATCTTCTACATTCCCTGCCTGTTGAGATCTTAATTCTTTTCTAATTGCATTGTATTCCAGAATTATCTTGAATTCCCAGTGCTTTCTTCTTCATTTTCAAGTGAGTTGACACGATACCAAGCAGAGTCCCAGTTGCAGCTAAGGTGTGAATTATTACAGCTATTATTACTGGGTAATTGGGGACTGTTGTAATGGGAATATTCTGAGAGACACTGATCAAATCTCCAAATTTCAGGCACGCATCTACTCCTAGCTGATTAGTCTGTTACAAGCTAAGAGTCAAGCATTAATCAAAGACATAGGTCTTCGGGTTTCTTCAGAGGGTTAATATCTATTTTCAGACATCTTTCTATTTGTCTGTTTCCTGCAAATAGTTACAGACTGGCACACAGTCCAATATGATAAAATACTGTACTTCTGATTCTAATTCATTCTTTTAGGTGTCTGGGTATAAGGTGAACAAGAATTTATTTAATTTTTCTGTTTTAAGCAAGCAGTGTAGTATAAAGAATAAAATTACATGTTTTCACAAATAGGGAAGGAAAGCTCCAAGGAAAGGTATAGCTGGTGCCTCAGTCATTAGCAAGGTAAAATAGTCACTAGCTTGTCTCTTGACATGCACGATATACATCCTTCTCTTACAAAATAAAATTGCAGGTTGAGGAAGACAGGAGTGGGAGAAACTGATGAGATTTTATCCACTCCATTCATTGTTTAAGTAGATTACATATAGTTATCCCTGAAGTAAGCCTGCAGATATCCCAGCTGTAAGCCTATTAGCATGTTTCCCAGGTCAATAGGGAAAGCATTTGTCATAGTTTGCTTCTTTGTTTTAAGCCAGTATAGTTCTTTACTGGTGTCAGAGTTACTATATTCTTGTTGAAATCTCCTTCCTTGTACTTTCATAGATAAAAGACAGCTGTATCTTCTGTGTTTAGTAACCAAATGGATTTCACATTTAGCCAAGAAAGCCATGCTGACTTGAATCAGCAGCAGTGTGGCCAGCAGGACCAGGGATGGGATTGTCCCCCTGTGCTCGGCACTGGTGAGGCCACACCTTAAATCCTGTGTTCAGTTTTAGGCCCCACTACAAGAAGGACATGGAGGTGCTGAAGCATGTCCAGAGAAGAGCAATGGAGCTGGGGAAGGGTCTGGAATACAAGTCTCATGAGGGGCAGCTGATGGAGTTGAGGTTGTTTAGGCTGGAGGAAAGGAGGCTCAGGGGGATCTTACCACTCTCTGCAGCTGCCTGAAAGGAGGGTGTAGCAGGATGGAGGTCAGCATTTTCTCCCAGGCAACAACAGACAGGACAAGGGGAAATGGCCTCAACTTGCACCTAGAGAGGTTCACGTTGGATATTAGGAAAAATTTTTGACTGTGTTTCAGCATTGGAATGGGCTGCCCAGGGAAGTTGTCACTATCCCTGGGAGTGTTCAAACAATGAGCAGATATGGCACTTTGTGCTATGGTTTAGTAGCTGTGGTGGTGTTTGGTCAAAGGTCAGACTTGATCTTGGAGGTATTTTCCAGTATTAATGGTTCTATGATTCTGTGATAATTTATCATCATTTTTCAGAGCCTAAGCCTGAGATGCTTAGAACATACTTCTCCAAATAATTTTCAGTGTGCCAACAATATTTTTTATTAGAATTTTCAAATCTCAGAGCAGTATTCTGTATCTTAGTCAAGAGAAGAGTATCATGTGGTAGAAACAGAAGCTGTGGAGAGTTGATGTCCAAAACCTGGTATAATACTGTCAGAAAATGTCATACTTTTAAATTTAAACTTCTGCTTAACATATACACATTAGTAAATTTTTCTAGCACAAACTTAGTTTTGTTGTGTGCTACTACCAAAACACTTTCTTTCAAAAGAATGTAAAATTTTAATTGTACTATAATGCAATTCTTCCAGCAAAAATAGAATTTAATCTAACTCAAAGGTGTTGTATACACAGGGTGCCATCACATAGTTATCCAGTTACTATAGTATGTACACTAGCCACTTCAGTTAAATATTGTGGGGATTAGGATTATATATCAGTATCAATGCTGTCTTGCATTGAAAATAATGTGAAATATTTGTGGGCCTATAACACCGCTTCCAATGTTTTGAACTGCTTCAACTTCTCATAAACTTAAATATTAAGATTTATGCATCCTAACTAAAACAACCCAAAATGTCAGTCATTGGAATCTGATAATTTTGTGATGTATGGATTTTGATGCAAACTTTGCTGTAGTTCAGAATAAGAGAAAAGATGTCTCTCTTCCTTTTCTTTTTCCCTTAGATGCACAATCTTGCATTAGAACTGTTGTTCTCTAATATGATGTAGCAAGACAGGACCATGCTGTTTAACCTTGTATTCTGTACATGTTCCAAAATTGAAAGATATATTAATATTGGACCACTTTTAGTTTCTAGAGAGGTGTAAATAGCCCTTTAAGAGCTTTCATCCGCTTTTATCCTAAGCTCTCTTTCCTATCCAGTGACTGTAAATTCTAGTTTGGCAAATGATATTGATGGTTGCTACAGTGTGGATACTGTAACACGCCTATATCAAACCAGGAGTCCCGTGGAAAGGAAATATATATGGACAGATGCTTGCTAGATGTTTCAGAGATGTTTATTTCCCCAGCCGCATGGCCGGGGCTCTGCCGAGGAACTGTTCCAGTCACGGGACCAAGGGTCCTTCTGCCCGCGCAGGGAACACAAACCAACCCATGGGAACGAGGCTGAGCAGGGGCAGGGAAGCCCCGTGTCTGTGCCCTCAGGGCCCCTCTCCCAGGGCTACACGGCAGGGGAGGGACCCCAACACCTCACCCGTTTCATTTTAATAAAAGGAGAATGAAAACAACTGGATAAACATAACAAGAACAGTTTCAAAACAAAACAAGCCACCCTCCTGAGTCTTTAAATGTCCAAACCGATTCTGTGGAACATCTTAGGGCTGACAGAAGGGAGACAGAACTCTCTGAGCATGCTTTGTGGGGAAACTGAGGCAGGAGAGGGTTTAATTCCTTCCCTCCCCCTTTTCATCCCCCCCTCGGCATTGGAAAGGGATTTTTGGGGAAACAATTGGCAAAGGTATGGTTTTGTGGGGGAAACCATGGATGAAAAAGCGGACTGGGAATACACTGGCAGTAATAGGACATAGGGTAAAAGGGAAAGGTGGGATTAGGAAAGGGAGACTGTAGGGGGGGCTTACAGTGGAGATATTGTCTAACATGACTACGATTTTTAGCATATATACTGCCTTTTACAGGAACACCATCAGGCCCAGTGACCTGCGATGCTTGTAACCCTTTTCTACCTTGTATAATTTTGAATTCCACCACCTCTCCATCTCCCAAGCCTGGGATGCATTTTTCAGGGTTATTCTTTTTAATAGCAGTTCTATGCACGAATATGTCTTGCTGGTTGTCACACCTTGTTATAAACCCATAATTTTGCTTAACATTATACCATTTTACTATCCCTAAGATCTTAGCTACTATGATCTTTTCCTTTTTCCGAGTGGCTGCTGTTTTCTGTCTCGCTGCGTCTTTGCTCTCTCTTTCGGTCGCTCCCGTGTTGGAATTGTCGGGGCTGCTGGTGCCTGCGCGCTCTTCCCGGGGTCGCGTTCGGGGCTGCGCGGGCCGGGCCGGGCCGCGCCGCTCAGTTCTCCGTGCGTCGCCTCCTCTGGTCGCAGCTTCGCTGCCGCTGCCGGGCGCTGCACCCAAATCTCGGCCGGGCCGCCAAGCGATGACCCCCCTGTGCCCTGCTCCAGCGCGCATTTCGGCTGGGCGCGGCTCCGTTCCACCGCCACTGCCGCCAGCCGCCGCCCGCGCGCCGCCCCTCTCGGCCGGGCATTCCCGGGGCTCGCTCCACCACGCGCTGCGCTGGGCCAGGTGGGCACTGCCGGGTCCCGCCGCTCCTCGCTCCGCCACCGACACTGCGGCTCGCGTGGCTCCGCCCGCGCGCGGGAACTGCCTCGCTGCTGCTCGCAGAGCGCTTGGTGCACGTGGCCTGGGCCGCACGGTCCCTGCGCCAGGCTTCCCTTCGCCAGGACACAGCTGACATTGCTCAACAGTCTCGGTAATTAAATAATATTCATGAAAATATTCTTCCATCGGCATATATTTTGACTCAAATATTAACTGTGTCCAAACGGCCTTCCAAAAGTCCTTCGTAAGAATTGAATCCCAAGAAACATAGAAAAAGTTCTTAAACAACCATGCCAGGAAGTGTTTCAGTTCTTTTTGAGCTTGAATCAAGCTAAAATTTACAAATCGTTGTTCAAGAATCATTTTAAGTTTAAGATAAATGTCCATATGCGGCTCTGAGAGCCAAGAGTCTTCCCACGGTTCTTCCATAGTTTAGATATGGAATAGCAAAACAAAACCAAGAAGAGGAATCCAGAGTTTCTAGGGTTTACTCACACAAATCAGTCGCTTAGGGATCGGGGATGTTCTGCTCTCAATTCTCCACCATTTGCTACAGTGTGGATACTGTAACACGCCTATATCAAACCGGGAGTCCCGTGGAAAGGAAATATATATGGACAGATGCTTGCTAGATGTTTCAGAGAGATGTTTATTCCTCCAGCCGCATGGCCGGGCTCTGCCGAGGAACTGTTCCAGTCACGGGACCAAGGGTCCTTCTGCCCGCGCAGGGAACACAAACCAACCCATGGGAACGAGGCTGAGCAGGGGCAGGGAAACCCCGTGTCTGTGCCCTCAGGGCCCCTCTCCCAGGGCTACACGGCAGGGGAGGGACCCCAACAGATGGTAACCTGAATATGATGTGGTAAGGTTGCTACTGGGTGAAACCTATGTGTTTCCCTCTATTTGTACCATTCTCTCTTTTTTTTCTCTCCTTTTTTTTTCTTTTTCTTACTTGGCTTCCCCCATCCCTATTCATAGGGGAACTGTGGATTGTCACATGTCTCTCTGTTTAACTTCTGCTGAGGTGATGGGCAAAGGAAGAAAATTAATAACACAGCCATTGGGGCAATAATTCAGGCATGAATTGTTTCCTTTTTCTTGTACCTGGTGATGAAATGGCTAAATGAAGCATTGGAAACATGTCAGTGTATTACTAATATCACAACATTTTAAGTGTTAAGTTATGATGTGGACTAAGGCAGAGCTGACTCTTTTCAGTGGTGCCAAGTGTAGGTAAAAGAGGCAATAACAGGTGGTCCTCTCTCAACCTGAACCAAAGGTTTTTACTGTGAGGCTGTCCAAGAATGGGCATAGGTTGTCCATAGAGGCTGTGGAGTTCCTTTTCTCGGCTATATTCCAAAATCACCTGGATGTGGTCCTGGGCAGATGGGTAGAAGCCTGTAGGTAGCACTGCTTGAGCAGATCCCTTCCGGTCTCTGGGACTGTACTGTCATTTGGCAAAAGTCCAACAGTAAGAATCACAAAATTTGTAACACAGAGGTGACACATGGAGAGCATAAGCCGTTTCCTTTAATACTGCTCATTCTGTTAATAAAGTAGATTTTTCCAGATATAATGTTTTAACTTTTAAATTTTATGTTTTGATCTACTGAGTGGTCAAAATAAATATAATCTCCATTTTGACATCACTTTTTCCTTCCTTTATTTCATTATTATCAGTTGCACATTCAGTCTTTCGATGAAAGGACTGCAGCACAATATCATACTCAGAGAAAAACCCCACCCAAATACCCATAACTCACTTCTGAAGCAACCTAGAGATCTCCTTTCATAACTGTATAAATGATACAGAAGCAAAAAAAGCTGGTTTGTTCAGGTAGTTCTCCTGCTTTCATATTCTTCCTCAGAAAGTAATCAAAATACATTTTGTTGTCAATAATTCTGAAAGGTGTGAAGAAGTAGCATTATATATGTTAGACTTTATAATTAATTTTGCTGCTATCGTTAGTGCCTTAGAAATTTCATTTGATATTGTAAGTATAATGCTGCATACAGATATTTTTGGGAGATTGTGAACATGCTCATTCCAGCCGATGACAGTTATGCTAATATAATAAAGACAGATGCCTCAGTATCTGAAAAGTATCTGAGTACTATTAAAGATGGATAATACTCAACTAACTGTGAATTAAAAGCCATAATATACTAGACTTAGCAGTGTAAATATCAGCTTAGAAAGCACAGTAAACTTGTAGAAGTGTTCTGTAATTTATTTAATTCTTTATCTAAACTTGTTTCTGGTTAAACACTACAAAACACCATGCCAACAAGAAGTTCCTGTGAATTTCATCCTAGATTGTTTCCTAAAGACATTTTTATTTCTGAAAGAACAAACTAAGGTCAGATCGCTTATGTCCCTCCATTGCTGTCGCTCAGTTATGTTTGCTATCCCAGCACATCACTGTCATCCCAACAGGACGATAGTCCTGCAAGTGCACAGAGGTCTCTCTTCCTCACGTTTATTCACCATGCTGAGTGTGAGGCCACTGTACACCCCTTCACATATGAGCTCTTCAGAAAAGCAGTTCAGCATGCTGATTTCTGAAGGAAGGTCTGTGTGGCTTCCTCATAAACATGCTCTTTGGTTGCTTCCTTGTTCACATGCACATGCTTGAGGTGACCCTGCTTAAGCCTCCCTTTTTGATTATGTGTTGCCTTTCATTCATGTCACCCCAGGCCTTTGCTTGTCCAACCTTCATAGGGCTGCTGGAAACTCTTTCCCTCCCCATATCACATCCTGCTGGCAAAAATATCTCTGCCCCAATTAATGAGGTGCATCCCATCTCTCCTAAGCTGTTGTTGACCTCAGAGAAAGCCCTGTGGTCATAAAAACCAAAGCCCTGTTTGCCAATTCCGGTTCTACAACCAAGTGTTGATGTGCAGTATCAGTGCCCTCTTCCTCACACCCTTTCACCCAGGATGAAGGAAAACACCACTTGGACTCTTCTACTCACAGAATCTCTAGTGGACAAACTAATTTAGTTTTAGAAGAACATAAATGTAATTGTTTGATGGTTTGCTAGTTTTCTCACAACAAAAATTTTGAGAAGCTTTATCCTGTTTGTGAATGTAATGTTGTTGCTGGTGTGTACTGTTGGGTAGGGCTCCTGTGTAATACTAATTTTCCTGCAAGAGTGAATACAATTTTGATGATTTTGAAGGTAAAATTAGGTAGATCAAAGTGAGAGAGTCATGAAGTAGTCATTCAGTCTAAGCAGCCATGTGCTGTGGTCTGCTGGTAATACGGAATTTCATTATGACTGTTGTTGACTAGTACTGTTCCTAGGTACTTAGTAAACTGATTGTCAAGACAATGCTTTTTATATTATGAACTTCTTTGAAGGAATTGCCACGAGTTTCCATTTGAACAGGTCCCTTCCAGTGTGTATCTCTATATTTCACCCTTCTGTTTGTTACTCTTTTACAGGGTTTTATTACTGGAAAGTATATACCTAAATCCAGAGAGACTGCTTCTATCTGTGCCACTCAGTTAACTATTACTCCTCCATAAATCTGTGAAAAGCTGAAAAAAAGAGTAAAGACATTTGTACTACTAACTGCAATATTTAGCATCTAGTACTAATATCAGGCAGAGTTCAGCTGCCTACTTTGGTATTGCAAAAAACCTTGGGAGATGACAAACAATCAAGCAGTGTTTAGTAAGAAACTGGGGTTCTAACATGAAAATACGTTAGTATCTAGAAACTATTTGTAATATTCTGTTCTTCCTCTGTGAATAGCTTGTGTAATCTGTTTTCTGCTTTGTAGCTAACACCGCACAATTATGAAGGCAATTATTCGTAAAATTTTTGTTTATACAAAAATTGAAAAGGAATGCTTATGTGAAACTAGTGTATTACTGAAAATTATTTCCATTTATACTCTTGTTCAGGAACCAAGCATTCTGTATTAATTGTTGAAACTTAATGTTCTGAGAAGTTTTCCTTTATTGTGAAACACATTATGTTGCTGCAAATTCTTAATTAGTATATTGGCTATTCATCATTATAAATAGATAAGATCTTAAGATTAGTCTTTTATTCTGACTATTAAAAGCCTGCCATTACTGCATGTGATTACGAGATCTAGTTCAGTTTACCTTCTGTGATGTTTTGTTTAGGCTTCTGGAGGAGAAAAAAGAAATTTCCTGCTGCACTTGAAAGTAAATTACAGGCTTTCATTTTCTGCATTGAATTAAAGCCTGCTACATTATTTGATCTAGACAATAAGGCATATGTAGCTGAACAAAACTTTGCAAACTCTGGTTGCTTAAAAGAGTGAATTAGTTCAGTGTGAAGTAGTCCAGGAACAAAATAAACAGTAATCTGACACATTTTAACAATCTCATTTGATAAGTAATAGAGCAAGTTAGACTCTTAAATCATTCTGTCTTCATATTTCAAGTCTAGAAAACAGAAGGATTCCAACTGAGAATTCGGTTATATTAAAAAAAAATCTTTAGGAATTTAACAGACAACATTAAACTCCACAGAATATATAGGAGAGGAGTAATTTTCAGCATAGCAGCTTTGCCTAAATTCTGCCCATTACACTGAGGAAATACTAACCTTGTTGCGTTCAGCAGCTGGGTCCCGACAGTATCTTTTCCCACTTGGAGGGGTTAATTAGTCTTCTTTCAGAATGTGGCCTGTTTAGCTTGTTACAGTCACATCGTGCAACAAGCGCTGGCTATACAAAGCAATACCATTAGCAGACGGGTGTGTCCAACTGCTTAATTAGGCAGAATAAAAAGGGCCTTGTCAAACATTCATCTGTTGCTTGTCATACACCTGACGGTCCAATTAGGCAAGGATGACGTCTTTTCTGCTGTAATATTCACTTCCTTTGCTTACATAGACTGTCAGTGAAAAAATGGGAGAGTCTTCATTTAGATTATTTTTGTGGCTTTAATCCCAGACAGCAGCCGAGCCCCCATAGCCACTCACTCACTCTCCCACCAGCGAGACTGAGGAGAGAGTCAGAAGGATAAAAAGCTGGAGAGCTCAGGGGTTGAGATAAAAAAAGTTTAATAGGGAAAGCAAAAGCCACACGCACAAGCAAGGGAAAACATGGAATTAATTCAGTGCTTCCCGTGAGCTGGCAGGTGTTCGGCCATCTCCAGGAGAGCAGGGCCCCATCACACGTAACAGTGACTTGGGAAGACAAACAACATCCCTCCAAATGTCCCCCCCCCCTTTCTCCTTCTTCTTCCCACTTTATACACTGAGCATGGTGCCACAGGGTCTGGAATATCCCTTTGGTCAGTTGGGGTCACCTGTCCAGGCTCTGTCTCCTCCCAAGCTCCTAAGCACCCCCAGTCCCCTCCCCAGTGTGGCAGTACCAAAAGCAGAAACAGCCTCGGCTCTGTGCAAGCCCTGCTCAGCAACAGCAAAAACATCTCTGTATTACCAGCCCTGAGTTCAGCACAAATCCAAAACACAGCCCCATGCCAGCCACTGTAATGAAGGTTAATTCTACCCCAGCCAAAACCAGTACTATTATAAAATTGTGTTCTCCATATTGATGCAGTGTAAAAGAATAACACTGACTGCATCACGGATGTGATGCTAGAAAAACTTCCAGTAAATAGGAATATACTTAAGGTTAACCATCAAACCATATTGTATGGCACCTAGACGGAAAAATCTGTACAGTGTACTGAACTATAATAAAACTTTGCATTTAGGATGGAGACCTAAACCAGAACAATGGAAGCAGTCCTGGTTGAATGCCAGGTGCTCACCAAAAGCACTATCACTCCAGTCCTCAGCTGGACAAGGGAGAGAAAATACAACTAAAAGCTCAGATAACAGGGAAAGATTGCTCACCAATTACCACAACAGGCAAAACAGACTCGACTTGAGGAAAATTATTTTAATTTATTGCCAATCAGATCAGGGTAGGATAGTAGGAAATAAGCCTAAATCTTCGAAACACTTTCCCCTCACCCTCCACTTCCTCCCAGGCTTAACTTTATTCCTGATTCTCTACCTCCTCCCTTCCAGCTGCAGAGGGGAATTATTTTCTTTTGTATCCTGATTTTTGTCAGGTGTGCTGGGTCCTGAAGTGCATCCACTGCTTAAAAGTAGAGGGTTCAGTTAACATGAAACTCTTGAGAGTCTATTGATTAATCAGACTTTATCAGAATTTAAATTTCAAGGATTTATCAGTCTTTCTGAATATTTCGGAAGAAGCATTTAAATCAATCAGGTGTGCCATAGGCATGGTTTCCTGGAGTTTAAACCAAGAATGGTCCCAACTGGCAAGGTCCTGGCCCTATTGCCTGACCTCATACCATATTTATATACCTGTTTTCTGCTCTGCAGTGGCTACGTTTGAATTCAAAGTGAATTAGAGATAGTTGGAGGGAGGAACTGCAGAAACCCAGCCTTAAATCAGCTTAAACTGCTGTGGAACCCAGCCTTGAAAGGAAAGTTTGCTGTTGACAGCTGGTTCTGTTGTCAAACAAGGAGAACACTGAAATTTTTTTGGTACAGTAATTAATTTCTCCTGCTATCTAGTGGCATGTCCCTGAATTTTTTATTATGGTTTTGTTTCAAAAAATATTGTAGGATTTTTAGGGGAGCTTGTTATTTGGTGGTGGTGGTGGTGGTAGGCATTAAAGTCCAGTTTCTTCACTGTCAGCCATCTGGGTCTCATAAGTTAAATTGAAAAAAAATCACTTGCATAGGTCATTCAAAGTACCTATTAGATTTTTTTTCATATAAATCTCTTTTATTGTGCATGATAAAGCTACTCATTTTTAGTGACAGTGGTTCTCAGATTGCCAAAGTATTCTGTAGCTAATACAGATTAATAGTGACTAAAGGCAGTGAAATTTCTCACAGAACATTCGGTTTACAGACTAGTAATTTGCGTTTGTTCACTGTAGTTCTTCACAGAAACATACAGCCTTCTGTTTTGAAGATGAAAAAGAACCTGCCTCTTCTGTTTATTATTTTCACTGGTTAATCATCCACTGCTTAAAAGAAATTTAAGGGGGGAATAAAAGGCTGATTCACAATTTTGAATTCATTTTGGTTTGTCACCAGTCAATTGTATTGTCATTTTGGCTGTGCAAAATTGAGGACTCTGCAACTCAGAATATGTGTTTCCTATGAAGGGATGTCACTCTTGGTTGTCTTTCTGATAAGTTTTCTTAATGTCAGGCATTTTCCTTGATTCTTGAACCATTTCTTTATTCTGCCCAAATTTTGTCATTCCATTTGAATGTCAGAGCCATGATCATAGGTACTTTTCTACCGTTTATGTATTTCTATGTGGTTTTAGTGTCAAAAAGTTTCTTATTAGATTTTAAATACAGTGATTGCTTTAATGCTTTCTACTAAAGAATGTTATTTGAGTTGTTTTTTCACTATGACTCATTAGATGCTTTTCAGAGTTTGCTTTCCAGAGTAGAGCCCTTCATTCTGTGGCCTGCTTCAAGTTCAGCTTTGAATTTTATTGTATAGAGACTTTAGTGTAATTCAGTAAGCCAGAGAAAAAAATGGTTTTGAACGCTGAGCAGTTATTTATGAGCTGAGAGAAGATCTGCTGCTGATTTTTCTGAATTATTCCTAAAGTGACAAAGCTCAGATAAGTGACGTTTCTTCATATGTAAACAAAAGATATTTCAAATATAAGTAAGATAAAAGTAATATAAAACCCTGTTTATACAAACTTGTGTGCTAGTAGGGGGAAAAAAATCTTTGGGCTCATAACAAGGTTGGTATTAGCTAATTTTAAAATATTAACAGAGATAAAGGACAAAATAGTATGCTAATGTAAGTGACAAAATAAAAACATTTATGCACTAACCTTTTGATTTTATGTCTTAATTTTACTCAGAGATCACCATGCAGACATCAGAGACTGGGGCAGATACAGGTTCGACTGTGACTTTACAGACATCTGTGGCTGGCCAGGCAGCAGTGCCCACACAGGTAGTACAGCAAGTACCAGTTCAGCAACAGGTACGTGGCTGTTAATTTTGAGATTTAAAAAAATTCCAAATAATAGTTCTTTACAATATAATGAGGAACTTGGTTTTGTGCAAGACTGCTAAAGGAACTTTTGCTCTACTTTTAGCAATTTTAGTTTGCTGAAATTAAAATAACCAGAGAAAAGCAAGCTATTTTCAGGATCTGTTCCTTAACTAGAACATCTGACAAGCTCTGGTAGTACTCATACATGATTCTAACTGTTATTTATTATATAATTCATGAAGTAGCTCACAGAAGTTTGCTTTATGTTACTATTTACATTTTTTCCTTTAAAAAATGCATATGTTTCTGAAGTTATTGACTACATAATTTCTTCATCCATTTGGATGTCCAAGTAAGTGCAATACAAATGTAAATATGAAAAGCACTGTCCTTTGCACCTCTAGGCTTGACTCCCCGCAGAGTGTCACTCCCTGCACAATGTCATGAAGATTTTTATGGTATGACAATCAATAATTCATAATGTACATTTGCCAGGGAAGGAAGAAGACTTGTGTAGCAGTCAGCACAGTGCACTCTTCTGTTACATGAGGTGGTTACTCCTGTGCAGCACCCATAGGCTTTAGAGGAAATGGTGGCAGAAGAAAATGGGGTGCTAAAAAGGAAAAGTGTGGAGGTAGAAAATGGGGACTCAATGTGAAAGTCATGTTGGCTGTCCAGGATTTTTCCAGAAAACACGGAAATTAGCTGTCCATGTGATGGGTATTCTGGATGACATCTGATGTTGTTTTTCATCAAAACTGACTTCACGTTTTCCTAATCAGTAATATGAGAACTAGACATATTTTATTAAATAGTGCCATTTGTTTCTGTGCTGGTGGAGCACTTTTCTCTAAATTAAACTCTTCAGCATTTGTTGAGTTCTTAAATTCCAGTGCATTTTTATATATGTGTCTCACAGTCTCATACATTTCACTAATATTTTTTTCTTGCTGTGTAGACTCAGTTTGTAATGCCTCGTAGTTCTATTGCTCTATAGTATGATGCTTGAACTTAGCTAACTTTTCTAGGAGATTTTGTCTATAACTTTTGTAAAGTTTGTGAGTAAAAGACTTTTTTTCTTTGTGAAATACAATCTGGATAATTTGTTTGATTTTTATCTTCTTTCATGACAGATGTTTAATAGACGTAGTTTATATGACTTGTTCTTTGCTATTCCTGTATTTCAGTTTTTCAGATACAAGATGGCAGTTTGTTAGGGCTACATGGTTGCTTGTTTTCAGCATATCGGATATACATCCAATGGGCTAATATTGCATACTGAATTTGTGAAGTACTGGTCAGTGTGAGGGACTGAAAACTGGAAACCAATTAGTGCCATATAGGACACTTTATAGCAGTTCTAGTAATTGTATTAATTGAACTGTAAGGTTAGGTTCTATGCATTTGTGTTCTATTCTTAGAGCAAAATGAAGAATGACCAGGACTTTGGCATTTGTAAACTTTGTTAGTGCAAAGTTTCTACCTTTTTGAAAACTTCTAGGATAGAATAGGCTCCTTGTTCGTTGACTGGGGCTGCCCACTGTGAAGGGGCCTCAGGCCCAGTAGTTGAAATCTCTGCATTGGGAGTGTCACTGACAGAGAGTCTCATGAATGGTCAGACTGGGAAGTTTCCTTAACATATTTTCCCACATAAATAATGCATTAATCTTTGTCACCAACTGTCTATATCTTTTCTGAATTTATGGTAGTTGTCCTTTAATAATGTTACACTTGTGTCAAAACATAGAAGCCAAGGACCAGATTGGTTTTTTTCTTCGATTATACCTTATGGAGAACAGCAAACAGTACTTTTTGTTGCCCTGAGTGTGTAAAACTGTTCCTGAACACCTTTACATATGTTCCTTTAGTACTGCTACTTCTGAGTATCACCTTGCATTGAATACACCATCATTATATTGGATTATTTTTCCCTGTGTACATACTAAATTATACTTTTCTGACTGACTCTTAACACCGACTGTATAATTGGCACAATGTTTGAGAAAGGAAATCGAAAGGATCAGAGATTGAAGATCCAATAAGAATATTGGGAAATCCAATGCAGACAGTACTGCAGTGATTGAAACACTATGGGAGATATGTGTAGAGAGATAATTAGATTATGGAAGTACTGAGGATGAAGGGAAGAGTGAAGATGTGAAAATGGTATGCCAGCAGGAAACGTGATGAAGAATGTAGGTGGGATAGGTAATTTCAATTGTAGGGTTTAAAAAAAAAAAAGGAATAGCAAATATAAAAACAATTGCTGTGTTGAGGAAATTGCAGGTGTGATGATGATCTGTGCTGAGGAATTATCTGTGTATAGATTGCATTGGACTAAAGTTAATATTGTCTCTATGTGCATTTGGTAGGAATGGGCCAATTTGCCTAAAAAGAATTAGGAGAAAGAGCCATTATACTGGTTATTTTAGTAAAGACATTCTTTTGATGGCAGAGGGAGGCCTTATTATTTCTGCACATTCAAAGTTACCAATGTTGAAAGCTGGAGAGAAGGTTTTAGGCAATAGTATGGTTTCTTTTTTTCCCTATGGTTTATAAGGGACGTGCTTAATTTCAGCTGTATCCAGATTATGTGTGAATATTCAAAATTTTATTATATTATCTTGTGAATATACGTTGCTAAAAACAGTGGGACACTTCTGGGATTTTGTTAAATTCAAGGATACTGTAGCATGAGTATCCATGTACATAGAACAATTTGATGTAAGCTGAAACTTCCATATTATGATTTGCTGTAATTTATTAGTGCTTTCTAGTGAATAATGCAATTTTAGATGAATTTATTTTTAGTGAATATTAAAGCAATGTATAGAATTTCATTTTTCTGGGGAGGTCTCTGTTTGCTGTGTTTCTGTTCCTGTATATACACCATATTTAAATGACATTTTGTGAATGCATTAATTTGGGATTGATTTCATGACATCATGTTTCTTTTATGAACACAAAACATACATTTTTTTCAAAATGAAATATTTTTGCCCTGAAGAAGAGCAAGCTGAATAAGTGGAAGGGTAGACTAAGAGCCTTCTCTAGAGCTTCAGCTGTGTTAGTACTCAGGCATCCTGTCTTTTGAACAAACAACAAAATACTAACTTTTAATATTTTCAGCTAAACAAATCCCTAATTTCCATATAGCTGTTACTGATACGGAATCTCATAAAAGTCTGCTTTAATGCTCCAAGAATAGGAACAATACAGGTACCATTTATGAAAACCTGGATTTGTCCTCTTGTAAAAGTGGCACTAGTGGCAGCTGGTTTCATGCAACATAGCAGAAGTCACTGTTGAGATGGGATAGAGGGCAATAATAAGCAAAAAGCAACAACAGTAAAACCAAAAATGTGGGAGTGTAATTAAATTCTGTTTAAATAGCCTGAAGAATTATCTTAGTCTTTTGTTTCCTTGAATACAGGGATTTTTCATTCATATATCAGTGCTTTTTCAAGAGGCAGTCTTCAGCACAGTGCAGTAAGCTTCTAAGGACTCAAAATTAAACTCACTTTGTAGTTTATGCCGTGTAATATGGAAGAATTGGAGAAATAAAACTAAAAATAGGCTATTTTATAAAAATGTATTCATACGTCTGAAGTTGGGCAAAGCATTTCCTCATAGTCAGTGTACTCAGTGGCCGTTGCTTTCACAAAGCATTCTATCATTCATTAACTGGAGCTGCAGACTTCTGCTAATCAAAATTGCTCTTAATGCAAAATCATGTTTAGCATATGAAACACATAATCATGAGCTGACATTAACCATTATATAAATATGAATGTGCTTAGAATATTACAGCATGTGCTATTTATATGTTACTTGCCAAAAGTAATACATACTAATGAAGGAAAAAAATTATTTTTATCTCCAAGGAGAGAAAATGTTGCACATCCAAGCTGTTTGCAAAGACACCGTGGATAATTATATGTTCTTTTTAAAATGGAATTTAAAAATCCTTATATATATATATAGCTCTGTTGTTCTAGTCTTTGCTTAGTAGTACTTTGAACAGAAGCACTTTTTATTGGAAATCAAAGTTCACTTCTTATACTTTGTTTTATGTTTCAGTGTAATTTCAGCATTTCAGTATGCTTTTATGCACTTTATTTTTGTTGACAAAGTTTCATAGATAAAATATAGCTTAGTCCCTCATTTGTTCCTCTGAGGTAGTATGATTAAGAATATAATTTATTTTTGCTTTTTTCTTCTTCTTCAGCTAGTAAATTCTCCCCTTGTTGTCCTGCAACATTTCAGCTGCTTGATTCTAATCCTATTCCAGCTTTTTATTTCAGGTTAGAGTCATGGAAGCAAGAGAGTTGAAAGATCTACTGTCTGACCTTATTTAAGTCAAAAATTCCTATAAGAGTTTGTTAATTTTCTGTTTTCCAGCCAGACAATAATGAAAATTACCATGGCTAGTTCACCAGTCCACCCTACAACATACAAATTTTGAACTTGCGTACTTTGAACTTGCTCTTTACTAAATATTTTATTGTGTTTTCTATTTTCAGCCCACTTCAATTAATTAATGAAGTATTTTTTAATACAGGAAGGCCATTTGGGTTTAGGTCTCTGGAAAACACTGGGAGAGTAGTCAACAATTTCTGCTCTGCCTCAAAAACTACATGACTTAGCTGATATCACTCCTTAAACAGCATAATAAATGGTGAAAGGATAATGACAAATAAAACAGAAGTGAAGAGAAAAAATTTTTTCATATTTTCCACATATTTTCCTGGTGTTCTGTTTCCTCATAACCAACTTCTCTCAAATAATTTTGTGGTCATAGAGAGTAAATATACACATTTCATTTCTTTCTGTTGAAGATTAAAAAGAAATTTCAGAGGCACTAGATTTAATTCCCATGAAAATATTTAAAAGGAAGTAAAATAGGAAATAAAAGTAGTGGAAATATCATATAACAAAGATTTTCAGCATGGCAGTATTTTCAAATAGAAGGCTATCCCAAAGGCTCCTTATTTATTTTATTTATCATAGCTTGACAGGAAAAATATTTGCCTCTTACCTTCTCCACCCTAAAGTTGTTAGTACATTGCAATACCATGTGGTGACTACAGCTTCCTTTGGCAGGATATTGAATTTAACTGTAGCAGTACTGAGTTTCAGAGAAGCTGAAGCAAAGTAAGTTTTTTTGTAAACTTTTTTCATTACTGTATTGGAAAGAAATTAAACTAATTCAGTGGCCCTCTTTTATTGAACTTCAGTGTTAAAGGAAGAACATTTTGATTTTCAAAACTAGATAAAATGTTTTAATAGCAGTGTAGCATATCCATTCTTAAATGTTGGTTTTAAAAAGTTACTTTCTATGCATAAACAGTCCTGAAGTTTCTAGTAGTACTACATATTAGGCTAGTAAAGAACTTTCATAAAAACTGCTGGAAAATTGAAATTAAGCGATGAAAATTTTAATTTTAAGAGATCTTAGTATTTTGTTTCATGGTAAATTAATTTTTCGTTGTTCTCACTCCAAATTAGAAGATAAGCACATATTGGAATTTTACAGTTTCCTGTCCAATAGACAGCAAACGTTGATGCACTGTACACACCTTGTCCCTGCAGTATCATTTCAGTTCTGCGGGAAAGGTCTTGCACTGTGCAGAATCTGATGTTTTTGAGATGGGCAGCAGCTTGTATTCAAGAATAATGGGAGAATATAATGCCTTGTATAGAATGGGAATGTGACCTCTCTGTTTTAGTGCTGTGTTTGTACACAATACAGAGTTCCATTTTATCAGTATATGCAGGTTACAGGGAGAAAATCACATCTCCTTTATTAATAGAAAAATAGTATGGGTTATTTTTAATAGGAACTAAGCCATATTCAATGTGTGTGAATAGGGAACAAAGTGCATTTTGGGAGTAATTGGATGAGAACATGGAATTCATACTGACAACAGCATCATTTCCACAGTGTTTCCCCAGCTGTGCTACTGAGAGAAAATGGGGCATATCCATTACATGTCAGGTGACAAGCTACTGGTTTTAAGAACAAAGCCTGTTTTCAAGATGTTTTCTCGCAGTAGAGGTCAAGTAGATCAGTTTGTTGTTCTGTAATAGACTGATCAACAATGACTCCCCTTCTCCCATTGATTGAAGATTGTAGAATTGACTCACCCAAAAGGAAGAAATACGCCTAGAGTTAAACTTAAAAAATATCACAGTAAGTTGCATGTATGTTTCACAATAAAGCACATACATATTTTGGCCAATTACTGCATGAATGGGTCATTTGTCAGAGTTTGGCAGATCTGAATATTGAGAGGTACAAATTACTGACAAGCTTACAGGTCTTTCTTTCTTACAGTGGATTTGGATCCAAGCCCATTCCATGAAACTGTGATTTTAATTAATTTAAGTTATGAAGTCAAAAGTGATGGAAATAGAAATAGTTTAATTTTGGAGATGTTTGCACAATACAGCTATTTATGTTTTTTAATTCAAAGAATTTTCTAAGGTATTAGTAATGTGCATAATTTTGATCAGAGTTTTTTGTGTTGACTTTGAGAACTGAATCTTTCTGTAAAATAACTAATTATTGCTGGGAGATGAAATGTACACAGTTGCATCTTACCTTAATAATTAAGCAAACATCTTCAAAGTATACTTTTTGAAGTGAGAAATTGTATTTTAGGTGTATTTCTCAATTTATGTAATGATTCATGTGGGAAGTCAGAATAATTTGGATTGTAATAGATATTTTAGTCATCATGTTCTGTCTCATTGCTGTTAATGGACAGAAGCATCTGATTTTTCATCATGGTAGTATAGCTGCATTCTAAACTTTGGCTGTTTTGTCTCTTTTTCAGACTTTAGGTTTTAATGTCAACCTAAGGGAAGGTTTCTGTGAAAATCTAGGTTATTTGTTTCACAGTCAGAGTCAATATCATGAAAAAGTAGGAAACGTGCTTATTTGCAGAACTTTTTAAAACACAACACAGGTGAAAGGATTAGATTAGGATATTTTTAAAGAGCTCTTGAAGGGGGTTCATCAAGTGCATGAAACCCAGACTGATCTGGGATTATAGTGTTTGCAGTCCTTAGAACGAACTGGATTAGATTGGAGTAGCATTATAACAATAAATATGAGAAAAATTATTGTCACTTAATGTTATATCTATTTACTAAATAAGTGCATTGATACTTTCTTGATTCAATTCCTTGGGTAAAATTGCGTCAATCTGTGAAGTCTCTGTAAGTCCCTTTTGCATGTTTTAGGTTCTAGACTGCTCTTGGACCAAAATACGGCTTCTCTGAAAGATGGAAAGTGTAAAAGATGAAAGTCTTCATCTTTACTGTGGCAGAAGACAAAAAGTTAAGACTGGAGAGAAAATTTGCATAACCTGAAACATTCCTACAATAGTGTATGAATCAAAGGAATTGATGAGTAACTGTCCTTAGCAATATATGTGAAGATAATTAATACCTTACTGCCTCTTGTTGTTTTGATCATGGAAGTAAAACCAGGTTGTGGTGAAGTTTTTAATAGCTGATAATATTCTGGGAAAGCGGTTACTCAAACTATGGGGTTTGGCCCATAATTGTACACTGGGTCAAAGCACTACTGCAAAAAAAGATCTTGTATCAGTGTAATTTAACTTCAGTTAAACAAGAGCTAAAGCATGTTACTGTGAATGTTTATTTCTAAACTTACTGGAACATATCTGAGCTATGATTTTAAGGCTTGTACTATTTAGGACTTAAGTCCTAAAGGACTTAGGAATAAGAAAAAGCATAAATATAATCAAATGATACTTTCTTCTGTAGTAAATGTAATTCTGCAGCTTGGTGCAAAGCAAAGTTACACTTCATCTCATCCTTATGCTTTCCAGTTAGTTATGTCTTTGGCACTGAAGATATGTATGCTTCGTGAGTGTGCATCTTCAGTATTAGGGCTCTGTTTACCAAACTTACAGCACAAATATTGTGTCAGAACAGTAATTTTCTTTGCCAGTGCTGTGGTATACCTTTAGTAATTTTGAGAACAGAGATACTCTGTGTTGTTTAGAAGCCACTGGGTGCACTGGAGCATTGGTACTTCTTTATGATATCCCAAACTTCTGGATTTCTTGTTTTCAGGTACAGCAAGTGCAGACTGTGCAACAGGTACAGCATGTCTACCCAGCCCAGGTTCAGTATGTGGAGGGAAGTGACACAGTCTACACTAATGGAGCTATGTAAGTTGGAAAATGATCTGAATTTTAATGTTCATTAAAATGAGAAGTTAAATGTATATTTTCAACTAGATTCTATCAACTACTTTATATTAAAAATTGAAAAGAAAAAATATTCAATTACAGTTCTTCTAGTGTCAGAATAGGTTTTTTGGATGAAATTGTGAATTCACACTGTTTTTATTAAGGCAGAACTTTTGTGTAAGTAGAATTCATGTGGTTGTTTTTGTTCCACCCTGTATGGCATAGTGTTGTTTGAAAAAGTATCTTCTAGTTCATGGGTAAGTTCTGTCTGAAAGACATACTGTAAAACTTCTGTCCTTAGGACAAAAGGCAGGGCCTTCTGTCTTCCTCGCTGCAATCCTAGTGGCAAATGGTAGAAAAGTGCAGCAGCTGTAGTTATTTTCTAAAGAAAGTAGTAATGCAATTTCATGCCTGTATTTCATAAAATGAGATCAGTTTATTTTTCCAAAGGAATGAGGAAGGGCAGAGGAAGGAAATTAACAGTCTCTTTTTGCTGCTTCTTTAACACCTTTTTTGCACATGATTGTGCATTTCCTGCTTTCCTGAACATGCTTTTCCAACATCAAGTCTCTTTCTTCAATACACAAGCTAAGAAAGATTAAAGAAAAAATACAGATTTCATGTGACTTCTGGACATAACCTAGTCAAATATCAGGCTTGGAGCACCACCAGCTTTGAAACTGGCTCAAACCTCAAAGTAGACTGTTGGTTGGAAAGGATCTTCTCAACATGTTTTTTTTCATTTACCATTTTTGCTTTGTAATTGGCTTTACAAAGAATTACAATTTAGAAAGCTTTTTGATTGTCTAAAGGTACTTATTTATTGATGGTAATCCAAAAGCAGTTCAAAAGAGTAATATTATTTGGATCAGAGACATATGATGCTAACACTTGACAGTGTTCTTTGGTCATTTCTACTAGCACATTTTGATTTATTAATTTTTCATGTACTGTCTTCTCTGCTTTTTTTCCCACTTGTAAATCCTAAACAATGTATTTTAAATATGCATTAGACTTCCCTATTGTACTGATTTTGTCTGGGATAGGTTAATTTTCTTCCTAGTAGCTAGTACCGGGCTGTGTTTTGGACTTGTGCTACAAATGGCAGTGATACTATCTACACATACAGCAGCATAACGTCATTGTGATCATGATAGTCTGCTGTTAACTTCCAAAAGAGGTCATTCTTGAATAAGCTATTTTTCAAGTTTCTCTTTTCTTTTATTACTTTTAACTTCTTACATGTGCTGTTGGGACTTTTGGCAGTGTATAAAAAGTGTAATACACTACTTATTACAGTCCTAGGGAAAAACAGAAGCAGATGTGACTGACTGCTTATAAACCTTCAGGTTTCCATTATTTTATTGTGTTTCTATATCTGAATCCCTCTGTCAGTTTCTGCAAAATCAGTAAATAGGATATAAAAGAAGAAAGCTCTTCTTAGCATGTGAGCCAAATCTAGATTGTTTTGTCCTCCTACAAAGAAGATTTTATCCATGTTGTTGTGAGCAGCAATGTAGTAGATGGGCAATTTGTTGTTCAATACTTACAGGAAGATTAGCCTTTCTAAAGATAGTAATTTCATTGATGGAGAATGGACCAGTCTGTGTTTCTACTCAGACTTTTTGAAAACTATATATAGTGAAGCACATTTCCCATATGCTTTTATACCCCAGATTTTGGGTAGTCTTTCTATGATTGTATGTTTGACGTATTTTATGGTCATGATAAATCAAAATTTTAATTCTAACTCAGAATCAAATACAGGATTCTTCCATAATCTATCAAGCAACAGTACTGCTCTAGCAATAGCATAAGAAGTCTGCAACCCATAGTTAGGGTGAAGATATTAATTCATATGGGAATCTCTGGAATAAATTGTCACAGCATGCCTGATAAAAGACCCCCCCTTCCACTCTGCTCTCATGAGACCACACCTGCAGTGCTGTGTCCAGTTGTGGGGTCCTCAGCAATTAGAAAGACATGGACCTCTTAGAGCAGGTCCAGAGGAGGGCTATGAAGATGACCAGAGGGCTGGAGCACCTCTCTTATGAGGTCAGGCTGAAAAGCCTTATTGTGACCTACCAGTAATTAAAAGCCTAAAAAAAGGTGGGAGAGGGCCTTCTTATGTAGGTAGTGGTAGGCTAAAGGGGGAATGGTTTTAAACTAATGAGGAGAGCTTTAGATTAGATTAGATCAAAATATATGAAGAAATTCTTGGCTCAGAGGGTGGTGAGGCACTGGCACAGGTCATCCAGAGAAGTTGTGGATGCCCCATCGCTGTCAGTGTTCAAAACCAGGCTGGATGGAGCTTTGAGTAACCTGGACTAATAGAAGGTGTCCCTGCCCGTGGTGGGGGGAATTGAACTAGATGATCCTTAAGGTCTCTTCTGACCCAAGCCATTCTACAATTCTGCAAAAGAATTATCCTTTATTTTAAAACACAGCACTTGCAAACTAGCATTGATTTAAATCCATATACAATAGCAACGAAGGATGCAGTTAACAATATATATCAAGAAAAACTTACCTGATTCTTTGCATTATAAAAGTAAGAAGTTTGTCAGATTTCACAGTCTTTGTCAGGTGTAACTGTTGTATTCTTATAACACAATCCTTTCCATGCATTTTATGTCATGATTTGTCTATGCTTAGAAGTTATTTGGTTTTATTATAATTGGAGGTAATATAATAACACGAGGGGTGTAGCCCACAACTTGTCACATATGTTGTATGATACGAGAATATTTGAACTATGTTATCTACATTTGTCTCTAGTTAACAACAGTTTTGCTTGTCAAGCATGTCGCTCTATCCTGAAACTAAAGTGCATTGTTGTTGCAATAGCATGTACAGGCTTACCTGGCTGTTCAGAATCTATTAAGACTATTA
Organism: Corvus moneduloides; assembly: GCF_009650955.1. Taxonomy (NCBI): domain Eukaryota; kingdom Metazoa; phylum Chordata; class Aves; order Passeriformes; family Corvidae; genus Corvus; species Corvus moneduloides. Next base: position 64,740,061 of record NC_045511.1, read on the forward strand.
TTGCTGCACTTATGTTAAGAAGTCAATTGGATCCGCATACTAGACATGAACTTTCTTTGTACAAATTGTAACATATGAATCAAATGTAGCCATTTACCTGGTCGTTCTGATGGGGCAAAAAGGGCTTTAATTGCTGGGATTGTACAAGAATTGCTATTGCTGGTGGATCTAAACCACGTTCTTCAGCAACTTTTTGTACAGCAATTTGTGGGGTTTATGTTGGCAAAACACACCATTTATGCAGACCCAAGAATTTACTTTTACCCTAATCAAAATCTTAACTGTTAAATAAAGTAATTATTACCAATATAGGTAAAGTTGTTATCTTCCTAGTAGTTACTAGTATCTATCCCTTTTTCTCTGGCATTATCCTTTTCCTTTTACTACCCTTATGCATACTAAGATGAATGGCTCCAGTCTGAGCTACAGAGAGTTACAGCAATTTACCACTAGCACAGGTGTTATGTGTGGACAATGTATGATGGGTGGTGAGGGCCAATCCACAGTGTGTCCACTTGCAGCTATTTTTAATGTGTTCTAGCACAGTCTCTACCTTATTTGTTCTTCATTGGTTTCCATTTCTATAGTATGTCTGAATTTGTTTTATGTGATCTGTTTCTGCTAGAGTGGATACTTCTTGAATACTGTAATGCCAGCTTATGGTCCTCTTTGCTACAGTTTTAATCTAGGATCATGGATTGTTTATTCTCTACGGATTAGCTATTTGATATTATTGTCTGTTACACAGAACAATGCCTCAGCATTTTAATTATAGATTTCATACCACACAGTCATAGAAAGCTAAGCTAAAATGGAAGCAGAATAAGTAACATTTATCTAATTGTTCAGCAATCACTGCTAGAACAAACCCCTAGGCTAAGACAGAGAAGTCTAGGCAAAGAGAGCCTGACAAGCCCAACTCCTGACGTCTTGCAGATGTAGTACGTACCCTTTGACATGTTCCTAACAGTGGCAATACCATATTTCTTGGACTTCAGGTCTGCTGTGCTTAATCAGAATTTCATAGATCTGTAATTAATGTTTCCTTACCTGTGTAATGTACAGATCCTGCAAATAAAATTTATAGAATTGCACCTTTGTTTTCATTTACTCTCTTTCCCAGTTTGCAGCGTTTTCTGTAGCTGTGCATAGTGTGTGCTTTTATTGCTTTGTTTCCATGTGGAAAATGGTCTTGGACTGAGTGTTAAAGATCTCAGTTCTTTCTTATGGCTAATAAATGCCTCTCTGTTATAATTTAATGGCTGTATCATGTTCTCTTGCGACAGTCTCAGGGTGTATGGCACTACCTTTTCTTCCCTTTGCTCAGGATACACCCAGAATCTGGCAGTGATAAGGCCTTCCCTCAGTATTAGATGAAGGTTTCTGTTCTCTGTAGTTTCTGTGAAGCTCACTATTAGCTTAAGGACCACAAAATTATCCTAAAAACTTAAAGGAGTTTGAGGATATGCTTCTGGCATGAAAGAATTTCTTGGTTTGGAGGTTTTCTAAAATGTTGCAATTCCATAGCATTATCATGAGCCTTAGCTACTCTGCACACAAATAACTGTATCTTGAAATATTTATTTTCATCCAATGTTTATCATATTTGTATCCCACAAAATAATACCTTAGTTAATTAAGTATCATAAAAGCCTCACTTTCATTACAGAGATGACAGTGAAAAAAATACTTGCATGCATACCTGCTAAGCTGTCTCAGTAATCCATACCAAAACCCACAGGAGTAATTCTGCATCTATTAGTTGCTGAGTAAGATAGTAATTATTGCGTTACTTGTCTGTTTGAATTAGAATTACAGAAAAACAAATAAAGAATGGTTTTCTTGTTTGAATTACGAGGCTGTTTGTGTACGGCCACTGTGCAGGAACGCTGGTATTTCAAGCTAAACTGTAAAAGCTATGCATCTTCAAGTAAAAAATTAGATTTATATGCATTTTGGCCAACACCTGAATTTTCCAAGATGGAACTTGTGATAAAAATTTTGTAGTTAATTACTTACTTTGCAAGATACAGAAATTATTGGAATATATTTTGAAGAAGATCTGGGACCATGATCAGCCAATGTAAATCACTGAAACATGATGGGGTGGCTTGAACACTGATACATAGTAGTCAATGGATCAGGTATTTACATAGAATCTGATCACAGGTGCATCTGGGAATAAACTGTTTCCCAAATGTGCACGTGCACACTGAAAACAAAGGGAGGACAAGAACAAGTTTACTCTTTCTGAGCCACTGCTTTTATTTGTCTCCTTTTTTCAGAATGTCAGTGTCTTTGAAGAGACAAAAATGTCTGTAAAAGCTGGGCTCAGTAACATTATATTAGAGTTTGTAATATAGGGCAAGACATCGCACTTAATCTGTGTGGTAATTATGGGGCTTACTGAATGTAGAAATTAATTATTTTCTGTTTTCATGTGCAAAAAAATAGTTTTAAACTACTTTTTACCACAACTCTGTCACTTTTATTTCTAGCAATATAATGTATTATATTTTGTAAATAATTATAAAATTTATGTAAGCAAGCAATGAGGCATAATAGGAAATGCCTTGAATTATTGTATCTTGTAATGCTAGTCTGACTCTTGCTGGTATCGTTAATTTCTAGTGTGGGATCTTAACATCAGGTACCTGTTCTGGGCTTGCTTAATCTAAATTGTATTCACACTGTGCCTGACTTTGTGTCACTTGCTCTCAGGGTAAACATGATCTAGTTTGCACAGCCTTCTGGAAACTGGGATTCTGGAGCCTATCTACTTAGACTTTAAATTTACTTGTAACTGATAAACTTTCTAATGCCACATTCTAGTAAACACCAAACTTCACAGTGTTTCAGTAGTAGTAACTGTCAGGTTCTGTTGCCTTCCTTCTATCTCAAGCAAGAGCTAATCATCAATGTGTTTTCATAAAGAGCAAGAAAACTTTGAGATCAGTCCCTGTGCAATCTTTATATCCAGCTGTTAAAAGGAGAGAAGACCTAAAAATGTTTCTACAACCTTTACAGTGGAAAAGAACTGACTATGATATATGTTAGGCTATTTGAGAAAGTATTACATATTTTTGCTACAAGTGCTGTGGAGAAATAGATAATCACTTCCTTATTTGAAGTTATTTTCCTCTTTGCTACAACTTTATTTTAAAGGGTCATGTTACCATGTGCAATGACCTTAAAACATTCAAGTCTGCTTTCTAAAAACATCATTTCTCAAAACTTCTTTCTATAACATCATCTTATCCAACTGCATTTTTAATTTCCAGATGGAATAGTTTTGGTTAAATTAAACATCTCTTTGCTAAGTTGCAATTACTGTTGCATGTAATAATAATAGTTTCATCTCAATTTTAAGTACCCAGTTGATCTCTCTTGTGAAAGGTTTGCTAAATCATCTCCAATGATCAGGTCTAGAAAAACCTGCTGGTTGTTGGGCCAAATGGACGAGTGTGTTTATTTTGGAGTCTGATGCATTGATGTGTCTCATTGATACAGTGATACAGAGTACTATTATAAGCAGAAATAGGTGCTCTGTTACAATCAGTCCTTATTTAAAGCCTATGCGTGATATACAGGTCTACAGGTGATACGTATGATGTACAGATACACCTAAACAAGGTAAAAGCAAACAAATAATTCATCTCCTATTCTACACCAAGCCTGTGACTTAATTTTCTTCAGAATTTGGAGCATTCTCTTGGATTTGCATTGCTTCCAAAATTCAATTCCACTTTTGCAAGTGAGATTTGTTCTCCTTGCATCTTTTGTACAGTGCATTTCCTCTAGCCTTGTCTGCTTTTGCTGTCAACAATGATCTTATCCTTTCATTCCTTTCCTTACTGACAGCTGATACCAAGATTTTTCTTTCCTCTTTTGGGAGAAATTACAGTGTTCAGTGACTTGGTGATCATTTCCATGAGCTGTTTCCCCTGAGCCTACATCACAACATTTCCCTACATTTGTCCTCTGCTGCATAACAGTGTTCACAGATGTAAGACAGAGGCAACATCCAGCCTGGTAGTGGTTATCGTGCTCATCACAAGATAAATCACCTCAAGGTGTACCAAGGGAGAGTTAGGTTAGATATTAAGAAAAAATTTCTTCACTGCAAAGGGTGATGAAGAAGTGGAGCAGGCTGTTTGGGGAAGTGGTGGAGTCACCATCCCTGGAAATGTTCATAAAACATCTAGCTGTGGCACACAGGGACATGATTTAGGGATGAAGATGGCAGTGTTCAGTTAATGGTTGGACTCAGTATTTTTTTCAAACCTTAACAACTCAGTAGTTCTTTTCTACGGTTCTAAAATAAACAATATCCCTAAGGTATCACAAGATATCTCTATGATACCTTGGTTCGAGAGAGCAGATTAATCAGGACTTGCACAGTACCTAAGTGCATACATAGATTATTGCACGGCAAAGATCAACTGATTTTCACTTCCAAAAGAAAGGTTAATAGATTACATGTCTGTTTGAGCATTAGTCCCTAAAAGAACTATTTTGCTTTGTTTTCAGCAGACTGCAAGGCATTTCTTTTACATTAGCTTCAAGGTTTTTTGCAGCTGATCTTGAGGCTTTTGAAATACTCAAAATAAAATGGAAAGTGTTTAAGTAACTTAAAGAGGGGTAAGAGCAAATAATGTAGTATGAGGCTTATGAAACATTTCAAATTTTAAAATATAAGTTTTGGAGTTTGTGGAAGTCTCTGAAGGCAAAGGGAGAAACTGTTGTGGCCATAGTTAATAAAGCAAAATTTCTGACTTCGGTTGTTGATGGGGTGCTGTTACATTCCTCAGTTATTTAGAAGTAACGGTTTTCTGAAGGTAAAGAAGAAATTATAATTTCTGAGTCTGTTGTTTACTAGTAAAGTAGTCTTACATAAGCTTTCATAATTCAAAAAAATAACAGACAATAAATTGCCTTGAATTTTTCTCCATATTAATAAAAAAATAAACATTGTAGAGATAAAGGAGAAGAAAAGCCTGCCATCAGGTTCTTGCATAGGTATCTTAATCATCAGCTTACTGCATAAAACATGAGTGCTGCATCCACCTCTTGTGTTTCTGTACAAAAGTGTCTGGGGTTTTGTTGTTTGGTTGCTGGTTGTTTTAACTTGTTTAGTTACATGCTGTACAAATCGATATTGCCTTTGGATTTATGTAGATTTTTATGCTTCAATAAGAGAATTAATGGTTGGGTAAACAGACTGGTTTTTACTTGTTGTCATGCTTGACAACATATGATACAGTCTTTGAAATAATGAATTACATTTATTTTATAGTTTTGAAATAGGTTGAGTTTAATATCAAATTTAGTACATGGGAGCAAATACAAATTCAAAAATTATAAATAGATTATAATGCATGAAAAATAATGATTCAAGATAAGTAAATAAGAATATGAAACACAAGATAGAAGATTTCAGTAGCTGAGTAGTTTGTTAGGGTAAACTGGTTAATGACATGTGAATGTTTCACACTTGATAATTATTTTAAAATGTTACTGTTGCATTCCTGTAACTTCTTTAATCTTTGCGACTGTTTTACAAGTCGTAGTTCTGTTTGGTTTTATTTCTTAAGTGCAGTTTTTTATCATTACATGAATTCATGTCTAATTTTGAATTTGCCCTGTAAAAATGACTGCATTTCCCAAAATACCAGCAAACTCAGAATTTCAACCTTCAGTCAATAGCTTCAGTGAATTTAAAAACAATAGACAATGTAGGATTCTTGAGCATTGGACTCTGTTAGCTGATATTTGTATGAATTATTTGTAATTTTGTAAACTGCACATTATGCAAAACATGCAACATCTGACTAGAAATCAAAATCCTATTGTCAAATTTTAAAAAATGTTGATACAGGCAGAGCTTTGTAAATTACTTTGCAATATATTAATAATTGGATTAGCTCTATGTGCCTGCCTTCAATTTTTGTTATTCCTTTCTCTCTTCCTCTTTGTATAAGACTGACAGCTTTTCTATAATATATGGTAGATACTTGGTTTAACATTGACACTGAGTTAGTTACTTAATGCTTTGATTTGATTAAATATTCTCTGAGGAGACAGGGACTGTTTGCCAACTTTATTTGATTTTATTTTAGTTATTGTAAATAAATTTCTAGAGTTATAACATCACCCTCAGATAAATGAAATACAAATAATGTATTTTCCTTTTCTTTTATTTTCTTTTCTTGAAGCCGATCAACAACTTATCCTTACACAGAAACCCAGATGTACAGTCAAAACACTGGGGGAAATTATTTTGATACTCAAGGAAGTTCTGCACAGGTGACAACAGTGGTCTCGTCTCATAGCATGGTGGGCACTGGAGGGATTCAGATGGGCGTAACAGGAGGACAACTCATTAGCAGCTCAGGAGGGACCTATCTGATTGGCAATTCAATGGAAAATTCTGGTCATACAGTGACTCACACAACGCGGGCCTCCCCAGCGACAGTAAGTATTTCAGACTGATCCCAAACCTTTGAGACTAGGCTCTTAGTCACTCAGATGTTCTTGCAGACTGACACAGTTTTTGTGACAGAATGCATTGCAGTATTATGTTGTCAGAATAAGGACTACATAGTACTTTTTGTAAAAAAAGCACTATATATGTATAAGATACAGGAGTAAGAATGCTGTGAAAACTTAATCATGAAGGCATACCTTTTCCTTGACAGCTTGCAAATAATTAAATCTCGTATGTTAAATTTTAACAGTTTATAATTTTTCTGAATGCATAAGAAAAATACAGTGTTGTTGAGTGTAACTATGTTAGATGTAAATGTTAAATAATGTGAGTTACAGATCAGTATCTGTAACTTCCCTGCATTTAATGAGTTTTTCTGCCTGATTTAGTTTAGTTTTGGTAGGTTATTTCAAAAAAATTTCTAATTGTTCAGAATACTGAGATCCTATGTTTTAATGCTTTATTCTTACTTATCTATGGTGTATCTCCAAATTCTGTTCCAGATTAAAAGCTCATTGTGGGAATATCTGACTATGGGAAGACGCATTCTGTTACTATTGTGGTATAGAATATTGTGGATACATAAACATGAGCACACAGAACCTTACCTAAGAGCTTACTCTATATTTCAGTTAGGAAAATGGGTTTATACTAATCTACCTTTGCTGCATAGCCCTAAGGAGTACTTTTACCTCATTCTTCTGAGTTCTCTGGTCTGGATGTAGAGGTTTGGCAGTAATGGGGAAGAGAATTGTGAAACATAGGGTAGCAGCAGTTTTAAAATATGGAAAGGAGATAAAGCATCAGTAATAATACAGATTCATCAGTATTCAAAAAGTTAATAAAGTTAGGGGACTTAATTTTTAGGAACTGATGTAAAAATATTGGATAATTCAGATGATCTGAAAATTCTCTCCTTTTGATTCTTAAGGTGATTAGTATGAATAAATAAAATTTTTGGTACCATGCAAGAAATTATTACTTTATCCAAAAAACCCATGCAGTATTATTTTCTGAAAACAAAAATTGTGAAGAGTCATAGTTCATGAATAATATAACTGTCTCGCTGGAACCTAGCAGGAGCTTTCACAGCAAAAGAGAATTTTATACTTGAGTTACAAAAACCAATGTATATTAACATTTGCCTGTATTTTACATGACTTAATAGAAGAACAGAGTTTCCGAAAAAAGTGTCATTCCTCTTTCAGATTTCAGATGCTTAACTGACTGTGAAAACAAGTGAGGCTTAAATGTATCCAGTAAAAACAAATGAGGAGTAGTAGAGTTACGCTGAAGTTGAAAATCCTAGAATTATTTGAATATCAGAACTCCACACTATATTTTGCAAATTAAAAACTGGTTTGATTTTTTTTGAAAAATTAAAAGTAGAATTTGCCAATATTGAACAAAAGCTAAAGTTCATGCCTTCAGCAGCAACTTTCTCTTGCTCTATATGTCAATGAAATAGCCTGTTTTAGTTGCTCAAAATAAATTCTATGCTGCTGTATCAGTTCAGTGTTAAGAATAGAAAAAAATACTGCTAGTTAAATGACAATTATTAAATTGCATTTTGGCACTAAAATAATTTCCTCTGTTTCTTAGAGTGTTATTTCTTCTGTAAAATATAGTTCTATAGGTATGATATATTAGAGTACATCAGAAGTACATTTCTTGCTAAGGATGTGGGACATAACATGATTTTAGATCATAATTTTAGGCTTCATGTGTCTCAGCTGAAATATTCAAGAATTAATTGAAACACTAAAGGTTCAGTTTAAACTCACTTGAAAGCACTAAGTCTGTTTTAATTTTACTAGGGGGCATAATTAAACTGAGTTAAATAAAGCAATGTAGTACTTTAATTGGATTGCACCTTAGATAGGTAGAGCTTGTTTCACTTGTGATCCTCATTTGATCTTTACCATCATAACTTTTTTCATTCTTGTATAGAGAATTTATTGGAGCCATCAAAACAACTTGTATCCAGACTGGTTTGCCAGCATAATACACAGAAAATTTTTCCAAATTTTGAATTAGTTTGGAGAATTTTCATGTAGAGAAAAAGGATATAGAAATTAATAAAAATTTATTTATTAATATATGTGGTCATCACAAGTTCTCTTTATTTTGCCTTAGAGGTATGACTTCTGTTTACTCTTTTCAGCTGATAACTTCACTTGTTTTGTCATTTATCACCCTCACTGATCAAATCATTACATTCTGTAATAAGCAAATTAATTGTATGAATGAGCTTATCTCTTTCTGATACATCTAGCTTAAGTTAAAAGAAAGAAAGAAACAAAAGAGTTTCAGGTTAAAAGTCAAATGTATAAAATAGGTAAATTTTATTAACTGTCTTTCAGATAAATTAAGAATCTAATTGACTCTGCAGCAGGTATGCGATTGGTTTTATGCAGAATTCAATAAAAGGCTTTTTAACTTAAGTTTATTTTCACTTTTTTCTTTATGGTTTAATGTAATTCTGAGTTCTGCTTCAGGATTTTAATAAAGAGCTAATATTTTGGTTGTAATATTTAATTTGTTTTAATTTTCTGTCAAACATTCATACAAAAAAGCTGTCCTTACTAAACTATAGCATGTAGTAGTACTGCTTTTATAGCCAAAATATCAAGACTTGTGATCTGTCAAAACTATTCCAACATATATATGGTAGTGGTTTATGTTGGTATGCATTAAGAACATTTGTTGGCTTTTTCTTTACTTTTTTCATTTCCATTGATTTCACTGCTTCTTCCCATTATATCCCTTACTGGCCTATTAAACTACTTCTCTACATGCTAAAAAGGATTTTTTTTACTAAAACAGAAAGGCATTCAGATTACAAGAACTTCTGTATAAGATGCTCAGTAGATAAGCAGCTTTCCAAAATTATCATTTTCATGTGAGTATGTTTGTGGATTGGTGAAGAACATATTGTGATTGCATTGAAGAAGTGATTTAGCCTAGCTGGATGTCTATTTGAAATGAATTTGCATGTTGAAACTTGTATGAAAGAGTCATCTGTTTGGTTAACTGGTAGCTCTCATTAAAGAAGAAGCTGCTATATTGAAGGGACTCTCCAAAAAATTGGATTTCCATGTTAATAATGAAATATAAATCACCTTCCATTTTTTTTCCCAAATGTAAACACCCAAGATTGTTGTTGTGATGAAAGAAGGTGATCTAATCACCATATTTTGTAATATCACGAGGTTAAAAAATTCATACAGTTTCTAGTAATAAATGTGTTGTTATGCTTGTCAGTCAGTGAGAGGCTCCCATCTATTAGTCTTGTTTTCTAACAAGCTTTATGACTGATCCTCAATTTCCAGTTGTCATTCACCAGTCATCACCAACCATAGGAGGTCTCCACTCACGCTGTTACAGAGATCCATCGTATTTCAGTGCAAATCTGCGTGAAAATAGAATCAAAATTAATATGGATATAATGTAGCACCACAAACTATTAGTTCTGCTAGTAAGCACAGCGTGCAAAAGTTGATATTAACTTTAAAGAAAGGATGGTACCTGCCAAAAATATGTTGTAATTATTGGAGAGAGAACAAGAAGAAGTAAGAAGGCCCAATGTAAATACTATATCCTGATAATGCAGTTCTAGTGGAAGTATTATAACTATTTCAGAAAAACGATCAAATCTTCCATTAAAGGCAGAAAGGTTGTAATTTGGATTTAAATTTGAGATGAGGTTTTATTTATTAATTTCTTTCTTGGTACAGGAGCTTTTTCCTCCTCCATTCCTCAACTTTTCTGATAATTTTGATTTAGCTAAATCCATTTTAGCATAAAATAAAACATTTCTGATCAAATCAAAGATGCACAAACTTTTATACAAAAAGGATTATTAGATCATTTGGTCTGACATCATATAAAGGCAAGATATTTACTTATCATTTCTGCAACTGAGCACAGTGACTTCTTTTGTGTAAAAAAGGTATCAGGTGGATCTTGTGCCTTGATAAACCTCTGCCTTCTTCTGCTCTGTTTTTTGCTTCAGAGCTGTGGAGCATCATGGCTTCTCCCCCTCTTTTCCAGAGGTTTGAGTGCAGCGATGTCACCAAAACAATTTATGTTTCTCTCTGTCCCTTTGATTGCCTTGCTGCTCCACTGTAAAATCTTGCATTGAGACTATGTCTTCTTCACAAGACAAGGAATGTGGGGGGAAAGGGAGAATGACGCTACTGAGGTCAGCCACACCTACTCCGACTGCATTCTGGCTTCATCTGTCTATGCTCCTTGCTTCTCTTCTGATACAAGCCAGCCTCGTTTTCTGCATAAAAGCCCTGTAGCAGCTATAGTGTTTCCACTTTCGGCAGTTTAATGTTTATTCTGGTATTTGTTTATCAAAAAACCAAGTTGTTGGAAACTCACTTTATTGCAATGTAATATTCCAGTTACTGATTTTAAAAGGTTTTAAGAAGCACAATTTTTTAATCATAAGATGTCAAAAATAGGTATCTTTCAGTCCATGGGAAGAATTTCTGTTAATTCTTTTTATTTAAAAATGCCTTTTAAACTGGATGCCAGAAGACTTGACATGATGCTCTCAAAACAGTCTGGTTATCAATGGCATAGATGCATCACCTTTCTAAAGGACTACTGCTTTTCTTTGCGACTGATTAAATACACATTGGTCCTAATATGGCCACTCTCTCTATCTAAGGCTGTCATGCTGTGAATGTTTTCAAGTTTAATAGCAATCTGAATTGAATTTTCTTTTTAGTTTCTCTATTTTGGTTCTCCGGTGTGAGTAATTCTGATGTGTTTACATGTGTTTTTCGATGTTAGGTGGAATGTATATATTTTAAAAGTCCTTATGATGAGATTGACAAGGGATTTTTTTGTTTTGTTTTCCAAATGTGAGGGAAATGACCACAGAGAAAAAGGTTTAGAATATATTTAAAGATGTATATAATAGACATTAGGTATACAAATAACTGGATGATCTGGGGAAAAGATGGTAAATTGGTCTGTTTGACCCTATGTTTGAGAACTTCTAGCAAAGAAGATTAACATAGAATCATAGAATGTTGAAAAAGGTTTGGAAGGGGCCTTAAAGATCCAATCTGGATCCAAAAGTCCAATCCCCCCTGCCATGGGCAGGAACACCTCCACTAGACCAGATTGCTCAAGGCCTTATCCAACTTGGCCTTGAACACCCCCAGGGATGGGGAATCCACAACCTCTCTGGGCAGTCTGTTCCAGTATCTAAGTACCTTCACAGTAAATAATTTCTTCCTAATATCCAACCTATATTTCTCCCCTTTCAGTTTGTACCCATTACTGTACCCATTTGTACCCATTGCCCTATCACTGCAGTTCCTGCAAGAGTCCCTCTCCACCTTCCCTGCAGCCCCCCTTCAGATACTGGAAAGTTGCTGTGAGGTCTCCATGCAACCTTCTCCAGGCAGAACAGACCCAGCTTTCTGAGCCTGTCTTTGTAGGGCAGGTGCTCCAGTCCTTTTATCAACCTCATGCCCTTCTCTGGACTTGCTCCATGTTCTTCCTGTGTTGGGACCCCAGAGCTGGATGCAGCACTGCAGGTGGGATCTCACCAGAGCAGAGCAGAGGGACAGAATCCCCTCCCTGGCCCTGCTGCCTACGCTGCTTTGGATGCAGGACACCTTTGGCTTTCTGGGCTGCCAGTGCACATTGCCAGCTCATATTGAATTTTCATCAACCATCACCCCCAAAGTTTTCTCTGCAGGGCTGCTCTCACACACTTCACCCAACCATGAGGTTTGCACAAGCCCATCTCAAATGAGTCAAGGTCCCTTGGGACGTGGGCAGCAGTGTTTCAGTTGAAAATTTGGGAAGGAAAAGGTAATCTGACTTAACTCCAGGCATTTTTTATTTCTCCAGTCTATGACTGCTAGGTGTGCTTTTTCTCCCAAATGACTCTATATATTCTTTTGTAATCACTAGAGAGCATGCTGTATTCATTAGTCAGTATGCAGGCCTTATGTACCTACAGACTACTGGTGGGTGTGCATTTGCAGCAGGTGTTTGGACCAGCATCTGTTATGTATATTAGAGTTTCATATTTACAATTAATAAGGGTTTTTTTTAGGAAAAAAAAAGCACATATTTTGCTAAGTTTCTAAGGTTTATCAGCATTCTTTTAAGGTCAGTTTTATGTAAAATACTGCACTTATTTTACATCTTTTTTTTGCTCTTCTTTTTCTGCATATTTACATTTCTCTCATTCCACAGACTTAAGGAAGTATCTTTCTGTCTGTCTTCATAGTATTGTTTCAATATGTTGAGCAAAATTTCATAGAACCTGTTTGTAGGTGTCGCTACAGCTTTTTCTATTGACAGGAATGCAAATCTTTTAGATTTAAGTCTCCCATCTGTGTGGGCTGGATTGGAGTTCTCCTCATGTGGTCAATACAATTTCATTTTCAAGCTTCTTTTTCTTGGGGAAGCTTGTCTGCCTAACACAACTCTCTGGAACAGGTTTCAGAAAACAGTATGACATACATGAATACTCTGTTCTGAAATAGAACTGAAAGGCGCCATAAATCATGCATGTTTGTGGCGTCCTAAAAGGGTGAAAGTGTCACATTTTCAAAAGCCCTGTGTCCATTTATCCTGTATTTTCAGATTAGTTCTGCCTTATTTAGGTAGGCACAATTGCCACAAGTACCCAGGACTTAGCTAGCTGTACCAAATCAGTCTTTCTTGCATACATACGATGAATTAGTAATTCCTTCATAATGGAGCATTGTGATGATAGCTGCTTTAGAATTTCACTTCCTTTAAAGCCTAAAAGGGTGAACCTTTGGAAGTGGATAAAGGGCATTGTGAATGAGAGGTGCCTGTGGAAAAAGAGACAGGAGCTATCTTTTTTCATCATGTTGCAACAATATATTGAATTCTAAGATACCACCTGCCTTCCCTGCCGCTGGTGGAGGGCGGTTTGCAAATGCAAACAGATAAAGAAAATTAATTGTAGGATACCCAGATTAATCACTATACCAGGACTTCAATTTCTGCAAATTGTTTTCTTTTTTTTTGTCCTGACCTCCTCAGAGCAACTTACTATAAATATTTTGTACTAAGTGTTAAATTGTTAGTTGGTCGTGGAAATGGTTAATTGAATCATATGGAAAAACACTATTTCTTTCTTCTTCCTAAGAGGAAGGGAGTTTTTTTCGAAGTGGGTTTAGGATAGGTGTTTGCTATGTCTGTGCTATTTGCATCTTAGACTATTAGGTATAATTTGTTTATCTAGTAACATGTTAATGAATACTAAGATATAACCTAGGAAAAACAGTCAATAACTTCCAAATCAGTAGATCATGTAAGGATTACATTATAGATGCATATACTGGGCTCAAACTTCTGAATTTTTTGACCCCAGGAGAATATCCTTATTCCTTAATGATTATGTCAGAGTATAAGGCAGTGTTTTATCTGTCAAACAAAGTAAATTGAAAAAATTCACAATCATAGTTTTCTCATCTGTAATGCTCTTAATTTAGTGACTGCCCATGTTTGTAACTGTGCAAACTGATTAGCATTCCTACATGTAGTGTAACATTTAACATGGTTTAGTTGGAATTGCAGTGGAAGTGATAATGTACATTTCAGTTATCAGAACTTTTAAATGAATGTCTTAGCCTTATTAAGAGAAAAATGGGGGAAGTATGAGCACATATTCAGATAAGTGAAATTCTTGTTATTTAACTTATCAGATATATATGTAGTAAGTTATGCCTGGAATATCTCACTGCTTATTGTTAAAAATGCCTGGGTATCAGTCTTCCTTTTGTGTTTACACAGAATATAATTTTAAATGTTAAAATTACTTTCATCTTTCCACAAAATATCATAATAATACACACTGTATTACCTGTGTAGTTATTCTGTGTTTGTGCTTAAGTGCTGTTGTGAATAGAGATGTAATGTTCAGTTTTTCTAGAGCCTAAATAAAAGTCCCTGGCCAGAACTTAGAACTTCAAAGCTTGAAAGAACAGATCCTTCACATAAGGAACTTTTTACTTGGGTAGCTTCTATTTCCTGTACATGTGGTACTCTGTGTCACATAAAACCTCTTGAAAACCCAAAAGCTTGGAATAAGAGAGTAGAAGAAAATAAAATATTTCAGCTGTGGGGGACCTACAAGAATCGTTTAGCCCAGCTGCCTGAGCACTTCAGGACTGACCCAAAGGTAAAGCAGGTTGGGGGCACTGTACAGATGCCCTTTACACACTGACAGGCTCAGAGTATCATCAGGCTTGACCAGGCTCTCTATAAAGAAATGCTTCCTGATGGTGAATCCAAACCTCCCCTGGCACAGCTTTGAGCCATTGCCACACATCTATCACTGGATCCCAGGGAGGAGAGATCAGCACCTCCCTCTCCACTTCTCCTCCTCAGGAAGCTGTAGAGAGCAAGGACGTTGCCCCTCAGCCTCCTTTTCTCCAACCTAGACAAGCCCAAAGCCCTTAGCAGCTCCTCACAGTGTCCAGTCCTTCCACCATCTGTCTTGCCTTCTGCAGACACCTTCAAGGACCTTCCCATCATTCTGAAATGGTGGAGCCCAGAGCTGCAGCCAGCACTCAGGGGGAGGCCCTGCCCCAGCGCTGGGCACGGAGGGCCGGTCACCTCTTTGGACGGCCGGTGACGCCGAGTTTGGTGCACCCAGGATGGGTTTGCTGCCCTCCTGGCTGCCAGGGCACGCTGCTGGCTGCCGCGGAGCCTGCTGCCAGCCAGCACCCCCAGAGCCCTCTCTGCAGCCCCAGAGCTGCCCCTCTCCCAGTTTAGCCTCGTGTCTGGCATTTCTCTATCCCAGGTGCAGAATCTGGCTTTTTGACTTGTCATTTGCATGTCACTGGTGATGGCCCAGTGCTCCACTGTATCCAGATCCCTCTCTCTGCAAGGACCCTTGTCCCTCAAGAGAGTCAACGGCATCTCCCAGTTTGATATTATCAGTGAACTTACTAATGGTGAATTCAACTCCTATATGCAGATCGTTGGTAAAAATACAAACACAACTGGCCCTAGAATTGAGCCCTGCAGGGTACCAATAGAGTGAAACAAGAAGTAGCCATAAGTTTTCAGAAAGGGCAAGTGAATCATTTCGTGTCTAGAAAATCTGTCTTCAAATCAATCGTATTTTATGCTTAGAAATAATTAAGAAGTAATTTTATAACCTACATGCAAAGAGGGTTTCTGGCATTGTAGAGACATCTGTCAGATAAAGGTGAAAGTTCATTTTATCAAAATGAAGTCTGAAAATGGTGAAGAAAATAATTAGTAGTGAAAGCCATTTCTCTTTAAGCTTGTCCTAGTAGAATATGGTGGAGACTCATTTTAAATATAGATCCCATTTTTGAGTGTGATAAATAACATGTTTTAGTGGTAACCAATGTCGCTTGGCTTGTGTTATGCAGTAAAAGTGAATACAGATTTTTGCCTTCAGTGGTCATACTGATGAAATCTACTAAAAGAAACTCCAGCAACAAAAAAACCCCAAATGACAAAAAGCCCAACAGTTAGCACCAAAAGTCATGGAATCAATATGGCAGTGAGGAATGAGCATCATCTGTAATGCCACTTTTCTTTTTAAGTGAAATGACTTCTTTTTAACATATTGGTTCTCTGAACAAAGAAGGCCACAAGTTGCAGCAACAAAATGAAAGTAGGGCAGTAGTGGGAATGAACAGAAGGCGGTGTAACCCCAGTGTACAGTACTGCTGTGGATAAAACACTGTGGTACATGTGACGTAACAGTCAGATATAGGATTTAAATGTTGGTACAGTCTTCATTGTTTGATTGTAGCATTTTGTTAGGAAGAGAAACTCTCTGGCAACAATATATAGTAAACTGACCATATGATGATCTTTTCAGCTTGTAGTTTTTATCTTGCAGCATGCTTTTAAAATTTGCTGTGTGACTGAATACTTTGACCTCATAGTATTTGCCACTGAAGCAAGTTGGTGAAGAAGTCACGCTGTTAAAAGAAAAACATTATTGCCAAGCAAGAATGTTTCCTTACGTAAGAATTGTGTATAGTTAATAATTTACCTTTTTTTAAAGACTTGAAAAGCTAATATTACACAGTTAAAAGAAATTACTCCTCACAGCAGATACATTAAAATACTTGTCAATTGCCCTGGAAAAAAAGGAGAAACTAATTTTACAGGTAAATTCAAATATCAGCTGTAGTAATTTTCAGTTTCTATTATACAGAGAGTAAATTCAGCCAAAATTGATAAATTATGTCACTAAAATTATGATTAGTACTGTGATATTTGAAGTAGGATAGAGAGGGCTCATTAAAAATGTTTACAGAGATAATTACAAGTGTTTTTAAAAAGTGTAAGTGGTGGTTTCCATTGCTTTCATTTTGGCCATTCATTGTAGCTAATAATTGTGTGCCTTTTCTTACTGTGCATTCCATTGTCTCTGTCATTTTCATTGTTGGTTTTTGCTCTTCTGGCCCCCGAGATAAATTACACTTAGGTTTTTTCTTTAATATTGTTGTTACCAAACTGATCAAAATCAAAATATCCATTGTTATTAAAAAATAAAAGAAAGAAAATGGATGTGAGAGTAATCATACCTTTGCATTTGAAAAAATTCTACTTTGTATTTTAGTAATACTGTGTTTTCTTTTCCTTTTTAAAAGCAAAATTATTGTGAACAAATCTGCTTTTCCAAAGGCTGGATCCTGCAGTCTGTGTAACTCCTGACTTTCCATTTACTTTGACAGCTGGGGATCTTCAAAGGGTGCTGGCAGCAGTAAGGGTTGATGTCCTGTCCCAGTGAAACTAATAGTGGTGTAAAACCTATTGCCAGTGAAGCTAATGGTGTAAAAACCTATTGAGTTACTTTGGTTTGGGACTTGAATCTGTGATTTCAGATAGTTAAAGTTTTGTTTCTAATTCAATTCTTATTGCAAGCTCTGCATGTCTCTTCCTGATCTAGTTGAAGGGAAAACATATGGAGGCCTTTCTCAAAATCATGTAGGGATTTTTTTATTTAACTTTTTTTTTACTTTAGTGATTATATTTTTGTTCAGTCTGGGTTATTTTTATTTCAATGCAGCTCACCAGTAATTCTACTCCTTTGAGCTCATTCTGAGCATCTTGGAAGGTAAAATGAACTTTGAGGCTGTGATCCTGCAGTATACATACAAGCAAAATGACTTTCTGACCTCATTGAGGAGGCTTGTGTTCACTGGGACTCTAGAATGAGGCCTTTTAATAAAATATATGCCCTAGCCAGGAATAAAGCAGGCATTTCTGTTGATCTATAAGGAATCTGTCAAAACTTCTCTGATCAGGCTTTTTTACTATCCCATCTTGAGTCCTTTTTTTAATGACATCTATTATCAGATTGAAATGGCGATTGAGACACTGCAAAAGTCTGATGGTCTGTCCACTCACAGAAGCTCTCTTCTCAACAGCCATGTAAGTTGTCTCTTCTTCACATACACTCTCTCTTGCTTGTTCTGCATGCTTAGCCTGCCTCTAAATGTTTGTTTTATTTTATTATTACTTTTTGCTCTTAATCTTCCCATCTTAGTTGCTTGTAATCTTCTACTACACCTCCCATGGCTTTATTTTGTCAGATTAAATGTCTTTATGGTATATTGCAGAGTGTTCCCTGTTTCCTATGCTCTACACCTGTGTTAGAACAAGTTAACACATTTGACTGTTTTGCGGGTTACAGTGTAAATGTCAAGCTAAGGTTCAATTAATTCTAAATTAGCTGGCTTTTGACATTTTAAACAAAGTTGTCTACATCATAAGAAGTGTGTACCATTTACTCATTCTGGGGCGTGTGAAGAGGAGGAGAAGAAACAAAGAGCACACCTAGATAATATACTTAGGTTATTCCTAGATGTTTCTTCATTTTTTCTGACTAGAGTGTTTATTTTGAAATTACTTATTTAAGAATCCTAAGGATCCTTACAATGGCCTGGTAGAAATTGAAAGTATTGTCTTAATTTGAAGTGCACAGAAATGTCTTATGCATCTGCCGTTTACTTTGTTCTTACCCTGCAAGTCTTACAGTTAAGAACTTTTCATAAACAAAGCTAAAAAGATATTTCAGCAAAAACATGATCTCCAAATATAGTGATAAGTTCACTATATGTAACTTTAAAATAAGGGAAAAAGCCCAAGATAATTTTAAACTTATTATATAGGTAATATTATTACTTTGCAAGTTGTTAGTCTTTTCTGAAATGTTTTTTTTCTGTTGATATTTATGGTTTTGCATTTTGTATTTTTGCCATGTTGATTGGTTTGTATTCATCTTACTTTTTTTTTTCCTTCTCAGCTTTACTTACGATATAAATTCAAATTCCTTTATTGCTTTACAGAAGAAATTGAAGTTTAGTTTGCAGTCTGAATGTAGAATATGATGGTAGAGATTGTCCTTTGGAAAGCAAATTAAAAGTGTATGCTTTAGAAGATTTGGGTTTGGATTTTGGATTTTTTTTCCTGTAGGGTTTGGTTTTGTCAAAGTTAAAATGAAAAGTGTTTTGTGGAGAATTTAGGCAAGCTTTTTTTTTCTTAAAAAGATCTGAAATTGGAAGAGGAAAGCTGTAATATAAAAAGTTACAGAAAATTATATACAGGAGGACATTTAGATTCCACCTTGTGTGTTTACAAAATAATTACTTTGAAGATAAGACAGTATCAAAACTATCATTTAAATAATAATAGATAGTATTAGACCGATAATATCAAAATCATTGTTTAAATGTAATTTTTAACAGACTGTAACTTTTTTTGGCTTTAGAAATCTGTGGAAAGACTTAGAACACTAGAAGTTTCTGCTTAAACCTCTTAGGAAGTCCATAGTCTTGGTATAAAACCAAGAAAGATTACAAGATAAGCTGGAGTGCCTTGGTAAACTGTGTTTCACTCGTTCCTTGTTCTAGGCACTATTCACAGTGTCTTCCTAATAACGAGATTTGCACAGAAGATCACAGTCTTTCCAGCTGTTAAGGCTTACAGTATTTCTTTCTTGACTGTGAATACTTTGTGAAAAGTATTGTGATAGAGATATATCTTTGACCTTTGACAAGCCTTGTACAAATTTTTGTGGCAATAAATCTTTCCTAGTTTTGGTCATTTCGAAAGAAATTTAAAACATAGATCAAGCCTACTGGATGTTTTGCCTGTTTTTAAAGCAATGCTTATTGTCTTTAAACTCAAGGACAGTATGGAGGAAGTTCAGGTGTGGATGTAGTCTTTGTCTCTTTACTTTTCTTGACTTTGCCTTCTAATGATTTGGTTTGGCCTTTATTAAAATAATAGTGGATTTTAAAATAGAATTCGAAATTGTGTTTTTAGTTAGCATACACTTTGCAGATGATAAATTAATTTGTGGGAAAATTTTATTTTGGGATTTAAATTTTCACCCTTTGATACCTCAGTGAGGTTTTGTAGGATTTTTTTTTTCCTAAATACATGCGTTCTCATTTTAAAGAGTTTGTAATTTCTCCTCTGTTTTCTTTTGTTTCTTGATGTATTTCTGCATGAGATCAACTTAATTAATTGATAGTTGACTGCTTTATAAACTTTGCAGCTTAATTGAAGTCACACTCAATTTAACAGATCTGGCTCTGTAAATATTTCATGCCTTTCCCCGTCTTACCAATACATTATGGTCAGTACTACAAATTTATAAGCCAGGACTCAAACCTGAATAGTTTTAGAGTTGTATTTCAGCTTGGTAGAAAAATGTTTGGGTTCTTTAAAAAGTTGCTTACAAAAATGTTTGCATTCAATTTTCTCTTAAAATCATGAATTAACTGCACTTTTTCTTCCAGGCTATAATCTATCAAGTAAGGATTTCAAGCCCTTGCTACTAAGTAACTCCTTCCAAGAGCAAAAATTCTTATATTGCACTTAACTTTTGATTTGGTTTTTTTGTGTGTTGAATAATGCAAGTTATGTTTGAAATAACATCTGTTAGAAATTCATGTAATTAATGAAGTGCACTTGAAGTGATTAATAATAGATTAGAAACCATCTGGAGGAAAATATCTTTAATGCTACATACAGAACTTAATTACAAAATAATTATTTTTTGTTTGTCAGTCTTTTGGGATTGACAGAGTTTTTCCTTTTGGTGAAAGCAGAAGTACTTCACATTCTGTATTGTTGTGATTCAATTCTAGATATAATAATATATGACAAATGTTATATAAATGTATTAGTAAAAATACAGATGTAATAACAGATTTTCAATATGGATAGATTGCAGCCGTTGAAAATTATAATTACCTCTGTTTGTAAGCCAAGACAGGCTTAGGTCAGGTCACTAGTGAAATTAGTTTAATACATTCACATAAAAATCAAATGTTTGCAATTATACCTTTTCTTCAGCTTTATTTCAAAACGACAGATGCTCAGTTTGGAAGCACTTGTGAATGTTAGTACATATAAAATAATGATATGATAAGTGATGATTAACTGTACTTTTTCATTTTGTTTATTTGAAATGCAAAATTACCTGCAAAAGAAGCTAAAAATGTTATGTCTTGGAAGCATTTTCATCTTTCATCTGTATTTTTCTAGAGCTTAGAAAATTCTAGGGTTCCATGACAAGTACTGAGAAAAATAAGGAAAATGTTGACTTATAAAAAAAACTAAACCAACCAAATTTTAATGTATTCTCAGACTATATTAGTTTTGATCTATTTTGTCATTTTCCTGTGATATTAAATTTAGGACTACTAAATTGTCCCTTTTACTTTTTCTGGATATTAGCAACAGGTAGAGGTGTTTCATGAGTGTGCTCTACTTAGAACATCCAGTGATGTTACATAAAGCCTCTTCTTGCATGTTTTTAATTATCTACCACATTACATGAAAGGGTTACTATTTTTCCAAGAAACTCATTCTGTTCCTTCTGGAAGTCAAAGGCAAGCAGGCTACAGCTGAAAGGGTTTGTATCCGTAATGATTTATAGATGTACCAGTTATTTTCCAATGTTACGCAGTAGCTTTTTTCTTATGTGTATCTTAATGTTTTTTTAATAACAGGCAAAGAGAAACAGTGTAATATTCCAGGTTTACAAACGCATTAACTATTTTGTCCAAGGAGTTTGTTTTCTGCAATTTATGTGTATTACATTCATAATTACTTTATTTCTTTGTGATACTAACAATTTGTCTCCAAAGCTTAGATACCTTTATCACGTACTGATGTGTGATACTGAATCAAAAATATTTTATGAAAAGGACACTTTCCTGAGGTCACAAGTTCAATGAGTTTTGCTATTTCCTGGTAATTCTGAAGATACTAAAGCATTTTTGTATAACTAACGTTTAAAGACTCTCTGAGGAAGGATGTAATTTTTCAATAGACCTGAGGAGTGGTTCCAACTGTCAGATGTTAATGCTGTATGGCTACAATATTTTTAATAAAGTATATAACAGGGTTTTTTTTCTGTTTTGTATGTGATATAGCTTCAGTGGCTTTTAGACAACTATGAAACTGCAGAAGGAGTGAGCCTTCCAAGAAGTACCCTTTACAACCATTACTTGCGACATTGTCAGGAGCACAAGTTGGATCCAGTCAATGCTGCCTCCTTTGGAAAACTCATACGGTCAATCTTCATGGGACTACGGACTAGAAGACTGGGAACTAGGTTTGTGCAATTGAAATCCTGAATTATAATAAAAAAATAAAGGTAATAATTATGCATAAGAAACTTGTCTGCTAGGCAAAATAATACATAAGACCTGCATTTAAATATTACAGTGTTTTTCTGTCAGTTCTATTTCGTCATGTTGAACAGTTTTATATTTTTTCAAAATTATATTATGGTTTTATTTCTTCTGCTTTTGACAGTTTATGTGTTGATGTGTTGGTAACTATACTTCAGATTTTTATCATTACAAATAAATTATAGCTTGCCATTTGGAAATCACTAATAATGCTGTTTGCCTATAACTAGATAAGTTGTATTTATTTCCATTTTATTTTTCTTACTCAAGTGAAGTGCAAGTTAATATGCTGATAGTATTTGTTTAAGAGAGTGAATTAATTTCTCAAAGGTAGTAAAATGACACTCATGTAAAACCAGTATGATGGGAGAGCCAGACCTGATTTGGGTGTATTATTTTCCAGTCAATGTAAATTGTAAAGTAAATGTAATGTAAATATGTAAAACTAGTGTTACTGCTCTTTTAATTCTTGCTTTTTCATAAAGGGGGAACTCCAAATATCATTACTATGGGATTCGTGTCAAGCCAGATTCTCCTCTTAATCGACTACAAGAGGACATGCAATATATGGCCATGAGACAACAGCCCATGCAGCAGAAACAGAGGTAAAGTGTGAAACATAACTACGTGCTAATAGTTCTAGTTCATCAAGTCTTACTTTTCCTTATATGGACAAGTTGAAATTCTAGTTCAGCTTTTCTGCTGTGAAAATAAAATGTGCTGGATATGTGCAGTTGATGTCAATGACATTAGGTACAATGTGGAAGAATATTTACCTAGAAATTTGCAAAAAATAAATAATAATAGAATTACCTGTAATATGAACAGACTCTTAACTATATTGAATTCTTGTCTCACAAGCTGAATAAAAGCAGCTAAAATTGAAATTAAGAGCTTTAATTTCAAATATTCCTATTTCTTTTCATTGCTGTATTGTTTCATGTACACACTTCTTATCAGAGAACGTACTATTAAGTTGCTTGATACTTATTTCATCTCCCTGTGAAGAATTAATGTGAACACAATGGTTTGCCTCTAAGTACGTGTAAGTATGTTCCCTTAGTATCTGTTATTCCTGACAAACCTGTGAAAGCTCAGAAGTAGTTGAAAGCAGTGGCACGGGACTGTACTGGTGGTGAAAGAATGTCTGAATATGCATATTAAAAACTATGTTAAACAGAAAATTTTAGGTGAAAAAGATGGAAATGAGTAAATTTCTTTGAAATTAATTTTTATTTGAGTGGTGTCGCTAGCCTCCCATATTACCTTAAAGTAAAATACATTAGATGCATAATTTCATGGCACTGATAGATTAGAAGAGCAGCATATCAAGCAAGTCACCTTTAGAGCAATTATTCCTCTCCAAAAAAGTTCAGTCAAATGAACAGTTTGGTATAGTGTACCAAGCATATTTTGTCTCCTTGGACACAACTGAGATATGGAAAACACAACTTCAAACTTTAACTTCGAATGCAAAGATCACTTTGATCTGAAATTATTCTACTGTCATTTCCAGACAGTACAGATTAGTTACAGCAGTAAATGGAAGTTCATGCCAAGATACATGTTCTTAACTATCTTTTGCTGAGCATAATACAGGAGCATGAGATGTCTCATAATACGTCGTGTAGAAAATTCTTGTTACGAAAATCATGGCAGGATTATATAGTAAGGAGATAGATATTTACAAAATCTCCCAGCAAGCTCAATCTCATTCACTTAGAGGTTTCATTCACTTGAACTGAAAATTACATATGTGCACCTGACACTTTAGCGTGCCATGAATCGAGTCTCTCCTGTTGGGAGAGGATTTGCTGAGAGTCCTTGCAAGGCGCTTAAAAGATAAAACGAGATGTCTTCTGTAGTTTCAATGCTTCTAGATAGTTGTTTATTAAGTCTTATCAGAGAAACTTGAGCCACTAGCATGACCCAGGTACAGCATGGAGGGAGGAAAAGCAGGAGTGAGAGCGAGAAGGACTGCTTATCAAGATTTACACAGCCTTTCAGAGACATTTTAACCAATAGTTACTAAAAATGCACATTATTTTTACTTTCTTACCAATTATTCAGTAACATGACTAGGAACTGCAGAATTTTCTATCCAATCGATCCAAACTACTTTTACTGCAAAATATGGAGTGGTAGAAGAAGGAGAAGAAGGTTTAGAGAACAACAACAATTCTCCATTTTGATATTTTTTTACTCTTATCTATACACTATAAAGAGAAGCGTAAAACCTCTAAATTTTGCACCCTGTGGCAATCTTACATAGTAGTCTATAACCTAATTCACACCACTGTATTTTCTAGCTGTTGTCTGACTGTTGGTAATTTTTTCCAAGGTTTAAAGCTAAAACAGTGGTGTCCAGGGGGGTAAAAACCCTTAAGAACAGGCAGAGAAATAATCTCGACACTCTGGGTTCCTACATGCACCAAAACATATGCCACAATGGTCTAACTAGAATTATTTCTGGAAAAATGGTGCCAGTCAGCTAAACATTGTCACATCTCTTATCTTCTTGATTCACAATGACAAAGTGATTTTAGAATTTCATTATATAACTGTTAGGAGTGGACATTTCTTTTTGTATTATTTGCTTTATTATTTTAGTTAGTAACACCATATGTCTTATATAGTTCCCTTGTTTTCCTTACCTAAGTACATTTGGTGTCATTTTCTTAACTTCATGTCAGTTAAGAATTGATTATATCAGAACAAAATCACACAATACAGCACCATGTGCAGTTAGTGCCCACTTCTCCTGTGCCCCATGTTTTGCACTTGCACACATGTACCTGCACCAGCATGCACCTGTTCAGGCTGAATTCACACCAATCCTAAGCTCTGCTGTGAGAATCTGTGAAGGTGTTGATGAGGGGTGGGAACTGCAAGGTATCATTATGCTCAATAGGTAGCTGTTACATGAAAAATACTGTGCTGTAGGAGGCTTAGTATTTAACTTCAGTGTTTCATATGTGTCTGTATGTGTTCTTATCATTGTTATCCAAGTGTATTCGAAAGTTCTAGCATGATTAAGAAAGAACTAAAAGACTGAATATTGTAATTTTCAGAATGATGGTAATGTTGCTCTTTTGTCAGCTTATTAATATTTCTAGTGGTTCTTTTGTCTTTTAAATTAGTGGTAAATTGCAGTCAATATACTTTTTTCTTGGTAGTTATACCAATTCTCCCATCTCTATTAGACACATCTAATTGGATAAACACTTCTAGTCCTCCTCAGCAAAGGCTGTAGACAGAATGTGTGCCACACATCATTTTTCTTCTTTCCTTTTCTTAATTTGGGAACCTTTTTTATTTGCGTAACTTCAGTATCCCAAAGTGCTTGTTTTGAAGTCTTCATTATCCTCAAACAGTAATGTTGTTTCTTCTTAAAGTAATGAAACATTATCTTTGTATTACAAAATTATGTCAAGCTGTTTGGAAAGGGATATATTTGATTCTTTTTGGTATAAATTTGGTGGTTTTATATTATGCTGTTACTAAGCTAAATTCTACCAGAAATTTGGGAGTGCTGCTGGAATACCACCTTTGTGAATTCTGTAATGCATTGTTAATACCCTAGCTTTCCTTAGTGGTTGTTTCTTCTGTTATTTACAAAAATAAGTAAGAATCACTAGATTCTTTTGTCACTTGTCCTGAAAATTTTATTTTGAGATGGAAAAACCAAACTCTGTGTTCCATTTATGAAGAAGTAAACAGAAAGGATAATTTTGTACTTGATATTTTTGCAGGTATAAGCCTATGCAGAAAGTGGATGGAGTTGCAGATGGCTTCACAGGAAGTGGTCAACAGACAGGCACATCTGTTGAACAAACCGTAATTGCCCAAAGTCAACACCATCAACAGTTTCTAGGTATGAAAGCAGGTTTTATACTGCTATATAAATAAGAGGAACTTTGTTATCACTCTGAATATCAAGCCACACAAGTGCAATAGTTTCTTCTGAAGTTATCGTGCCCTCTTTAAAATCCTTACTCACAAAAGAACAGAAAGGCACTTAAATTACATGTGAGCTTTATGTAATATTTAATATGCATCATGTAAGTATAAAAGGAAAAATAGGGTGAGATATACTTCATATTACATAAATGAATTTGCTTTTCATAATTATATTAAGTGTGCATATTGAAATTCCTACCATGAAAGTTGTTTCCTTCATGTGCATTACAGTGATTTTTATTTCATAAAAGCCAGGGTAGGAGGATGGCATTGCACTACTAGGCAGGTTAGCCACTCCCTGGGCTGTTTTGAAAGGGTGTTCTAGTGTTGTAAGTGGAAAGAGACAAAGAGTTTCAACTGAAATCCCAAAGGTCATGTTTCAAAATATCCAAATTGTGGATTTGTTGGTCCAGTTAAGCATGTATTCCAGTCATGGAAACAAACTGTAATTTAGTTAATTGTTTATGTAAAAAGAGTCCTTGGCTGTGCTGATAGAGTGTGCTATTAGTGTAGGTTGATTTGGTTGGGATTTTCAACCACCAAATCCTTTGGCCTAATTTTGCTGTTACTAAAACCGTTTGTAGCATAAGGGTAGCATTAAAATGTTTTGAATCTTCTTTTCCAGGTATGTTTCCATCCAGCATTTTTATCTTAATCAGATCTCACAGAAACATTTGTGACAAATAGTAAAAGCACACATTGGCTCTACTTGAAAGTCTAGTAAATGTCAAATAAAAACATATAATGAGTTTATTAAGCCCCATCACACCTGGCAGCATAGAAACTCTTCAGCTGAACAACAAAAAAATTATTCAGGGATTAGTCTCTCCTGCGCTGACTTAGATAGTTCCTTGCACCCTGTAATAGTCTGAAAAAGTGTGTGTTAGCTTCTCTGTATAGGTGTAGTATGTACATGATAGCATTTTATTCTATTCAAGTATAATTTTGTACTTATTTTTATTAAAAGTAATAATTTATTTACTATTTTGGCATACAACAGGTATGAAATACATTCCTCTTTGAATATTATGACCGTTGAGAATTAATTTCTTCGTATAATCCTTAAATTTTTTTCTTAACCATACTGTAACTGGCACCTCTTTCATTATGTTGTCATGACAACAGATGCATCTCGAGTACTGCCAGAGTTTGGAGAAGTTGAAATATCTTCTCTGCCAGATGGTACTACCTTTGAGGACATCAAATCACTACAGAGTCTTTATCGAGAGCACTGTGAGGTATTTCCTAAAAAACATTTATTTTTGAAAGTTCATGACTTTTAGTGAAGGCCAGTACAAGAGAATAGTGCCAAATATATTGCAGCCATGATTGTGGTATGTGACTTTGCCCCAGGATATTTACTTATTTCATTGAAAAGGATAGCAGAAAGGGTTTTCTGGAGGATCCCCTTTAGAGGGGAAAAGAATAATATGTAATAGATACTGAGAATGAAATGTCACATGTATGTTTTTCAGAATGTTAGACTTTAGATAGTGCATGCAGATACTTGGTTTAGTCAACAGGAAATGTAAATCAGGTTAGATTATAATTTTATTTTCTTTTACATTAAAAGCAGTAACTTTTTTCTCATATCAAAGAGATATTGAGACATTTAAACCACATTTGATACTGAACAATATGTCTTTTAAAATTATTTTTGAAGGTGGTTCCAACTTATAAGGAATTATGAAAATGAGTAAAATGTCAGGTTTACTCTTTTATTTGCAGTATCAGTAAATATTTTCTATGCTTAAATTCCTCTGATATGTTTACATAGGCCATACTAGTTCCTGGAGGCTTCCATGCAAGCCTTATGCAAGTCTCTGTGCACAACAGTTTATGGTGCTGGAAAATTTATGGATATCAAAGGTATTAAAACAGATACCATTTATAACTTGAGAATTTACAGTTTGCCTTGGTTCCACTACATGATGAAGGAAAAAAGCTATAGATCTAATTGGAGTTGGGAGTGGAGGGAAGCTGGGTAAAAGACAATATGATCTCATGTTTAATTTTTTCAGGCAATACTGGATGTTGTTGTTAATCTTCAATTCAGCCTGATAGAAAAATTGTGGCAAACTTTCTGGCGCTATTCTCCTTCTGCTCCACCTGATGGCACTCCTGTTAATGAACCAAGGTCAGTAAATGTTTCTCTTTGCTTAATGTGTCTCATGATAATTCGAATGTGAAATAAAAAAAATTATATTAGTTTTAACTTAACAGTAATAATTTTTTCTCCTATGATTATTTTCCAAGTTAAATTTATGTTGTCTGGCAGTTTTGTATAGCCTGGGTTTATGCCAAAGAGCAGTCTAAAAACAGTTGTGTCATCCGTTGGGGTATTTTGCATGGACAAATACAGTGAAGGTGACACTTACCAATATTTTATCCACTTCTTTTAAGCCAAAAGGATCATTCATATGTCTGCACTACTTATGAGCTGTAGGAGAATTATGGAGATATTTCTTAAATCCATTTCTGTGTGAGACAATGTGTAAATAAGTTGTATTGGGTAGAGCTGAGACATCTATGATGCCTGTATAAAAAAATACATTTTAACACCCATTGCATGTTTTTACCTGCTGTAAATCATGGAATCATAGAAACTTTAGGTCAGAAAAGTTAAATTCAACTGTTAACCTACCACTGCCATGTTAACTGCTAAACCATGCCCCCAGGTGCCATAAATGCATTATTGTTTATTAATTTGCTACGGGTTTTTTTAACACCAGCAATCTGAGTGAAATAGAAAGTCGACTTCCTAAAGCAAAGCTGATTACTCTGTGCAAGAATGAGTCAATTCTGAAATGGATGTGTAACTGTGACCACGTGATGTACCAGGCTTTGGTGGAGATTCTCATTCCTGACGTCCTTAGACCTATTCCTAGTAAGTTGAACACCTGAAACATTTGTAACGATTTTTCTGCAAGCATGTATATGGTGGAGGTGTACTTGTGCCTCACAGGACAGCTTAAGAAAAAAGTTTTAAAGTTACACAAGTAACTGTGTATAATTTATCCTCAGTTTTGTTGTGTAAGGAGTTGTGCTGGGAATTGACATACGCTTTGAACTCTAAAGGTTGGAAGATCTAGTTTTTAAGATACAGTGTCATATTAAAATTTCTTCTTTCTCTATATCTGTTATATCTTCAGGTAAAAATGTTTGCCCCTTACCCTGGCTCTAGGGTACCTGATGGAAAGAAGTCCTGTGGCCCTGTGCACTAGTATCAGTCAATCCTTCCACTAAATTCAGTAGTTTTCTGTTTAAACATCACATATTAATCTTTGATTAGTCTGAAAAAGAAATATGGTCTTTGTGATTCCATGTTTGAAGTGTTGGTCCTTTGTTCCTGACTGCTGAAATAAATTCTAATGACTGTTAAGGCAGTGAAGAATTCCTAGTCCAATTTATTATTCCAATCTACTGTTTTTTCTGTCATACATCCTACATGAAAGAGTGGGTAATTGTCCAGTCATGCCACCATAACCAGGAGCAGAGATTTCTTTTCAAATTTAATTTTACTAGAATCTGTCATTGCTCTAGCAGTGTATTTTTATGGCTATCTTTGGTAGAAAACAAATTTATGTGAAGAAAGTTGAACTCCTTCATGAAGTATTTATTGTCTCACATACACTGTCCTAAATATAATAAAGAAATCATGTTAGCAACCCACTAAAAACCTCATACCTCCTACATATTATCTCCTTCCCATGAAAAAAAAACCAGTATTCACTTTAGAAAGTTTAAAAATATTTTTAAAAATATTAATCCAAAAAGTAGTTTTGCAGATAACAAAGCTATATTGTCATGCTGTGAACACCTCTTCTGCTATGGTGACTCCAGCAGTAATAAGCACTTCATAAGAATATTTGGTGGTAGTGCCTTGCAGAAAAGTTTTATTGACTTCTTGCTTGCCAGTGGAATAAAATCAGGTTTTAGCAAATTATGTATAATGCAAAAAAAAAAAAAAAATTGAAACTGGAAATGTACAAAATCTGAAGGTTTGCCATTTACAAAGTGTGTTTTACCTTTTTTTTTAAGGAACGAGTAAGTGCTTGTTAGCAATTGACATCATTTGGGCATCTATATGTGAAAATAAAGGAAAAATGTTTTCTCAAATGCATGTAATTATTGACAGCTATTACTTGTGTAAATTATTTTGCATTGGTTTATATTTAATGTTTTACTTCTCTCGTGACAATACCATTAGGTAGGATTTTAGAGTAATATAGCGTTTCACAAAAAATTAGGCAGTGATAAAAACCCCCACAAATTTAATTATAACATTTAATAGGCTGAATGAAAACTCTCAATTGCAAAAGCAAGTTAATTTCTGAATAGAAAAGTAGTGCAGACACAGTTTTTCATCAAACCTGCACCTCTCCTTTTCAGTTGCTTTTCCTGCAAAGCCTGGTAGTCTCTAGAGGAGTGTTCAGATGACAGCTATACAGCTCATGGTGTCTTCCTGCCTTGCTTCATGAGATGCATTGGGCATTGCCAATACAAGATTTCAAGAAATGGGGCAAAATCAATTAATATCAATAATTAGAGGCAACATGTCCTTTTCACACTATTTCTTTCTTTCTAGAATTACCAATCGTATTTGAATAATTGATACCTACTGTGTTTGACATTCCTGTTTTGGGGATGGTCATCAGACTGTTGGATTCAAACACGTCATCTAATCCCAGGACAAATTCATCCTAAGAGACTTCTGCCTCCTTTTTGTGAACAGTCCAGTGGTTTTCTGCTCAGAATTGCACTCACTGAGCTACCTTTGGAAGACAGCTAACGTATTTTCTTACTTTATCCTTTAGAACCAGCTAACTAAATGGCCTTTTTTAGCAGCTTTCCTTTAATGATGGGCCATCCAGGTTTCTTCTTCACTGTTAAATGGTTAAAATCTTGTGATTTTTTTAACTCCTGCTTTTGAATAAAAGCATCTCCAGTCATTACAAGAGACTGAGATAATGGCTAAAGGTTGAATATAACAAAAATGCAGCTGGGTGAAGCAGACAAATTCATCATCCTCTGTAGGAAAATAGCAATTTGTAGGGAAGTTTGGACTCTGTAGAGGAGCTGGGACTGTAAATGCTTCATTAAAGGCATGTTTATGATTTTTTTTCTTGAGTAAATAGGAAGAGAGCAGCAGCTGCTGCTCAAAATAGGGAAAAATACTAATTTGAAAGGGGCTTGAAGAAAGCATAATTTTTTCAAGTTGGGGTTTTTTTGTCTAGATCTTCAGTGTTTTTTCTTTTAGACAAGTCATATTGTTGATACATACTACTGGAGTAGAAAAAAAAGACTGTTGAGGAAAAAATGGTTTTATTTTTAACCTCTGTATTAAATTTGTCAGCTGAAATGTTTAGCACCCACAGAATGAGTGAAGAATTGCTGTGTATAAAACAACAAAATTCCTTTTCCTAAGAAAAGCAAAATGCTGTCCATTGAAGTCAGGAATAAAGCCCATCATTATGTAGTGTCTTTGACAATAGACCAGAGCTATTATGTTTTAGAATGGGCATCTTACATCTTCACAAGGGGCAGAATGGACAGTAACAAATTTGGTGTTGAGTTAGTTTCCATGATGGGTGGAGAATTTATGCAAAATACACTTCCACACCATATTATACAATTCCAGACAGGCAAAAAATTAGAGTACTGGAAAGGCTGTAAAGCTCAGTTTTGTACAAGTCAGAGGGGTTTTGGTTCAGAAGTCAAGCTTTTTAGGTGCTTATTCAAATCAAACTTTCACTAACTGCCATTGCCACATTATGTAGTGTATGAGTAGTAACACTTAATGATTTAGGCCATTTACTTTGCACCATGCTTATCATGCAAAGATCCTTTGAAAGGGTTCAGATGAACTTAACAGTTCAAGGATGTAGGTACGTAAGGTTTTGGTAGTGGCTAGATGTGTACTTAAGGATATGAGAAAAAATCTGTATTTAATGTAACTCCAAAGCTCATTAGAAATTCATGGTTGTTCTATACAATAGTGATGCCTGATTAGCTACTTTAGCTATTTTATTTCCTCAGAACTTAGAATTCCTTTTATTTGTTCCCTTTTCTTACTAGTTAAAGGTCTTTCTTGAAAGGCCTGAGCTGCTTTTCTATATTTATTTTTAAAGGAGATCAGCATTACAGTGATGCAAATAATTTTGTAATATATATACTTGGGTAAAAAAGAATAATGAGAACA
The DNA here is from genome assembly GCF_009650955.1 of Corvus moneduloides. NCBI lineage: Eukaryota > Metazoa > Chordata > Aves > Passeriformes > Corvidae > Corvus > Corvus moneduloides. The sequence continues at coordinate 64,772,432 of NC_045511.1, forward strand.
TTAGAGGTGAAAAAGCAGTAATATTTTTCTTAAATGTCTAAGTACCATTCATACAGTATTTACATTATTGCTTCCATCTTGTCCTGTAGGTAAGAAAAGATGAGTGAATACATAGTCAATTAGTAAGTGCACAGAAATAATTTACAAAGCAGCACAAGTGAGCTAGAGGATTGACAGGGTTGAGGAAAAAAGCTTGTTCTTCATGTGTAAACCCTAAAGGACAAAAAAAAAAAAAAAAGATAACAGGGCTGAGCTAACACAGATACTTTGTAAGATCAAATTGTGGTCAGCTAAGCATCCATATGCATGGTGAGTTATATAAATTGCCAGTATGGGTTCTACTGCTTATGACTGCAAGTTTGAAGACATGTGAAAAAGATATCACAAAGAATACAATTTCTTTTTTAGTAAATTTACATTTCTGGTAGAAAGCTTTATTTTAAAAAGGTATTATTTAAAAAAAGGTATTATTTCCTTAGGTTTTTTCCTCTTCACTTTTGTAGTTGCATTCATTCTCTGGTAGTCTTCAGAAACCTGTAGTTTTTTCTTTTTGTCTCCTACTTTTTGCAGCAGTTTGAGTGTTGCACTGTTGCATTGTTATGTCAATGTGCAAGGGTTAGGTGTGGGAAAGCTGGGTTTTTATCACTCAGAACACATGATTTTATTTTTTCCAGGTACAGTTCCTTGGGACAATACTTTCTGTCTTCCTCTTTTGAAAAATTAAAACTTCTGTATTTAGTAATGCAGAATACTGTAGGAACTTCTTCAGTGTCTCTCTAAGTCTCTGTTAGCCACTCAGCATTTCTGTGGATGGTATAGAAAAGAAACAAAATGCACACAGATTTCACAGTCATTTGAATAATTTCACTTTCTGTCAGTGAAACACTCCTATATCTTGCTTATTGATGACATCCTTAAGCACTGCATGTGAATGGAATTTGTTCTTTAAAACTGATTTAAGCAGCACTATGACATGGTTTAAGATTACTATGGACTTACTTGAGGAAACTGCAGTGTTCCTATAAGTGGATTTTTCCCCAGACTTTTGCTTTTTAAAAGAGGTGCTTAGGTAAAATGGAAAGTGGAAGTTTGTGATGGAAATTTAGTGTTGTTCTCCTATAGGAGTGCCCAAAACAATACTGCTAAGTCACAAACTTCTTTGGAAGATTGTCTGGTGAAGAAGTCAGAAATGCTTATTAAACCAAAACTAAAATAATTTTTGTGTAATCTTTATCTCAGTGAGGCATTTTGAACCCAGACTAAATTTGTCTAGTAAGTAAATGCAGCAGGCCTGAAAGTTGAGTACAAGAGTTCTGAGGATGCAAAACGTTTCAAAACAGGTGCACTCCTTTCTTTTCATTCTCTTTTTATTCTCCAATCTATAGGTGCCTTGACCCAAGCCATTCGCAATTTTGCAAAAAGCCTTGAAGGTTGGCTTTCAAATGCCATGAACAATATTCCACAGAGGATGATACAAACCAAGGTAGATGAAACTATTGAAGTATTATTCTTGCAAGTGGCAAACCAAGTGGGCAGTAGCATCTAAAAGAAGCAGCATTTTCACTTTAATGCTGAATTTCATGTTTAGCATCAAGCTTCAGATAGTGGGAGAGGAAATAACATTATTTGATCTGCAACATGGTATAATTCAAATATGAGGACTCATTAATATAAACTGTTAAAATGAAAGTAAATACTCAATCTGTGGAGTTAATCTATAGAGTGCAATATTTAAAAATACTAAATTTCTTCATAGGTTGCCGCTGTAAGTGCCTTTGCCCAGACTCTGCGAAGATACACATCTCTTAATCACCTGGCTCAAGCAGCTCGTGCTGTGCTTCAAAATACTTCTCAAATCAACCAGATGCTCAATGATCTCAACCGTGTTGATTTTGCCAATGTTCAGGTAAAATTTAGTTTTGAATAGCAGAGGTTTTTAAGTGTTATTTCCTCTGTGATTTTGAACATTATTGTTAGGTGTCATTCTATGAAGAAAGTAAAGTGCTAATATTTCACTCATTCATATATGTAGTGATTCAGTCCAAAAGTGACATTGCTTTAGGAAAATAAGAGCTCAGAACCATTACCTGATTCCATTTACTCTCTTGAAGTGCACGTATTCTTCCAAGTTCTGTGCAAATGTAGAGCAAATACTTTCTTAGAATGGGTACCATGAATCGTGTCTTACTAATAGCAAAAACGATATTTTAGGATTAGATCTCAGTAGCATATCTTCTGAATGTCTCTTAAAGTTATTAAATGCCAGCATTTTCAGTAGAGACTGTCTCCATTATTTAAAACCCCATACACGAGTATGTTTTATCTAAGTGCCTGTGCTAAAATTTACAAGATCTCCTGAATAATGGATTAGATTAGTATGATTAGAACCTATAGAGCATAAATTATGTTTTTACTAAGAATAATTTCTCTATATGTTTCTGCTTGTCTGAGGAAAAATACTGCTGTCCTTTTGGCCAGCAAAGTCAAAGGTTTCAGATTCTTGGTAGTTCCGTGTTTGTCTTCTTTGTGAACGAGTGTTTTAATATACATGTTAATACTCTTAACAGAAATCTAGTCAAGAGTTCTGGACCAAAGATACAATATATTAAGTACAGTAATATGTTGACATGGATACAGAGTCTGTGAATGAGGTGTTAACTTGGCACATGACAGCTAGAGTTTAAATGGAAATGGCTTGCAGTTAGTGAGCTGTCATTTTTTTCTCATTTTCTGAATTGAACAGTTAGCTTTATTTAAACTTGGTAACACTGACTAAATTGCTGATTATTGTATGCATACTGTGTTTCTCCACTTGTGTGCAGCTTATGTTTATGTAATGTGTCATCTATTACTGCCTAGAATCAGCAAACAACAATCCTTGTTTGTGTACAAAGCTTCTTTTATAAGATGATATAACAGGATTTGTCTTTAAGCTTAACTTCTTCAGAGCAAAAGGAATGTTGCACTTGATTTCTCGCTACTTGTTTTATTACTTTAGTCCCCTGCATTTGACTCTTCCTGCTTGCCCTGCCTGACATCCCAGAAAAAAATGACAAGTTATAAGTATTTCAGTAGAAAAATGACGAAAGTGGAAGCCTTTTTTCACAAATGAATGTAGGAAACTACAACAAACTTTTGTTGCTTACATTGCTTGTTCTAATTCCTTTATTTGATGTCTGTTCTTTTATGCTATGCTTTCCCCACCTATTTGCTTTCAACAAAACTACAATAGCTGTAAATAACAACTACTTTGTAGTCTGTCTAGTAAGTGGGTCCAGTCTCTTTCATCCATTGAACAGCCTAATCTTTGAGATACAACTACATTCTGTGCTTTGGCTTATGTATTGTCAATTCAAGATCTGCCATGTGCTATAACAGGAGCAGGCTTCCTGGGTGTGCCAGTGTGATGACAACATGGTTCAGAGACTAGAAACAGATTTCAAGATGACTCTTCAACAGCAGAGCACTCTGGAGCAGTGGGCTGCCTGGCTTGATAATGTAATGATGCAAGCATTGAAACCGTATGAAGGAAGACCCAGCTTTCCTAAAGCAGCACGGCAATTTCTGTTAAAATGGTCTTTCTACAGGTAGTATTTAATAGACTTTAAAACATTCTAACTCTTCTATTATTTGCTGAACTGTGCATTGTACTGAAGTTGGCAAATCTAATATCAAACAGTGGCTTGGTACATCATGAAAAATACGGGTTTTTTCCAGAGTACCTCTGCTATTAACCTTGAACTCAGGGCTATCGGCAAATGAACAGGGACCTAAATGACCCTTGTTTATTGCTTTAAAAAGCATCTGAAAATGAATGCAGGTGTCATTTTGTCCAGAGTTAGAAACATACTATGATTTTTTTTGGTTAAATAACTATGCAATTATTAAACCACTATTTTTAGCATTACTTACTAAAACATTGTGGCATCAATGTTTATGAGATAAGAAAGACAAAAGCTGTTTTTAATATATGGAAAGAACATTAAGACAAGCATTCCATGTTAGCTGCTTATTGAAACAGTTATCAGAGTAAACCTTGTTCTTTGAACCTGACTGTAGCAACTGCTTGCTAAAGATGCCAGAATTTGTTGATATAATATGAACACACAATTCTATCGTTTCTGAATTTTAAGTTTCAAAACTATTTAAATTCTGGCAATTAAAAGCTTTGTCCTGGAAAGATTGACACAACAGACACCATTTAAGGAATAGTTTCTTAAAGAACCAAATAGTTTTCTTACCATTTTAGTTGTTTATGTTTTCAACAAAGTTTCTTTCAAGTTTTACACTTGCTCAATTATTGGTAGTTATGCATAGGTCAAAACCAAAACCAAACAAGTCTGGTTATTTCTTATGTGGTGTCCAACAGTACCTTCAGAGAAAGGAGAGAAGCAAATGATTGCCCTTTCCGGTCATCCCTTTCCAAAGACACCATAAATCAGACGTTTGTGGACACTGTTGCTTTTGAGAATATTGGTTTTGAAGTGAAATGTCTGTCTACACGGATAAATGTTAAAATGGCTGTGACATATAATACATAAACATATATATATTTTTTATTTTTGAATAGCTCAATGGTGATTCGGGATTTAACCTTGCGCAGTGCTGCTAGCTTTGGCTCTTTTCATCTGATCCGCTTGCTTTACGATGAATACATGTTTTACTTAGTAGAGCATCGTGTTGCTCAGGCAACAGGAGAGACACCTATTGCAGTTATGGGAGAGGTAAGAGACTAGATTGATAGATTTAGTGATGATTTGGAAAAAGTGTTTTTTAAGCATGTACGTAGAATGGTAGGATGTTCTGCAGTATAACAGTAGACTGAGTTACAAATATATACAGTGGTTTCAAACTTGATTCACTGGTTCATTGTCAGAGTACTAAAATCACACTGAATTCTTAAAATCAATTATTTCTAAAATAACTTACTCTTTTACAAATCTGCACACAGATTCATGTGCATAGTTTGAAAAATGTTGATCAACCTACAACCATTTTCCACTCTTTGAGACCTGAATATTATATGTGTAAATAAAAGAGCATAGTAATAGGAAAATGTTGCTTGTGTGGATCCATTTACATGCATTTGCACACATAATTCCCACACAAAATGTATACCCTCTTTGACATTAGAAGGCTGGTTTACGTGCAGAATTTTGGCTTGTACAGTACTGTTCACATACCAGTGCAGACATACATAGAGGTTTGCAACACATTTGATTTTCATACAACTGTTTCAAAGACTATTGGTTTAAAAAGCAGATCTAGAGTCTTAATTCATAACAATAATTTTATACTCAGCTACGGCATCTACAAAGCAAAGTCTTTCTTATCCCTCTTCAGTAGTTCATCTGACCTTTAATTTTGAGTGACACAGTAAGGAAAGCATGAATTGTTCCCAAAGAATTATGCTTCAAAGTTGCTGGAAAATGGATATATTTGAAAATATGCTAAATTGTTAATAGGATAGATTTGTTGCATTTTTACACTTGTGAGTCACTCTATCATGTTCTGTGTTACCTATAAATTGCAGGTAATTTTGCTAGTTGATTTGGCATCGGTTGTCATTCTTCCCACAAGATATATTGATAGATTTATTAAATATTATAAAGAGATAATACACTTTCAAGAGAAATTGGAAAATGTCTCAGCTTTCTTTGTCAAATTATTCTATATCATGTGTCATGACATGTTTCAGAAAAATTAAATAGTATTTCTACTTAGTAGAAAGGCCCACCATCAGTATACATGCTGTTGTATTTCTTGCCTTACATTTGCAGAAAGTATTATACAAGTATAGGTACTACATTCTTCTTGTCTCTGCAGACTTTATATCTTAGACATAAATGTAGCATAGGGTTTTCTAAAAAGTTTACAAGACTGAAGATGGAAATACTATGAGGAAGTAAGTATTGCAAAACATTTGGAGGTGAGGAGCAGAATAGAAGTTAGATGCATTAAATGTGTGTTTTCTTATGTTTCTGTGTATTCAATGGCTGTGACTGAAATAAAATGAGGAAGATTACAGTGCAACAAGCACTGTAAGACAGTATAAACTGGTTGCAGCTGAGAAAAGCATTCTCATACTTCTCCCTTCCTCTTCTTCCACCCTTGGACATAGGTATTGGCAAAATTCTTCTGGAAAAGACTGGTACCATCATTTATGGTTAGAAATGTATCTGTCTAAACAATGTGCTCCTTTCATTTGATATCCGTTGGTGGCATTTTACTCTTCCAAATTTCACACAAGAGAAATGGAGAAAGGAAAGGGAAGAAGGTTTCTAACTTACACGCAACTTCTTTTAAAAGGTCTGGATTTTGATGTAAATCAGTTATCAGGTTATAAACCCTTTCTCAGCAGTGCCTTTCATCTACCTTACAGGTAGATTAGCAACACTGCGGCACACCTTCATTTTTGTTCCAGCACAATTAAAATGGTGCCTGGGAAATTTTAAAAAGAGCTTTTTGTTAAAATATTGGCAGTTCAGAATGAATATCAATTATAATTTATGGCTTTATAAAACTCAGAAATAGCTCACTTCAAACAACAAAGGCCCTGATGAAGCAATCTTTAAAAAAGGTTGTTCTTCTCCATTCTAATTTTTGAGGGTTTACTTAGTGATAATTGTCTTAATAAGCACAAGACTGAAATGGAATGGGAAATTGCTCTGCTATGGATGTGGCTGCAGCTAAGATTATTCATTTGAATGAATGCAGCTGTCAAACCAGTGGGGGACAGATTTCCTACATCATAGATATTCTAAGATCACATTTGCTTAAGACTGTGTCCATTTCTCTTATTGTTTATTTTGCAGTTTGGTGATTTAAATGCTGTGTCCCCTGGAAATATGGATAAAGGTAAGCATTTTAGTATCTCCAGGGTCTAATTCTGTGTAGAGCTAATGTGTCTCTGAGCAAAATAAATCTTTATGTTTTAAAAACACAGTCAAACAGAATTTAGAGTCGTATCATCCTTTAAAGAGCATGTATATGTTGTATGGATACATTGATATAATACAATAGCTATGTATGTAATATCACACATAATAATGACTGGAATATTGTAGGTTTGTTTTAAAATAAGAGTATTTAAAAGATGTTTATTATTGTCACAAAGGAATATCCAATTTTAATGCAAATTTTGTATTATCTAATAGGACAGAGGAGGGTAGCAGCTGTGTGAATTAAAACAAGAGTATACTTATGGATGTTTAACTGTAGTGAATGTTTTGCTATGTCAAGAAGCAGAATTGTATGCAAGTAGTCAGGGAGAAGTTAGTTCCTTACAATCCCTTCATGCCATATTTTGACATGCTTTCTTATACTGATTGCCTGAGTGATTTGAGGTGATTTGACCTCAGAACATTCAACTAGTGAGTATAAGAATGTTTGTCAAAATTTGGATCAAGTCACTCCAACTCTTCTTGCCCCTGTTTCCCTATCTGTAACTAAAAGTAACAACTCTTGTTCATCATGTTTAGGAAATTAGGCATTTTCCAATACGAAGTTAACATTGATTGTTAGACCTTTTGAGATTGGAATTGTTTTTTCCACAACAACAGTGCATAGCTCAAGGGATCAAACCTGAGTCTGTTTATCTATTTGAGATAATAGTTGACTTTTTGCCATTAAAATGTTAATTTTCAGTTTGTGCTTTATCAGATTGCTCCCTTGTATTTCAACTATTACTTGCAAAATAAAGAGCTTTGTATTAGAAGCTTTTTTCCTTTGTGGTAGTTACATGCTGGTATGTTTGTGCAGATGAGGGCAGCGAAGTTGAAAGTGAAATAGATGAAGAGCTGGATGAAAGTGGAGAACCACAAGCCAAGAGGGAGAAAACTGAGCTAAACCAGGCATTCCAGGTGGGCTGCATGCAGCCAGTGCTTGAGAGTGGAGTACAGCAGAACCTCCTGAACCCAATTCATAATGAGCACATTGTTGCAACTACTCAGACTATCAGGCAATGCAGTGCTACTGGAAATACATACACTGCAGTCTAACATGAAACCTCCCCTGGCCTCCAACACATGCCCCATTGCATTAGCCTTTTAGGTTTAATATGAAAAAAAGAAAAAAAAAAAAAAAGAATAAGTCCGAAGGTTGACTGTTGTCAAATGTAACTGTTCTGATCATAATTTTGTTGGAGTTGTTCAATGGAATGGATGTATGTATTTTGCCAGGTCTGTTTAAAAAAAAAATTTTTTTGTAAACAAAATCATTTTACATTGGCCACTCAATATGAAGAGGTTTCTTTGTATCAAATGCAAGGAAGATCTTTGCAAAGTTTAATGTTAATGTTTCGTCCTCTTATAATAATTTAATTTTTTTCATAGTTTAAAAATATTTTAATGTTAATTATTAGTTATTATGCTGATTTCGTATAGATAGGTTTTTAATTAGATGCACTTCTGTGAAATATCAAAAGAACTATTTTCTTTGATTTACACTGGAGGCATACTTATTTGACAGCAGATGTATCAAATTTGTTATAAAAGGTGCTTTTCATCGTACTACGAGAAGACACTATTTTGATAAAATTGTGAGTATTCAGGGGGATTTTTTTGTAATAATGCTGGAGGGTTGAGAAGATCTCCTAGTTTCTTTCTGTAAGGAAGAAGCTGTTTAAATGACAGAATTGTATCAGAATGTGGTAATCTGTATGGCATAAATGTACCTAATAATCTGAACATGATGTAAACAATGCAAGCTTCGTTTAAAATCAACAGTTTCAGATATTATTTGCATACCGGTTCCTCTGTTTTGAAGACTACTGATTCTGTGTCAGGCCACTGAACAGATGCTTTTGATTGTTCAGTGGCACTGTAGTTGTTAGAAACTGAAGCTAAAAAAAAAGTGACTTGATTATTCTTAATTTTAAGTGTATGTGCTACTTATGCTGAACTGGACATACAGGAAAACATTCCATTTGAATGACTTTCTTCTATTCCAGGTCTTTTCCTACTAGTGGTTCAATCTGCTGCTCTTAGAAAAGATGATTTATAGAATGCAAGGAATGTAGCAACCTGCATCATTTTCCTTTCAAAAACATTTCCTTGTTGGTAAAGTGGATTTAAATTTTTACAAAAATTAGACAAGGCAGTGTAACTGGCACACCTCACTTGTACTTATTCCCAATTGTGTAGAATTTGAATAGGTGGCTAGATGGACCATTGCCATTTAAGAATGTACATCAGGGATCATTGTACCTCGGCTATTACATGGTGCCTTAAACAGAACTGAAGCTAAGACTTAGTACTTTTTGTTATTATTAACTCTTAAATTAATTCAACAAGGTGTGCCTGTCATTTTCAAATTCCCTAAGAAGTAAGGACAGGTTACATAGCCTTCAAAAGAATAAAAGGATTTTTTTATTATTAAATGATTTTAATATCCCTCTTAGAATGACAATAGACCTATTTTTTCTCGTTTCTAGCTGGATTTCACTTTAATACAAATAAAATTTGCTTGGGAATTTGGAAAGCAAAACTAGCTTTAATACCAACTTCAAATGTCAAAATAGATTGACCATAGTCCCAAGCATGACTATATATTTTCTAAACCCTTGCCTACTTTTAATTTTAAAAACTAAAAAGAAATAAATGAGCAGGTACATAATGCAGTGCATGTTTTCAATTTCTATATTTTGTGGTGTATCAGCCAGATATTACATTTTAATGGTTAAATAATATCAGTTTATAGAGACCATATTAATTGACATTAAAGAACTCAAGTTTTTCTTCACAAACATTTCATTATGCAGACACACGAATTTGCTACACTAAAGTAGTGGAATTAAATAAGAAAAAAAAAAGCCAAAAAATGAAGGAGAACACAAAAAGATTGACTTTACAGAAAAGACTGTAAAAAAATTAGGATTTTTTTATTCTGGTTTATCTCGTGTGTCTGCAAATGACTTTAAAGTCATATATACCAAATGGGAGAAGAGCATGTAAAATGGAAGTGTATTTATAGCAAACAAGTTTGTTGCTAGAGTTTACATATGCTCCAAATACAGCTGCACATAAACTAAAATGTCCTAACATTATTGGTGCACAAAAATAAATTTTAATTCCTTTGCAGAATTGTGAACCCATCCAGCTCATTCTGTGTAGGCATAATTCCTACTAATGTCAGTAGATGGCTTTTGCCTCAGTAAAAAGTAAAAGTGAGGTTTATATTCATTATTTCTAAACTCATAAATGCACTGAATCTCATTATAGATTTTGTTGTCACATATATCGCTCAGCGTGTCCTGATTTTTCCTTAGAAATCAGCACATCTGTACCCTTCACCAAAAATGCTAAAACTAAGCTGTGATAAATATTTACTCCCCTTCATTGTGCATTATAAGATGTTTACAAGTAAAATAAAGTGAAATAATTCAACTTTTTTTTCATTTTCAGCTTTTTTTTTTAATACTGTAGTACTTGTTTCAATTTTTGTGTTGGTTTGTGTTTTCTTATCCTTTCTTGGTTTAATGCTGAATTTGTTGTTGCTGAGAAAAGAGTACAATTGTAAAAGGTAAATCTAGATTGCTAAATATGGTGGGACTTGAGTATCTTTCATTATTTAGCTCTCCACTCCACTCAGTTGTCACAAAGTAAAAACCAAAACTGAACAAAAATCTGAATACAAGAAATGGAATGTATTTCATAGCTTCTAAAAACAATGAATTATCAAGACAAATTGGAACTTTCACACATTCAGAAAACTGACTGGAGTCTGTATTCTTATGCTTATATTCTAAAGATTTTACCAGATTTTTTTAGAGCATCTTACTGTGTTGTAAACTTACAGATTTGGGGGTCTTTTGTTTTGTTTTTCCTGAAGTTTTAATCAAACACTTAGATAAAACATTTTGCACACTCTTGCTGTTTAATAGTTGGGTTTTAGTAATCATTGAAGTAGAGAGATGCGGATACCTCAGTGTGTATTCTGTAATGTGTAGCGTGCGGCTGCATTGCCACACCAGCTCTGGAGTCTGTTGTCAATGCTATGGAGAGGTGTAGCGTGTGTCCACAGGGTAGACATTATGAGAGTTGACATGATTTATGTGTTTTATCTAATCTTGAAATGGAATCAAGAATAGTTATTTTAGAGGCATTTCCCCCATTAGCACAGAATAGCACAGTGAACAGTGTGGGGGAAGAGGTCTTGTTGAACTACCTTTTCAAAGCACAGGGCCCAATTTTCAAAAGTTTTATATTTGTTAAAATTTTTTGTTACATTTTCATCTTTCTTGTGGTGAATCAGTTTTGAAGCATCTTTTTTCTTTTTTTCAGTTTTTTTTCTCTTGTACTGTAGCATGCTCTAAGCACCTTCATTTTTAAAAAGTTCCATAAAAATTTGGAAAATAGATGTTAAATTATTTGCCTATAAAATGATGATTTACAGCATTACTGCCTTTAGTTCAAAAAAAAAAAAAAAGAAAATAATGTTCTGTCATTCAGGAATGCATAGGTCTATATACAAATTTAATTTAAAGCGAGGTATTTTTAAATATCTGAAACACTTTTTTTTTATCTTGTTTTCCCTAGGAGAAATGATCTGATATCTTTGTCATTCTCACCAACTGACATCTGCACTGTTTAGAAAAAAATTCATGTTAGAGATGCTCTGCAATCCAATTTAATTCAGAATGCTTTTACAAAACAAAACCAACCACTGAGAGCCATAAACGTGCTGACAAAAACCCCAGGTTTATTAGTAATATAAGTATACGACAATAATTTTAGAGTTTAAAATACAAATTTGAGAGAGTAAGGTGAATTTCTGAAAATTGGGCCCTTGTCACACTAACAGGACATGCTCTTTGTATACGGTTTAAAGCAAATTGATACATGGAATTCTAGTATCTCTGCTAATTTGTTTGGTGATTTAACACTGACAATAAAAACTGGAATAGAAGCATAAACACACAGTGCTTAGTTCTAGTATTAGGAAATTAATTTGATATAATGCCTTGCATTAACCCTTTGAGCATTGTAAGTAACATGATGGGAACAAAGATTTTTAGATAATTTACCTAGTCCACGGAGCATATACTTTGAAATAGCTTATAGTGTTGTAAATTTTTTTTAATTATGTCTAAAGTAAATACTTGCATACTATATGGGGATGTTTTTTTATTAATAGGGGGCTCAGTAGATGTAGGCAAAATATTCATTGCCATTGATATGTACTGTGTAATAGAAAACAGTACTTCAGCTCCCTGGTTTTCATAATTGCATATATATACAAAGAAAATCAAACATGATTCTACAGATAGGAAGTTGTCTACTTTAAGATGCCTTTAGAAGATAAAGGTTTAGAAAATATATTCAGCTATTTTGAAAATCTCCTGAGATAGATTAGTATTGGAATACTCTGGTACTGTAAAAGAGAAATCTTTAGGATTAAAAGAAGGTTTAGTAATAATAAATTTTGCAGAATATTTGATGTGTTTGCATTGAAATTTTTGGCAGTGTTTGTGAGAAACAGGAACAAAAAGTGCACAATTATGTTGATATTCCTTTTAAAACTCAGTCACTGCAATAATGACTAGCTAGAAGATGAAGGTATTTTATTAAATTTCACATACAAGGGTACAGTTTGGATGGCCCTTACTGAATGTCAGAATTTTACAAGCAACCTAGAAATTGCACAAGCAAATATTTTTAAAAACCCCTTTTGTTCTTACAATTACTGCTTACAGGAACAAGGGAACGAGTGTAGCAGCAAGTAAAGATTCTTTTAACTTAGAGATACTGATGCCACCTTACTAAGTGAGAATACAGTACATTTTCTACTGGTTTCTTGCAATATCAGTCAGCAAACACTAAAGCAGCTGTACTTATTTAAGTCTAGCTGAGGGCAAAGAAAAAGGGTATCATTTAAAGTTATTTAAGGGAATTACGTCAGTAGTATAGTGCAAGTAAGTTGTAAACATTTTTAGTCAGTTAATGCAAATTAATGCATAATTAATTAACATAAATGCAATACTCAAAGGGTTTTTATTTAACAACTTTTTTTATTCATAATTTACTGTAAATGCTTCTGAGTTTGCATGCCTTGATCATTGCTGCTAGTGATTTTATGTGCCAGTAGACCTGAGTTTAATTTACAAGTTTAACTAAGAAATAGTAAAAGCCACTTACAAAGTGACTGCCTAGTGTTTGTTTGAAGTAAAATATGCCTTAGTTTGAAAATGATCATTTTAACTCTTGTTTTATTCCAATTTTTTTCTCCTTCTCCTGTTGAAAAAAATAAATTGGCATTTTGGGATTGGAAGCCCTGAGTAGTTAAATATTTGGTAAGAATTGTTCTTGGAGATTGCTCATTAAGGCTGAAATACACTGTAGAAAACAAGGCCCAGAAAAAGCCTGTGGGCATCAAATGAGCCTCACTTAACACTAATGCAGGAAGATGTTCTTTGTATGTTCCTAAGCACTTTCTTGGTTATGGTGCAAACATCTTACAGGAATTTTCAGTTCTAGATTAATTTTACTCTGAAATAATAAATGTCTTTTTAGGAGGAATTTAGACTTCAGAGGAACAACCTTGAATGGATTGGTTTTTAGCAGGAACTCAGTTCAATTCTTTCTGACTCACTGATACCAGCAAAAGCTTTTTACACAAAGAATATTTAATGGGTTCCCCAAGTAAAGTTTCCTTCCATACAATATTAAAGTGACTGCCTTGTATTTGAACATTAGATACGCATCTTAAAGTAACCCAGTTACGCAATTTAAAGTATGTTGGGAAAATATCACTTTGTACCAAAGCAAGTTGCCCATCTCCACTCATAGCCACTGAAAATTTGGATTTACAGTTAATAACCAATGAGGCTGTTAAAGAAACTTCGAGTGCCTTTCAAAAACTTGGAAAATTGTGCCTGAGGTGGTAAACTTTAATTAGGTTAATTCTAGAGCTACCAATCAGTAATTTTATCATCACTCAGGGCTTTCTTACCTTCTAGGAAACTTCCTTTGTTGCATTTATTTTATACTGTATTTTTTTTAAGTGCCATCATTTAAATTTCACTTAGTAAGTGGCAGATCACATTATCCAGTCCCACAGCACAGAAACATCATAACACTAGGACATATTCAAACTCTTATTTTCCAGTTGACTGAATATATTATGTAAATGAGGTAAGCAACTTTTTGTAGATTGTATGTGTGAGATAATGTAATGTTCTTTTCCAGTTTTTGGGCTACAGTTGAATATACTTTTTAATTATTTAAAGAAGACATCTTTACAGAATAACGTGATGGTTTTTTTTGTATAATGTATTTGATTTTGTAAATACGTATTTCCTGATGTGATTTTTGTGACAAATGCTAAATCTTTTAGTATATAATGTCCTCTCAAAACTGGCAGGAGCTAAATAATAGTTTGTTGGCAATTTGTATTGTGTACTGTACAATAACTGGGGACCTTTTATAATTATAAAAATATATATTAACTTTTAGTGTGTTGTATAAAAAATGACTGGAACATACTAAAGACAGTAGGATTTTTCTGAATATTTCAGACTTGAACTCAGGCTAGCTTTCTTGTGTTTTTCAAAACAAAATTGTGTCTTGTCTTTTAAAATCAATAAATTTGTTTTCTTGTTACAAACATATCTGAATTGCTTCAGTTTTTATATAACTAGATATTTTGGACTGTGGTACCGATGATTTTGAGAGAAAAATTATTGCATTTACACCTTTGAAATAAGACCACATTTTTTTATTTGAAAACAGAACTAAGTAACACGTGTGCCTCAGATAGCAAAAAACCCCTAGTATATTGAATCACAGAACTGTTAGGGTTGGAAGGGACCTCTGGAGATCATCTAGTCCAGACGACCGTCACCTAAGAAGTGTCTGTTCAACTGATTTGCTGTCATATTCCCAGTAAATAGAGACTGTAATATACTTATTCATTTCAGTGTTAACAGTAATTTTCCATTACAGACTTAGGTAGTTAGCAGCTAACAGTGAGGGGGCGTGCAGACTTTGGCCTCCAGGAATTAGTGGTGCTAGTTTGGTACCAGCAGAACCTACTTCTGCAATTTTTGCTCTAAATATTTTGCAATATGCTAATGTGTTAGATGTTTTGACAATTTCACAAAACATAGTTGAAGGCCTAATCTTACCAGTTCATGTGGTCTCTAGTATGTGTTGCAGGCTCAATGTATGTTTCATATTATGTTTCAAATAAAGAAATGCTGAATTTTATTTTAATGGGGGAGGACCCACCAAGTAACAGATGCTAGAACATTGAAATAAAAATTGGATACCAAGATTAAAACAGGTATTTCACACAAAACTGTGGTAAAGGTAGAAGAGTTGCATCCTGAAGCTTACTTTGCTCAGGATGTTCAGCTGTAAATTATGGTCCACTCGTTGCCTATTCTTTAGTTTCAAATAAAGACTAAAAGCTCAGTATAGTACAATACTGGTCCCTGCATTGCATCTTACCAAACAAGACTACAAGTACACCAGTGACTAGTTGCAACTGAAGAGTCATGGAATTGTCAAGGTTGGAAAAGACCTTCAAGATCACCCAGTCTAACCATCCACTCAGCACTACCCTTGTTACCCCTAAACTACTAAACCACATCACCAGATCCAGATGCCTCTTGAAAAGGGACAGTGACTCCATCATCTCTGTGGGCAAACTGTTCCAATCTCTGACCACCCTAACAGTAAAAAAGTTTTTCTAGTATCTGAATCTCCCCTGACTCAGCTTAAGGTCATTTCCTCTTGTCCTCTCACTGCAAGCACAGCAGAAGAGATCAACCCTCACCTCACTGCAGCCTCCTTTCAGGCAGCTGTAGAGAGCAATGAGGTGCACCCTGAGCCTCCTCAAGATTAATAAACCCAGCTCTCACAATTGTTCTTCATATGACATGTTCTAAAGCTTTCACGAGTTGTGTTGTCCTTCTGTGGGCACACTTCAGCACCTCAATGTTCTTTTTAAACTGAGGGGCCCAGAACTGAACATTGGATTTGAGGTGTGGCCTCACCAGTGCTGAGTACAGGGGGACAATCCCTGCCCTGGTCCTGCTGACCACACTGTTGCTGGTACAGGCCAGGATGCCATTGGCCTTCTTGGCCACCTGGGCACACCCTGGCTCATGTTCAGCTGCTGGCACCAGCACCCCCAGGTCCTTTTCCTGTGGGCAGCTTTGCAGCCACTCTGCCCCAGCCTGTGGCACTGCCTGGGGTTGTTGTGAACCAAGGGCAGGACCCGGCACTGGGCCATGTAGAACCTCACACCACTGGCCTTGGCTCATTGATCCAGCCTGTCCAGATCCCTCTGCAGAGCCTTCCTACCCTCCAGCAGATCAGCACTCCCACCCATCTTGGTGTTATCTGCAAACTGACTGGGGGGACACTCAACTGCAACAGCCAGATCATTGATAAAGATGTTAAACCTGACCATTCCCAAAAAGAGCCCTGGGGAACACCATTGGTGACTGGGCACCAACTTGATTTAGTTCTATTCACCACCACTGTGGGCCTGGCCATCCTGGCAGTTTTTTACCCATCGAAGAGTCCACTCATCCAAGCCACAAGCAGTTTTTCTAGGAGGATCCTGTGGGAGACGGTGTAAAATGGTTTTACTCAAGTCTAGATAGACAACACCCACAGCCTTCCCCTCATCCACTAAGCAGGTCACTTTGTCATCGAAGGAGATCAGGTTGGTCAAGCAGGACCTGCCTTTTGTAAATTGATGTTTTCTGGGCTTGATCCCCAGGTTGCCCTGCATGTGCCACGTAATGGGGTTCATGGATCTCTTCCATAGGCTTGCCCAGAACTGAGGTAAGACTGACAGTAACAGCCCTGTAGTGGCCGGGATCATCCTTCCAACCCTTCTTGCAGATGGGCATTACATTTGCTAATTCCCAGTCAGCTGGAACTTTTACAGTAACCAGAACTGATGACAGATGTTTGAGAGTGGTTTGGCAAGTTGTTTTACCAGTTCCCTCATTACTCTGGGGTGGATCTCATTGGGGCCCATAGACTTGTGAGTGTCTAATTGGCACAGCCGGTCACTAACCATTTCCTCCTGCATTACGTGGGCTTCACTCATCTTCCCATCACCAATTTCCAGCTCTGGTAATTTCTCGAGCTGTTTATCCCAAGGACAAGTGGGAATGATATTAAAGACCAAGGCAAAGAAGACATTAAGTACCTCTGCCTTTTCCTCATGCCCTGTCACTACACTACCCTCTGCATTCAACGAATGATGAAGACACTCCTTAACTGTCCTTTTGCTATCACTGTATTTACACAAACTTTTTTCTTGTCTTGTAACTGTTGCTGCCAAATCAAGTTCTAGCAGGGCTTTGACCCCTCTAATCTTTTCCCTACATGATCTTGCAACATCCGTACAGTCCTCTCAAGTTATTTGACCCTTCTTCCAAAGATAATAGATTCTCTTTTTTTCCCTAAGTCTTCTGTTTAACCAAGCTGATCTTCTTCCCTGATGACTTGTCTCTCTATACAAGGAGACAGCCTGATCCTGAATATTTAACAATTCCTTTCTAAAGCACATCCAGCCTTCCTGGACTCTTTTGTCCTTCAGGACTGACTCCAAAGGGGCTCTGTCAATCAATGTCCTAAACAGGCCAAAGTCTGCTAGATGGAAATTCAAGGTGGAAGTTCTGCTGGTGCCCATCCTTACTCCACCCAGTACTGAAAACTTAATATTTTGTGGTCTCTCTGCCCAAGAAAGCCACCAGCCACGACAGCACCCACTAGTCTTTCTTTGCTCACTGTCATGGTTTAGGCCCAGCCAGCAGCCAAGCCCCACACAGCCACTTGTTCATTCCCCCACCAGCGGGATCGGGGAGAGAACTGGAAGGGCAAATGGAGAAAACTTGAGGGCTGAAATAAAGACAGTTTAATCGGGAAAGCAAAAGCCATGCACACAAGCCAAGCAGAATCACTTATGTTATAAGCATGATGCCATATGGTCTGGAATATCCCTTTGGTCAGTTTGGGTCACCTGTCCCAGCTGTGTCTCCTCCCAACCTCCCCAATCTCCCATGCACCCCCAGTCCCCTCCCCAGTGTGGCAGTACCGAAAGCAGAAAAGGCCTTGGCTCTGTGCAAGCCCTGCTCAGCAATAACAAAAACATCTCTGTATTATCAGCCCTGAGTTCAGCACAAATCCAAAACACAGCCCAATGCCAGCCAATATGAAGAAAGTTAACTCTACTCTCGCCAAAACCAGCACAGACACAAAAAAACCAGGTCCAGCAGGGCATCTCCTCTGGTAGGCTCTTTCACCAGCTCTGTCAAGAAGTTACCTTCCACACACTCCAAGAACCCCCTGGTCTGCTTCCTCTCTGCTATATTGTATTTCCAGCAGACATTTGGCAAGCTGCAGTCATACACAAATAAAAGGGCAACCATGAGACTTCTGCCAGCCACTTGAAGAATGGCTTATCTGCCTGTTCAGCCTGGTTGGGTGGTCTGTAACAGACTCCCACTATGACTTTGCCCTGCTGATCTTCCCCCTATCCTTACCATAGGCACTCAGCCTTGTCGTCTTCATCATAATCATCAATTTCAATACAATCACTCCCTAACAGTGCTACCCCATGCTATTCTATGTTTACAGAATACTCCTAATTGGTTTGCTAATTGAGATGAGGCTTCATTTTCTAGCAGGTGCCTTGCTGAGACACATACATGGGAAAACAATCTGTAGAGGGACATTGTCCCTAGAGGGATCTCACACCAACCAACTCTTGATAAAGCCAACAGCCTGCATTGCTCAGCTCTTTTACACTGACAGTGTTACCAGGAAAACCCTGCAAAATTCAACCTCTGTTGCTGTTCATATTAATTGAACTGATTTAATTACGAAAGTTTTGTTCACAGTAACACAGATCCACAGATCCAGACCTCAAAGCATGTAGTACAGCTAAAATGTAGGAGAAACTTGAAAATACTGGGTATTGTAAAAAAACAGGAGTGTAAGAAAGGTAATAAATTATTTTTATTACTTCTGTAAGATAATTATCTGCACAATGTTAACGTCAAATAAGTAAGATACATTCTACATCAAGTTATTTTAAGTGTATTTAATTTGACTTACCTAAAGCATTCACTTTAATTATGTAAAATCACATAGAGCCTGCAGTAATCCAGAGCGCATCAGTTGCTTAATTCTGTATCAAGGTCTATGCCAAAAACCACATGAAATATAAGCCGGTTATTTTTCCACAAAAGCATCTGACCAAGGCAAGGAAGAAACCTTGATCTATTTTTGGCACTATTAACATTATGCTAGAGAGAGTTTTTATTCTGACTTGATTCTGCTGGTCTCATTCAAAATTTTGCTAAATCCCATTGTACATGTACTTCCCCAATACATTAGCTAACGTAACATGTAGGACTTTCCGGTTCAAAAAACAGAACAACCCCTTCTTGACCGGAATGTTCTAGTGCTGACATTTTATTCTGAATGTTTTATAAGCAGAACTGTTCTAGAAATGAGTAACTCTGTGTATAGGCATTTGCCACGGGCACACTGCGCACAAGGTCTGCTGCTGCTTTTATGATCAGAGTTCATGGTAGATGTTGTAGGTCAGTACTTATTTAGTAACTTAGTTGTTAATAAAACAGACATATTTTCAGAGATCTAGATGGAAGAGGTATCAAAAAACTGCTGTCTCAAGCTCTGCAGCTGGATGTTACCCTTCCCCAAAACAGATGATGTCCTGGCAGAGTGTGTCAGAAACAGCTGAAGAAGCTGCTATAGCACATGCTGAAGTTAGGATCACAAATTGTGTCCTTGCAACACAGGCATTGAATTTACTGGTCCATGTGAGTGACATGGTGACTGTTTCTCAGAACAGTAGCAAACACTTCATCAATTTATTTCCCTGGTCTTCAATGGTTCCTAATGCTGAAGAAAAATTTAGACTTCTCTTCTTCCTCCAGTTTCACCCAAGAAGTCATACAGCCAAAATCAAAAGGTTCAATAATTAACAATGCAAAAAAATGGGACAGCCCTAATCATCACCACATAAATGACAGCATTCCCTTCCTGCGTACTTCTTGGTGGACCATTTTGTGTCTCTCTGGGAAGCATAATTCTTCTATCTGTACACTTTACCTCCATCTACTTATTATGGCAAATTCAAATCCAAGCTTAACTACACCAACAAGTAGACAAAAAAAAAGCCTTGGTTTTGGATGTTTCTGCTGACAAACTTGCCAGAATAACCAACCATATCTATGCTGAATAATGTATCCCAATCAAGCTTTTTTTGTCTTTTTCCTATTAAAGAGAATTTAGTTGATTTAAATTTCCTTAAAGTGTGGGTGGACTTGGATTTTTGTTAAAAATAAAAAAGTGGTCAAATAGGTAATTCATTATAGCGAAATTCTGTTGTGATGCCTGAAGGGGAAAGAACTGGTCTCCTTTAACACCACCAGATCTGATACCATTAAAGCCACTTAGCAGGATTGTGACTGTACTTGCTCTCGACTTTAAAAGGAACGAGGCGCTGCAGAGACAGCACTCCAGCTGGGAATGACTGTGAAATTCAAACCTAATTCTGTATTACAGCACAGGGTATGCCTGTAGAACAAACACTGGTTGATCTGTTCTAGCCTTCAATGTCAAAGCAGCAGCACAACAATAATGTTTAATAGAACATACTGTTGCACCTCTAGACTTAAACTTGGTTCTAACTATAAAATATTTGCTTTAGCAAGAGATACTGAAAATCTAGTGTTTATAGCATTAGTGGCAAGCTAGTTGGTAGCATTAACTTGATGTTACTGATACTGCTGCCTTTGTTGATGGCCAATGAAAGACAAAACGGAATTAAAAACTGTTTTCCTATTACTTCCACAGATCAGTTTTGAAACAAAAATGGTGCACACACAATAAAGCATTCACAACAAGGTAGCAGTTTCAGGTGACCAACATCTTGTATAGTGTTTAGTGTCAAATTTTGATGGAATTCACCATATGAGGGATATGGTAACGACTTGTTTGAGCAATAATCCTTGAAGTTATTTCCTCAGATTCTTGAATAATATCATAGTTTAAAGAGACTGATGGAGATCAGGATAGGAAATGGATCAGAAATTACAGTGGCAGAACATAAATTGATACTCACTTGGTTTTTTTTGCTGATTCACCTAACAATTCAAGGTGTGCATTAAAGGCTAAAAGGAATGATCAAAATTTCCTGTCTTCAGTAGTCCAAGTTCACACTAGCTGTTGTTCAAATTTATAGGGACACAGGTGGGTTTTTTCAGACACATTGTCTTCTTATTTGGTTTGATAATTAATGCCTTCAGAAAATACACTTGCCCAGTACACATTCTATAAAGGGCAGCAATGCAGAAATTATTTCAGACCTCTTCCCCGCATGTACCCTGTTCTCCGCTCCCCTCCTCAAAACCACACATATTTGGTTCAGGAAGCAAGCTTGCTACATTACACTCACTGTTGCAGCTAAAAATTACTGTACCGGAGCCACAGGCATAGAGCTGTTCAGTGGTTTAGTGGTGCTGCCTGAAGCTGGAACCAAGGCTGCAAATCGAAGCTGAGGTGGTAAAAGCAGCAATGGCCATCGCCTGAAGTTGGCCTCTTCTGTGGGACACACTGTTTGTCTTCTATGGGTGTGAGAAGTTGCTGAGGACTAGGTGGTCAGTGTCACACTTCTACTGAGATGAGGTAGTCATCCAGCAAAGCTCCTGGTAAAGAAAAGATACTCTTTTGCCTTGTATGTGCGAAAAAAACTTACCCCTCCAAAGTACCCTTGCCACCATCAGAGCATTGTGAGCAACGGCACAATCTTGCCTGTTGCTCCATTTTATTACTGGTGCGTCATCAGGTTCTCTCATCTAGGAGAGGTAAAATCTATCTGCATGTCACTCTCCTGCTTATCCACTAGACTTCTGCAACTCTTGGCTGGCATTTGCCCTGTATTCAGCTACTTATGGTTACCGTCTTCTGTGCTAAACAAATGCAGTGTTGCCACATCTGTATTTATTCAACCTTTCACTGCAATAATGAATTTGACAGTCCAGAAATCTCCGCTATTTGGACTAGATGTTAATTAAGAGCCTGTGGAATTCGCTTTGGCTGTAAGTAATCCTGTTGAGTGCCTAAGCACTTACTGTGTGCAGTAAGCTATGCACCTGACGGCACATGCAGACAGCCTTGCTCCTCCTTCATACAGGGGTAACATCAAATTCCCTCATAAGAATGAGGAACTTACTGTCATAGATGACCTCTCTCAGTCATTAGTGCAAACAGAGGTTCAGGCAACATGTGTGCCACTTCTGTACATTTTGTGGCTAAAGCCTTGCTCAGAGGAACAATTCTCTGACAAAGAATTCTCTATGTAGATGGAGATCATCGCTTTGTACAACTACATGGTACTTTGAATGCAGTCAGTGTGGGTACATCTGCTTCCTTTCCAGGCAGGATAGCCCAAAAAATTATTTGGGTCCAGACAGTACTGACATACCTACACAAAAAAGTCTGGAAACCCAGTGAGCTGAGGCCACAGTACTTTTAAACTCAAGAACACTTCTCAAATATTAATTAACCTTCCTAGTGTATTTTTGACACAAAGGAGTGCATACGAAAGTAATTAATAGGGTTTGGGTGGTTTTCTTTTTCCTTTTACCACGACGGGGCGGGGGTGGCACTACCTAACTCCAACAAAAACCACACAATCCAGGAAAAACTTTTATAGCAAAACAGCGACACCCACTGCTGGATATCACAGTAACGCCGTTACGCTCGAAAATAAAGTGAAAGGGAAAACGCCAGGGAGGGGAGAAGCCAAATTTCTAAGGGGTTCGCGAACCTTCTCCCTGCATCGCTGCCAAGAACCTCAGGTTCCGGTCTCAACACCGGGCTGCCGCCAAACGCCGTGGTCTTTCAGCAAGGAGAGAAGGACGGAGGGAGAAAGGGTCTCACGGTGTCACCGCCTCCTGGCCTCGCGTGCGCCGCTGCCTCCCCTGGGCACAGCGACACGGACAGAGGGGACAGGCAGGAGGCGCGGGCTCACGGCCGTATTGTCTCCGCAGCCGCAGCGTTGAAGCGTGGAGATGCTTCTCGCTAGGGGGGAGCTGCCGGCGGGACTGCAGTTCGCAGCCCCGGCCAGAACGTCCTGCAGCTGGAGAGAGGAGGGCGCGGACGTGACTGTGACACTCGGGTAGGTATCGAAGCCCCTCGTCTTCTTCTCCCGCGCATCGCCGCCCAGGGCGGGCTCCGCAGCCCGCTCCGCCGGGAAGCAGCTGGCCCCTAAAGGGCACTGGGCACTTCTTGCTGACGGCTCGGCGGGAAGAGGTGCTGTGGGTCACGGGCTGTCCGCACCGCACGCAGCCCCTGTGCTGTGCGAGAGACTCCCGCCGCCTTCCCTCGCCTTCCCCAAGTGCCGGCTGCGGCCGTGAGCGGGGCCGAGGGGCACCTGGACCGCGTCTCTCCCGGTGCGCGGTGGCTTGGGGCTCGGCGCGGGCGCCGGGGAACGCCGGGGTCGGCCGCGGCAGCTCGGGCCAGGCCGGCGTCAGTTCAGCCCTTGTGGCTGTGCGAGGGGCTTTCCTCGGGGCGGGCGTTGGTGCTGGTGAAGAAGATCCAGCTGGCACTCGGAGGAAGGTTAGGCCGGCAGCCGCTGGGAGCGCGACCCCGCGGGGCGCTGCCCCGGCACAGCTGTCCCGGCAGCGGGGAAGCGCTTCTCGGCTGTCGGAAGCTGCTCCGTCGGGGAAGGGTACAGACTGGCATGTCAGGATCGTTTCTCCTCCGTGTTCTTGAGTTTGTAACTTCAGGCAGGGATGGTCGGAAGAGGTCTTTCCTCCTTACCTGAAGGACAGAGTCCACTTCCTATGGAGCTAAGTGGGAGAGACAAAATAACCAGCTGGAAAGGGAAGGAAGTAATGGAAGCCAATCTGTAATTGTATGAACGTAACTACGTTTGGTTTTCTGCTGCTGCTGCTTGTTAGACTGCTGTGCTGAGAGGGCAGCAGAGCACAAGAGTGCCTTGGGACGCAGTGTGCTGCTGGGAAAGTCCAGACTGGTTCAGAAGGGTAGTGCTTACCCCTGAAGCAATTCTCTCTGGCTCTGCTATTTGTAGGTAGACTGGCTTAAGATGCACGAGTGATGTCTGCATGCACACGTTTACTGACTTTCTTGAAAGCAATCTTTCTTTCAAATTCGTGTCTTTACAGAGTAATAGCACAGCTGACATTTTAAAATAAAACGAACTGCTTGAATCTGAGAAGATGGTGAAAAAAACCCCACCTGAAATAGGTGTATGTATAGAAAGTAATTAGAAATGCCCTCCAGTGAGGTAGATGAATGAGACCAACCTGGAGCTGTTCTAGACATGCAGTGCTTGTTGTGGCTTTGGTTTTTCAAAATTGATCTCAGTAACTTCTGAAAGGATTGATGGAATAGATGTTTTACAGTTGTGCTTGGTTTTTGGTCAGCAATGTAAATGAATCAGTATTAGTACTGGCATATGAACTTGTGTATTCAGTCATCTAATGTCATTTAAGAAGGCATGAGTGACATAAACTGACCACTAATCACAGCTGATACGGGCTTCTGTCTTACACTGTATTACTTAGAAGACTGATCTGTAGTTAATGTTCTCTTGGTCTTTTCTTTTATACACACATATTCTTGCATGTGAAAGAAAGGCCTGCTGGAAGCAGAGGGAAATTCAAAATTAATAGTTTGTTGGTTCAGGGATTTTTTTATATTGATGGAACAGTTCACATAGGACACAACTGAAAACTTTGATGCTATAGTGTGGGTATATTGTGTTTTTTGTGTCCAACAACACTGGGCTTTAGTTTAATAACACCACATATGAAAGTTTTGGATGAGGGTGCAGTGGTGTGTCATTGTTGCTAAAAGAAGGGAATGTTGCAAACCTGTTTTGAGGTGCAGGCTGTCTTCTTTCTTCTTCTCCTTTCATATGAAGATGTTCAAGCTATGCCCTATCACACCCTATGGGTAATGCGAAACTTTTTAATGGTATCTGGTAGTTCAGCAACTTCATGCTTGAATACTTTGTGTGTTGGGCAAGAGAAGAAGTCTGCAAACAGCTAGATGGTACAGCCTATTATTAGTACTGCTAATGTAGTGTGTTTTTCTAGCACTAGTATCTGCTTATTAGAATGATCTTACTAGTATTTGTAGTGTCTCACCTAAGATGGACAATTTTGCTGTGAAAAGAAGAACTTCTCTTACAAATGTTGAACAGAATTGATCATACTCTAGTGCCTTATGTTGTTGGTGGTACGCTATATGTTATTTAAGCAATAAAGGAAATTGACATAATTTAAAATCTTGACTTTTTTTTTCCCTTCCCTGCTTCACACTGAAGTGATGAAAACTACTTTCTTTTCAAAATTCCTACCTAAATATATGTCCCCAAACTACGTATTGGGTAAGCCTGGAAAGAAACTAATAGAATTATCTTAGAGCTCTTTTCCAACCTAAATTATTTTGTAATTTAAGTAACAAAAACAAACAACAAAATGAAAAAAATCTAGCTTTCAAAACCATCTACTTCCTTTACCACCAAGATAATATTTTTTGCAAAATATTTTTATAGAGAATGAAGCATGCACTTTTTATGTGTATTTTCAAGTGATAAAAGACTTCTGGGTCAAACTATCTGGTCAAAAATTAATCCAAGTTCAGATCCATCGGGACTGGGTGTTGTTACAGCACTCGGTTTATCTGTAGTTTTTATATTTCATGTATCACTGCTGCATGTCTGCATTTTCTGTTACTGTCTGTAATTTAATAATAGTAATTAAGTATAGAGCTAACTAAGAATATAGACTATATTGCATAGCATAGTGTACAGTATATAGTTTATTACTGGTACTAAGAGTGATTTTAAAGTCAAACAAATGAGTGGGTTATACTGTGGGTGATTGACTGCTGGACTTCATGCTCCTTACTTGAAGTTGTCTGTAAGAATTCCACCAGCTCAGGCCTTAAACATTTACCCTTCATGTGGATGCATGCTGGGGCAATACAGCGTCTAAAGTCAAGGGATATAAATACATCCACTTTGTTACCCAGAAAGGAACCCTGAAGCAATAGAATTTCTCCTTAAGTGGAACAACTGGCTACTGCAAAAACTGACAAATAAATACAGGATGTTAAAACAAGGAAAAAAGGTATCATTATACTTTATCAGGCAATGGACCTGTTTCAGGTGTGGGACAGTGGAAAGCAAGAATCTCCACAATGCAGTATTCATGTCTGTGGAGAAAGAAGGAACACTGGACTTTCTCAAGTACAGGTGCCACAGGCAGCGGGTGAGAATACTTCCGAGTGCGGTGCAGAGGAGCCAGCTCTGAGCTGGAGCTGCAGCGGTTTGGGAGGAGCATCCATCAGGGAGACCGTAGTTTCTGATGAGCTATGAACCCAAGGAAAGCTGCAGACTCTTGTGCTTCTTGAGGCTTCTTGTGGAGCAGAGACATTGTCAATAAGACAGATGATCACTTGGTCCAAATTATTATCTGGGACAGTTCATCACTGCTGATTTGGAAATGAAAATGTAATCTGCAAAGTGACTCTTGAAAGGTAGGCTGCTGCTGCTGAGAGGACTCTGACCTTCAGGAAAAATATTTTTATGGGTGCTGAACAGAAGAAATCCTGCTGTCTGACACAGTGCATTGCTTTGGGATGTGATATTAAAAATGTAATTTATATCTGGTTTATGGAATGATCATAACAGAATTGCAAAAGTTCTGGTAAAAATAGTGAGAACTTCTCAGAAGAAAGTAGAAAATTGTTGTGCAGGGAGTGTTCCCAGAAGGCCACAAGAAAATCCAGGGCTGCAACCTACTTGGATCTAAGGAAGCTTAAGAGCAGATAGCAGAGTGTCCTAAGATGCAAATATAGCAGTGTGGTGGCTTCTCTAGGGCTGCTAGGCCTCTTGGATTACCTATCCTGTGTAAATTGATATGTAAACAGATCTCAGTGATCTTAAACTGAGGCTACTGAAATTATTGAAATGTTCAAACTTCGGCATAGCAGCTCTAATTCAGTTTAGTGTTGCTTAATTGCTCTGAAAGACCATTAGCTACAGTTTGTTGGAAGTATTTTTTTTTCCACTTTATCTGACAAAAGAAGCTTTCTTGAATACTTTTAAAAACATACTGTAAAATGCTCGGAATCTTGTAATGATTTTGGTTTCTTCTGTTGATTTTTTACTGTAATTTCTTTGCTCCTTACAAGTATCAAGGATATAAACACAGACAGGACTTAAGCTTCCAAAGAAAAAAATACATCCAGCTTTGCTGTACCTAGCAGAAGTAGGTAACATTGTGCTCAGTCATGGTGCTTTTAATAGGAAACAAAGTTTACAGCTGTTGAAGCTGAAAAGAAGGACCTCTTAGCTAACAGCTGCAGAACCCACGTATTTGTGCATTAAAGTGCAAGTTGTGTACAAAGTGTATTACACCAGCTCTTCACTCATTATTTGTTTTGCCTGAGGTTAATAGGAAAAACAAAATCCCCGATACCTTTTTAACAAAGAGTTATTAGCTGTTATTAGTAGTTTGGAATGAGTGAGGGGGAGAGAAAGTAATATTTTTCTGACACAGCAGATATTTTGACAAAATTCAACAGCAGCCTAGAAGATAATGTAATTTTTCTGTCTAGTTAAATACAGAGTAAACTCACCAATGCCTAGGTAAGCTGCTTTTGCAAACTGTCTTTTTATTAAAAGGACATGGACAGGATGGTTTAGATTAAACTGGAAGAGTAGTCCTTATTTTTGTTTTTAAAAAATGAACAAATACTCTTTTTTGAAATCCTCTTTTTTTTTTCTTTCCCCTTACCTTCCATGTATGAGTATCTGCAGAAGTCTTGTTAGTTGTAAATGACAGACATAAAAGCTAAAAGGGCAGCAGATTAGTTTTTCTCTTATCTGTTTGCAGTTATAAAAAGGTTAGGAATTCTGCAATAAATTTGTGGTTTGGTCCTTATATGTGTTAGGTCAAGTCAAGACATATAAGGAGTAAAACTTGGGCATTACATATGCAGGAAAGACTAGTAGATAAATGCTCTTTTTTAGACTGTTAGTGTCTTCATTTATGCAAGGCCATGAATTTTGTAAGAGTATAATTAGTGAAAACCTCAGGGAAGGTCTGTTGTATTTTACCACGTATTATTACTTCTATTTGTTTAAGATCCTTCACATCCTCCTATATTTCTTTAAGGTTTTTCACATCTTCCTTGAGAGTTGCCTCTCTGAGCTTTATGATTTTGAATGAGTCAGGTACAAATCCTCATCCAAAAATGTATACCAATAATTGTTCTGCTGTGATTTATTGCCATTGGCTTCAGTTGGCATATACCTGGAAGTATCATGGGTGGCATTACACATGCATGTGTTTATAGGATTAGGTTCTTTTATGCTGAAAGCAAATTGCAGCTGTTTAATTTAGATATCTGGAAAGCAAACCATCTATGCTGATGTTATGATGATCTGATCATTTCAGTTTTGCTCTGGTTGAAATCTAAAGGATCAGAAGTCATATATCATCACAACCTTTTCTTGGTAGTTTTATGGTAGCTCCTTCTCTGAGTCTTATTTACATAAAACTATAGTTGAAATGTAATGATATTCTCAGAAGAGTGTGGACATAGAATTAACAAAAATAAAGTAAAAAGAAATATATCTGTAATTAGAAAAGGAGTGTGGCCTTCCCTTTCTGCAAATCTGGTAACTTTAACCAGGCTCTTCCCCTCCAACATTTTTTTGTATAAAGAAGCAGGTGCACTGACTCATTGAGTTGAGTAGACAGCAGCAGTGTAAAATCAATTTACAAATAGCAATATGAGGTTTTGCAGGAACTATGACTGGGTACTATAAAGTGGCTGAGGAGCATAGCTACTGGTTGCTGTGTTTCGGAGGTGTCTCAATACTAAAAATCACTGAAAGAGCAACATTTCTAATTTTACCAAGAAGGAAGCAAGGCAAGTAAGCATACTGCATAGAAAACAAGTTATTCAAAATAGAAGAAAAGGAAAAATCCTGCTCTATATCACATTAGAATGATCACTGAAAGATAAAGGCCCTCTTCCAGCACCACAAGGAAGTATTTCTAGTGCATGTAGCTGGAATAGGTGGTACTTGAAATTATATCTTTGACAGTAGATACTGCCCTTCCACTGCCTTCAGAAATACATCTTCTGGTGCTCAGTGAAGCATTGCTAGCTGTACAATGAATCAGATTCTCCCAATGGAAATATACCAGGAATCTTCTCATTAATTGGTCTCCTCTCTTATTGTGGCCTGAAAAAAAGGCTTTTAAAACCGGATGCTGCTCACCAAAGCAGCTAGATAGAATTCTGGTTGCTTCTTTTCTATTCAAGGATCAGATGCTTGAGTCTTTTAGGCTATTTCTAGCTCTTCCAAAACTGTGTTTCAGATAAATGACTACCCTTATCACAGACACTGTGGCATTTGCCTTTTGACCTACCAGGGAATATATATAAGGTTTGCTTGCTTTGCTCTCAAAGTGGGCCAGATGATACCACTTTAGTATGAAACTTGAATCTGGTTATCTGGAGATTTTTTAACTGCCTGTGGAAAACTGTGGACACTGGGAGGTTCCGAAAAAAAGCAGTATTGATGAGGAATAGAGCATGCACTGATAGGCAATTTGAGAGGGAATTTATGAAGAATCGAGGACATGGCACCAGGACCATGTAAGTGCTGAAATAATAGTGAATGTGTTATCTCAGTAGCTCATGCACTTAGAGGACCAAGGCTACTCATACAGAAGCATAGTAAGAACAGTGTGAAAGTACTGGTGTTTAATTACGTAAAACAAAAAAGTTTCTGAAGGATGCAAAAAAGGTCAGAGCTGACATCTCAGGAGGATTTAATTTCTCACAGCAAACAGCAATCTAGACTGACAAATACCTGCTCTGTAATCAGCTCAAGTACTTAATTCAGGAACACTGACAGCTTTAGGGGTGCCTTTGTTTTTGGCAATCCCTGTCACTTGTCCTTAGATGTCCAGAGCTTTTTTTTTGTCCAGACCATTGTCTGGCAGAGGCCTGCAAGTCCAGCAGAGGTGTTTCAGGAGCATCGCACAGCACGACACCTTAGGCAGCACCTTGGCTTCGTTACTGTCCTTACCACAGGCACTGACCTGATGTGGGACAAAGAGAGAATGACAAAAGTATAGGAGAGATAAGGGACTCGATTCTTGCTTTTCCTCCTGTCATAATCAATTTTATACCATTTCCAGTACAGATGAACCTGTCCATTTCTCGCCAGAAGGCAGTGGGGAAATGTGGATCTGATAAGGCTGAGCAGACGAGATGTGGGAGCAGTGCAGGCAGAGCAGCAGGATGAGCATGCAGCTCTTGCACGTGCTCTGAGCACGGCTTGGGCTAACTGCACCAAGGACTAGCTCATTGCAAGGCTTGTGAGTAATCACATCTTGCAATCCATAATGAAAGTTAGATAGATCAAAGCCTTATCTAGATCCTCTAGATTCCTCTAGGCATTAACATGACCTGTTAAAGTTTGTTGATACCATATCTTTATCAGGTTTTATCTCATCTAGAGCAAATGTGGCTGATCACAAAGACCTTCAAAGTGGAAGTTCTTCATGGAAGTAAGGGATTTTCAGAGGTTTGCAGACTCCTGAAATGTAGACTCTGTCTGGTACAGCAGCAAGGAAATATCTGTCTTGTACAGTCTTGTAACAACATCTGAGTATTTCCACCTCTTCCTGTACTCAACTGCCTTAATAAATAAGAAAATGCCACCAACCCTGTCTTACAGAAGAAACTGAGGGATGGCACAGCTATGGCTTACTACTCATTATAATAAGAAGGTTGGTTTTGGGACCCTTCTGCCACTAGACCAGTGACTCTGATTTTGCTTGTGAAATGATAAAGAAGGGGCAGCAGGGCATGTGGGAAGAAAGAACTGTCGAAAGTCTGTGAACTACGGTATAAGTAAAGTTAATCTGACTTTAGCATTCCAGACATCTGTCTGATTCTGCTGCTTTAGTTGAGATGATAAATGACCCCCACAGCTAAATCTGAATATAGCTATACCATAGCAATGTGCAATCAGTTTTCAAGCTTTTGCCTGAGCAAGCAGCAATTTGTTTGAGACAGTTTGCAAATCAGGTATTTTTGATTAGCCATTAGAAAAAGTCTCAGACATTGCTTCCAGACTATTGCATTGGATGCTTCAATGCCTTTGAAGATGTGAGGTTGTGCCAGAGCAGACTGAGCTTGCTTGGTTCACTTATTTTATTTAAGGAAGTATTTTGTTAAAGATGAAAAGCGCCTCCTATGTGAGGACTCCAGCATGATGAAATAGTGTTTTGTGACCTCTGACAATTTGTTGGGCCTATTTCTTAAAAAGCAAGTTGAACCCTTTGATCAGCTTCACAGAGATCACTGGCTGGGCTCTGAATTGCAAGCAGCTGTGCAATGTGGCTCAGCGGGGAGGACAGCAAAGCTCTATCTGTGCTGGCCCAGTGCCAGGCCACCTGCTTTGTAAACTAAGAACAACTATTTCTAGTAAAATTTAATTGCCAGAGCTGATCTTGGCTGCTGCTCCACTTCACTCCTGCCAGCTGCAGAGCCACTGTACCTCCTGCTCCACATGTGCAGGAAAAATCATAATACACAATTGGCCCAACATCGGTCTGTGAGTTTATGCAGCCTCCACCTTCTCTCTGGCTGCAACCTTGACCAAAGTCAGCAGTCAGTAGTGTTTTTTCAGGTTTGTGTGATTTTCCTGCTGTGAATCCAGAGAACAATTAGTTTTTTCAGGGTAGGAGCAAAAGTGCTGGCCCAGGCAGACTGTTTGGTAGGTATCTTTTTGTAAGCTTTAATCACACAGCCAACACAAGTATCCACAGCTAAGGTTAAATGGAGCAGACAACCACAGTATTTGCAGGTGACAGTGGGAGTGCTGTCTCCACCACTCATTCTATTTTGCACGTAGGCCTCTTTTGCTGGAAAGGCAACCACTTTGCAATGACAGTGATCCCAAAGTCCATACAATACTGCACCAAAGGATTAACCCCTTTACTCTTCAGTACCTTCTTGGCTGGCTAATCTGGTTCTATTGAACTTCAGCCAGAGATTGCCCACATACTACAAGACTGTTTCTCTTTTGACTAATAATAGCTGATCTGTCTCTCCCTGACATACTGCTGACTCAAAACCAGTCTCCTTCTTACTCCATATTATAGAAGGAATTTACCTTTGATCCCCAAATTAGTCAGCATGCATGCATGCAAAAAAACCCCAAAAAACCAACTACAGAAGACAACCATTTAAGGACCTTCTGGACTATCAAGGCATAAAAACAGATTCTGATTATCAACCCACAGCAATTGCATTAAAATGTGGGTCTATGAGCCTTTCTTTAGCATTTCATAATTGTGGGCCCTGAGTAATATTTGATAGATAAATATGCAACACCTAGCAAGTAGATACCACATGGTAACAGAGGCAATTAGTCATCCATATCACATCCCAGCAACTGTTTTGCATGTTATTAAGATAACTGCCCAGGACATTGCAACCAGCTGCTGATTTATGTTTCACCACTTCCCTTTCACATTCTGAGTTAGGAGCATCAGTGTCTTTGAGGCTTTTGTGAAAGTCCCTTACCCCATTTTACGGTGCCTACATCACTCCTATTCCCTTTGTTCTGCCACAGAACATTCCTCATTGGGTTTTTTTCCTGCTTCTACTGAAGATCTGGAGTCACTGACCTGCACTGTTCATTACTGGCTCCCAAGACAGAGGCGATGCTCTGATGCACCTGGCAGAGGTGACCTTTGGGTCTGAGGAGTGGTTGATGGTCTGTGCTACCATCGATCCAGGCAGTGCCCAGTGCCTCTCCAGAGTGAGCACAGCCAGTCTGTCATGCCCACGGCCAGGCAGGGATTTCCTCTTACCGGCACCAGGATTGTTCTCCATGTCCCATCAGCTCTGAATCCATTCCTGCCAGGGCCCCCCATACACTCTGCATTACCTTCTCAGGCAGGTCACTCAAAGGAAAAATGTGCTGGTGGCACTGGGGCACTGTCCTCCTCAGGGACGTCAGGGCTGAAGGAACTGGAGATCCGCCGAAGGGAGAAGAGGCTGAGGGGGCTGGGGGCAGCTGAGGGGATGGTGGGGCTGAGGGGGCTGAGGTAGCTGAGGGTGATGGCAGAGGCTGGAGGGCTAAAGGGATAGCAAGCGCAGAGGACTGAGGGCATTAGGGTGTGGGCTGGGGACACCGAGGGGCCAAGGGGAAACTGATGACATAAATACTCAAAAAGCATATTGTTTACAGTATCTCAGTTGTGACAAGAAAAACTGAGAGACACTGTTTAAAGTTTCATAAACCATAAAAAAGTTTTCTTACTAAGGAGTTGCTCAACCAAGACAGCAGGCCATCAGCCAACTCGGAAGTCATGTCCTCAGGTGAACTTGTGGCCATGAAAGGATAAAGTGAGGTGGGGGCCATCCCACAAATGACCATCAGACCTTTTGAGACCATTCCCCAAATTGTATACGCATGCCCAGCCATAAGGCGTAGAGCTTTGTATATATAAGTAAGTTCTAAGAAGGGGGATGAGAATTCTGGGAACTTAGATTAGCAGGTATAGTTTGTATAGAAAAACGACAGCTTTGGAACTTTGCTGGCGTATGTTAGGAAGAGTGGCGCCCCATGCATCCAGCAGTGAGATAAAGTAACGCCTGTTTTCTAATACTGAACGTACGGTGTTGGAGAGTTGTACTCTTCCCGACCTTTCAGCGACGCTGAGGGCGATGGGGTCTGGGCTGGGGGTGCTGCGGGCAGCGCGGCGGCGCGGTCCGGGCGCTGAGGGACGCGGGGCTGACGGGCCGCGCGGGGCCGCGCTGCCGCCGGCACGAGTCGCGCGTCGTGCGTCGGGCGCGTGCCGGTGCCCGGCGGGGGCGGCGCCGCCCTCGCGCGGCGGCCGTTGTCGGCGCAGGGGCGTTGGGCGCGCGCCGCCGCGTGCCGCGACAGTTGCCGCCCGGCGCCATGGCGAGGCCGCCGCCGCTGCCCGCTGGTTTCCGCCCCTCCTCTGCCGCCCTCTGGCCCCGCTCCCGCCTTGGCATCCCCCGGCCCTGCACCTTCCCCGTGAAGCTGTGGCTGCTGGTCAACAGCCCGTGCGTCCACTCGGTGCGCTGGGACGCCCGCGGCGAAGGGCTGCTGATCGACCAGGGGCTCTTCGAGCAGGAGGTGCTGGGCATGGGGCTCGTCTCCGCCGGGGAGGAGGAGCTCTTCAAAACCAAGAACTTCGGCAGCATCGTCCGCCAGTTCAACCTGTACGGGTTCCACAAGCTGACAGCGAGTCCGGCCAGCAGCGCGGCGGGGTCCCGGCCCACGGCGGGGGGCGATACCAGCTACGCTCATGGGCCCCTGCACCACTTCTGGAACCCGGACTTTCGCTACCACCGCCCCGACCTCCTGGTAAAGATCAAAAGACTGACCAAGGCCAACAAGGAGAAGCTGGACGCTGGCTTGGAGGTGACCAGCCGCCTGCCCGACGACTTCCAGCACATTACTGGACGGGGACTTGCTGCTGCCGCCCACGTCCCTCGGCGAAGCCGTAAGGATCGGTGAGACAGGGCGGGTGATGGGGGGCCGCGGTCGGCCTGGGGGTGGCATGGACTTAGAAATCGGCACAGCCCTGGGGCAGCAGCGTCACCTGCTCTTGCTGGTGGCTGCTCTGTTGGCACGGTGTAAGAAAAAGATTGTTCTTCAGGAAGGTAGATCTGCTTCCAGTAAACACAAGGAATGCAATTACAGATTGCTACGACTGTGCTGCCAATATATAACTACCCTAATATCAATATAGGTATCAGATTATTTATATACCTCTAACTATATTGTTCACAGGTCCTGTTTGTATTATCTACAATGAATTACGTGATTCGCATGTGTTTCAGTGTGCCTATAGGCTGCCAGCAAGGACCTAAAACTAATACATATGCCAAATTGTCCTTAGATAAAAGGTGCCAACATGCATTCTTCGGTATGTTTAAAATCTTCATAACTAAAAAAAAAAGTTACCCAAAACACAAGTTCAGTTTGCTTTGAAAATGAAAAGACGAGGCCAATCAAAAGAAAGCAACAGTTCTGCTTTTTGCATCTTGTATTTTCAGCTGTGGGAAACTATATACAACATACAGAAGAATTGAATGGAGAAAGGAAGATTTTGAGATCTACTTTAGGAAGACACCAATTTTCAACATACTCTAAACAAATTC
The DNA here is from genome assembly GCF_009650955.1 of Corvus moneduloides. Classification (NCBI taxonomy): domain Eukaryota; kingdom Metazoa; phylum Chordata; class Aves; order Passeriformes; family Corvidae; genus Corvus; species Corvus moneduloides. Next base: position 64,807,702 of record NC_045511.1, read on the forward strand.
AGGAAAAAAGTTCCTAGAAAAGTCAGTTATTATCTCAAAATGTTGCTCAATGCAATATGCTAAGAGCTATTATTCAACACATTCTTCCAGTTTTCTAAAATATAAATTGTTAAGTAATACTCATTTACATGAACTGAAAATATATCCATGGATATTTTGTAAACTTCAAAACCTTGCCTTTTCCTACAAATAATATCTTGTCAGGCTCTGTCTCTCTTCTTCGTTTATTTTGTTTGAAATTAGATTCTGATCTTAATTCACATCACTCACATTACATAGCTCTTGACCATATTGCTTTGGCAACATGAGGCCTGCCTTTGATATCTGAAAGACCTTTTTCACCTTTCATCCAAAGAAAAGTTCCGCAGCCCAGGCCATCGCAGACAGTAACACAATTACCTGGTCCAGCACCCTGAGGATGGGCAGGATGCTGATCATGCAGCCCAGCAGAGACCAATGTGACACTGGTGCCTTGCACTGGCACAACAAGGGGAAACAGATGAGATAATCCAGATTTTCCTGATTTTGAAATGGGAATGAGCTCAGAGAGCCTAGAGTTTCTGTAAAGCTTGTGCAAAAAGGCTGTGTCTGATTCACATCATGAAGGAAGCTGTTTCTCTGCAATATGTACAGACTGGCTGTGGCCAGCACTGCCTCATTGCTCTCTGCTCCTACAGACACTTCCTACCCAAAATCTTCAGTCTGTGTTGTCATCTCTCTCCTCTTAAGACCATTTCATAATGGTGAGGAGCAACTGAAACTAAGTGAAGTAAGACACTAAAACCTGCAAAAAACCTTTTTTTTGAGGCTTGAGTACAGTATCCAAACAGGCACCTAATTCACAGCCATGAGGTGTCCTTCCATGAGTTTACTATTGCAAATCACTAAGTTCTGGTGCTACCTAAGGATACCATGGGTCCTCTAGCTCTCGCAGTTGCTGTGCCATACCTGGAAAGAAAAGCTGGAGCAATTTATGTAAACTTAATGTGTTCAGGGCAGATACTATTAGAGACGAACTCTATGGCTTTTACGATTCTGGGGTTCAGATTAGATGATCATAACGCTGCTTTTTGGGCTCAGCTCCCCTGAATCAGAGCGAAAAATCACACATGGGAGGTTCTTTAAATAAAGATTCAGAAGTCTAATTGTTACAACACAGAGTTCATCAGTTGTAAGTCACTGACGTCTTTTGGGTTTTTTCCCCCTGATGTCCTCATAGTGGACATAAACGAAAAACTTCTGGCCAACACTGTCTGCATTTTACCTGGAGTGGTCATGGCAAATCCCTGCATGAGGAAGATGAATGAAATTATCATGAGCCACAGTTAACGTGCCTCTGACATGGTGAGGCATTTTAACTACATTCTTAAAGACACATTCCTCTTTTGGGGGAGTCATTCAGACCTTAATTGTACTCAATGCAAACATATTTTCTAAAGAAGAGAAGGAAGGGATGGAATGGGAGGATTTCTCAAACTTTTAGAAAGCACACAGAAGAGAGATGTCTAAAGAAAAGAATGCAAAATGACTAATGCTGCATACTGTCATCCCACCAAATACATATCATCTTACTTTGTGCTGCAAGTGGGAACAGCAACTGGCAAGTACAGTTGAAGTGTGTTTAAAAAAACCACCAGTCTACCAGAAGATTTTAAGTGTAATATTGTCAACGAACCTTGGAAACCCACTGTGCAGGGGACCACTTAGAGCCACAGCAAACATCTTTGCTGGCTGCTCAGGGTGCAGAAATATCAGGATGTGACAACAGCCACAACAGAGTGAGTACAGCCAGTGGTAGAAAAGGGGAAAAGACCACAGCCAGACTCCAGAAACACCAAAAGCCTGGAAAGGAAAGCATCTTCTGAAAATTGAGGCAAATCAGACACATACAAGAATAAATGCTTATCTGAATTGGAAATAAATTCAAAGAAACACTGGTGGCCCTACACTGTGTCTAGGACTGCTGCCACCCAGCAGAAGTTCTGTTCTGTCTCACTGCCTCCCGAGCATGTTGTGCCTCTCCTCCTGAAGCTGATGTCACTGTCAATGCTGTGACATTCCTGTCCTTCATTCGCACAAGTCCCTGTAACACAGCAGAGCGAGCAGAGTTCACTTTGACCTGTGACCCGCTGGGAATCAGGTTGCTTAGGGATGATGCAATGTCCCTGCCTCTTGTTCGGCCTAATGAGACCCCACACAGTACCTCTCACTGCATACTGCGATGTGTTTATAGTGCTGCTAAGTCACAGGCATGACATCTGTGTGGCAGACAAGTTGTGTTTGTCACTGATCTATGAAGATACTGAGAAGCAGAAGCACAACAGCTCATTCAGTGCCAAATGCAAGTTTTGCTGGCTGATTTAAATTACTTATCTTTCAGCTTCTTAAAGGAGTAATAGTGTACTGTCAAACTTGTAACTGGAGACCTAAAAGTAGGCTAATGGGTGAATGACCCAAGGATGGATGGATGGATGGATGGATGGATGGACATGGATGTATAGGAGAATGAATAGAATGCTTTCTCCGTCCCTAACAGCATTATTCCAGCACACTGAAATCCTGCAAAAGCATACTGTACCATCTCAAGAGACTTCTGCTAAAATGCACAGGGAAGGAAGAAAACCTGTGAGACATTATTCTGTATTTCAAAAGAAAGGGATTGTTCTTTGGTGGTATTAACTGTTGCAGCTCCATTGATTTCTTTACAAAGAGCTGAAAATCTAGTTTTAGAAAAAGGAAAAGACTAATGAGAGATTTTAAAAAACAATCAATATGGCCAGAAAACTGTTGCCAAGCTTTCCAAGTTTAGAGAACCCAAAAACCTAAGAACATAAAACATTCAGGTAATTTTTTTTTTGATGGAGCAGTCACAGTGTTGCCCTGGAAATGTCATTTAATCTGTATTCTGTATTTGAATTGAGACATTTATAACCCCAAAACTAGCTAGTGTACAATATACCTTGATTCAGGTTTCCTACCTCCCAGGAGCTAGAATCAAAATGTAGGTAGCAAATGCATGTAGATAAAGGACTTGACTCTGGTAATCTCTGTGCAGGACATTTCCAGTGGCCAAGCTGATGTGTGGTCATGTGTTCCCCCTGGAAAAGAGAGACGTAAGTTGGATGAGCAACAAGACAGAAAGACAAGGGAGGCCAGGAGGAGCTTGTCAGGCTTGCAAAGGAAGAAGCAGGGACATACCTGCATACCACACTGTGAAGGAGCAGAAGCAAAACTCACTGCTGGATGTCTGTAACAGGCAAGGTTTCTTAGTTTAGGCAAATTGCCAGCAGGGATGAGAGCAACACGAAGAAACATCCTTAAGTGCCAGAGAAGAAGGTGGTATATATCCTACTTACTGAACAGTCTGTTGCTGGCCTGTCTGCTGCAGGTCCATTCATCACGGGCAGACTTACAGCAGAGAACGGTGTTTGAATGGTCTCAGTGACATTTTGGCTCTACTTAAGGTCAGTGGCCAAAATGCTACAAGGCTCAAAAAGGTTAATTCTCACCTTCAACCTGTAAACCATTTATAAATCATTTATTAAATACAACTCTTTAAACTGTTGGACTGCTTAGTGTTTTCACTGCCATGTGTGCATGACATTAATAAAAGTGCCATGGAATCCAGCTAGTGGGAGGAATATAACTATGTTATGTTATTACTGCTGACAAAAGAAGTATAGACTTTTCCCAGGATTTCATTGTCCCACTTGAAAATAAACAAAGCATAACTGCACTGTCTTTTTTTTCCTGAAACGTAAAAATCACAACAGCAATTTTGTTTCTGAAGAACACATTTGGAATTCCAAACTGGTTCATTAGCTTTAAATCAACAGTGTTTAACATTTGGATCAGTATTTCAAATAATTCTGTTGAAATAATGGCTTTTTCTTCTTTATTCATTAGTATCAGCCATTGGACTGCTTAGATCTTACTTCTATCAGTGCTTTTTCTTCAGTTGTGTGAATTTTCTGTAATTGCACCTGTGATACCTTACTGTAATTTAGTTCTGTTGTCCTTATTTGTAAATCTGTTAGTCTGTTTATTTATCAGCATTACGATCAGAAAAATAATGGATAAATATTCACTTACAACTAACAGAGTAGGAACAGAAAATGGTTTTTAACCACACTTAATGGCTCTGTAAGGGGATAAGACAGTACAGCAAGTAAAGTTTAAGGGCGGCATATGAGGCAAGCCATAACATGAGCTCCATTGGACATTCTGTCTATTTTACTGTAAACATTTGATTACGTTCAGACGCTACACTAAATGTCACTACAAATTGCAAAGTCAGCTTCTGAGACTTTGAAGGCATGTTGGAATTTATGCATTGAAAGTTTGCATCCAAGAAAAACACTGGAATTAAACCCCATCTCACTGCTTAGCTTTAAAAAACCACAGTAAGGAAAATTGCTCATGGTCACCATTGCCAGAACTGGATAGAGATTGGAGGGCAGCCATTGCCGTACCATAGTGAAGCAGAATTTGAATGTGAAGGGACATCTTATCTGTGGGGTTTACAGACATTTCTGACAATAAGAACAGAGAGCATTGGGAATCCCCAGTCTGAAAACACACAAAAAAGAACTTTCCAGAACAAAACGTTCAATATTTTTAAAGCAACTGAAAATTAAGTCCTATAATGCAAACTACAGTGTAAATTTACTCCATTGACTGCTGAAGCTGTTAGTTGCAAAGTAACACTAGTGGAGTCCTAACCCAGAACCAAGGTCACAAAGGCTCTGAATGAACAGACAGAAAGGCAAATACATATACTGAGAGCTGTTACCTTTTAATCAAAAGACAGAAGACAGAGTAAGACATCATGGGTGCCCCAGATGGGTGGGGGCAGAGGGCTGTCCTGCAGATGCTGACAGGGCCAGGGGTGTCTAGACGCTGCAGAACCCAGGACTATGGCCCCATGGTCCACATGAACTTCAAGAAGGAGCTCTGCAAGTTCCACCTCAAGAGCTGTACCTGTGTAGGCAAGTTCAGCAGGTGGGATTTTTACAGCCACCTCCAGGTGGGGAACCCTTCTGCCTCCCCCTATGGCTGACCTCAGGGGACAGGAGGGATTTCACCCTAGCCTGAATCTTGGAGGGTGGGAAGTGTTTCCTCAGTGTGGGAATGCATCTTGGTTTTGTCTTGTTTATTATGATTGGTTTTTTGCATTGTCAGTATAACTCCTTCAGGAGAGAGAACAAGCCTGGATCCTCACCTGTACTACAACACAATGCTGGCTGCTGAGGGTGGGTGCTCCCTGATATGGGGCTATAAGGCAGGCACCAGGCTGGGCTGGAAGGGTGTGGAGGCTTGGGAAAAGGGAGACCAGTTGGCCTGGGAGAAGGCTGGAGCGATGACTTCCCAGCAGACCTGGAGACACCTTCAGGGGATGGTGGCTGGGGCAGGGAGAAGTGTTGGCCCGCTAACTGGTACCCTTGTGTGGTGGAATGGCAGCAGCATGGCCCCAGACACCCCACTCCATGGGAACCCTCTTTCTGGAGATGCTGGGTTTGGTGGGACCTCCTGGACACACCCCCATTGCCTGAGACCTCTGGTGTGGTGAGACCCTCTCTCCATGGGACAACCAGGGTAGGGTAATGACACCTCTTTCAAGGGGGATGGCTGGGCTCATCAGGACCCTCAGGTCTGTGACACCTCTCTGGGATCCCCGCAACCATCTCCTGTCTTTGGGAGAGAGGGGGCTCCTGAGCTTTGCAGGAGCTCCAGGGCTGTGACAACCCCCCCTTCTGGGGGAACAGGGCTTGGCAGGACCCCTAGGGCCATGGGACCTCAGCACTCCTGCCAACCCTGTCCCCTCAATAGATGTGGTCATCCTGTCCCTGAAAGGGGTGCAGGTCCTTAGCATGAGGGTTCCCACTTCTCTCCCCGGCAAGTGCCCTCCAGTGCCAACTGCTTCAGTCATCCTTGGTGTGCCTGTCCTCCTTGCAACTTCCTCAGCTCCCTGCTGAGTGAATGACATTCCAAGACACTATACCGTAGGGAACAAAGGATAATCATCAAGCTACAAGGAACAATCGTTTCAGGCAAGTGAATGATTTCTTAGTAGTTTTAGGCTATAACTTACTGTTTAGTATCATTTCAAAAAAGAAAAAGGTATGAAGTGTTGGCCATTATCTCCTGTGGCAATATTATCAAAAAGATGTGCAGGAGTGTTTATATCACAAAAACAGTTCCTTTAGGAAAGTGTAGTATGGCATGACTCTTACTGCTATGGATTTTGCATTATAGAGGCATCTCAGTGATACTGCTGTATAATGGTGGCTCATGGCTTCTCTGAATAGATTTTTTTTTTCCTGCTTGAAATTTTCCATCCTTATACTGCAATAAAAATGTAGGAGCAACAATATCAGCCTGCTTTAGGAAAAATGATTGTCATCATGTTTTTTCACAACTCACACTGCATGTATTTATGAGACTGAGAGGAAGGTGAGAGCTGCTATGAAATGCAAGCTCTTGAAAACATCTTAGTTGTAATTTTCCTAAAGGAATTTTCTTTCTCAGTGCATAGATAACAAATAGCAATGAAAATTCAGTGCTATTCAGCCCTACAGTTCTTCTATTACTCAGAGTTAATATTTTACTTAAGAACCACTAGTTATGATATCATTACCATAATAATGGCAATTTGTAAGTCATTCTGCATTTCATAACAATAACAAGGAACTCTCAACTTGGCTTATATAAAATGAGACTTCTTGAGATGAATAAACTTTACCTGGCCAGTATGACAGTTTATGTTTGGAAGTAACATCAAAGGTGAGTACTGTCTGTGGTAGCTGATAGCGCTAAACTATTTGTTAGGTATAGCTCTCCTCCCTAAAGGACAGAATTGTGTGTGTGTGCATGTGTGCATTCTGAAGAGGCAGATACACCAACACAGACACAGAGACTTACACAGTTACCATGAACAGCGAACCAGGTTGACATAGACAGAACAATGCCTTTACTAGGACCCAAGTATCCATAACCCCCACCTTCATGAACATGAACACAGTCCTTTTCTGCCGTTCTAGGTGATCTGGATTGGATGTTTTCTAGTGAAATATGGACACACCTTCACTCTCTATATTCATAAGAGCAGCATGTTCCTCAAATAACAGTATAGAAATTAATTGAAATTTATCCATGCACTGTCTGTGGCTGAATGTAAAGTTCCTTACCCAGCCCTTGGTGCAAAGCTTGGGTCTTTCTACAAACCATATCTCCTGGGTCATGAAAGAGTCCAGTTTTTCCCCAGTGCACTGCACACGCACACACACACAGACTGATCCCACTAGTAGGCAGCCTAAGACACTTTGCACTTCCAGCTGCAGTTTCCATGATCTGTAAGTCCCTCGTTTCTTTGTGACCTGTGTTTCCTTCTTCTACTGCATCCTTGCCCTCCAGTTTCAGTCCTTTGGACTGACTCTTTTTTATTTTGCCTGATGTCTGCTCTCAGCCTAATTTTGCGAGTACCAGGTGTGGAAGTCCTTGCTTTGCATTGACTGAATGGGACTGAAAACACCATTAACAGTGAAATCAGGCAACTTTATTGTCACTACTAAATCAGCTTCAGGATTTGTGTGCATGTAGAGGAAAAGCATGAGCAGGATAGAGCAGGCCTTAGGCACTGAGGCTGCCTTTGGATCAGCAGGCATTGCCCCAGAAGAAAATGGTCATGGTCCACTGCAGCCTGCACTGGATCCTGTTCATCCTGCTTCTCTAGCCAGTTTTCTTCTTAGGACCTGAAGGAGTTCCTGCACCTGCGTAAAAAATTCCACCAGCTTCTGGAGTGAAAATGGGCAGGACCTAAACCTGTCCAATGGTGTTGGTATTGGCCTTGGCTTCTGAGTGGGGGTTGGGGCGGTTGTAAAATGTCTCGATGCCCTTCTATCTGGCTGCAGGTCTATCTGGATCAGGATCCAGTCATAGAAGTGCTGAGTGGAGGTGTACACTCCAGGCTGGTTTGCTCTTGCACAGCCTTTTCCCCAGCTGGTCACGCCAACGAGCCAGAAGTAGGCAGCACCATTATCTTTGCACACCAGAGGACCACCGCTATCACCCTGCAGTGGAGCAAGAGAGGAATAAGGTAATGTTGGACAGCTTCTGTCAGCACTAGAGCTGTCTCCTTCTCTCACAGCCCCTGACAGAGCTGTATTCCTGGCAGAGAAAGTCTCTGCTCAGGTACTGGAGCCTCCAGAACTTTGGCTGGGAGCAGGTCAGGGGCTTGTGTGGTAGGGCTGTCTCTCATCTCTGCAGTGATCCTGGATGTGCAGAGGATGGGTGTTCGGGGTTGCATCTGGAGTTCTGGACTGCCAAGAGCACTGGATGTGCTTTCTGGGCATAGTGTCAGGCCCCTGGAACAATGGAGGCAATGGGCAGGGACCTGCAAATGGGGAAGGCAAGGGAAGCCCTAACAGCAGTGGGAAGCTGTGGCTGGGAGGGTGACTGGCCAGGCAAAGCAGGTGCCAGGCTGTGTTGGGGTGGTGCTGCTCAGGCTGCCCGCACTGCTGGGGACTGCGTGGCTCGTCTCACACTCCTACCTGGCAGGGGTTGATGCCACCCTCTGGGTAACCAGCACACAAGTTTTGAGTGTGGATGGCCCCTGCGTACCAGAGGCTGCTGTTACAGAGCCGGACATCAATGAGGTGGACCTTAGCCTCCTGCAGGATGTCATTTGGTCTTTGAGCTGTGAGCACAGAAAGGAATGAGCATACAGCAGTTCCTTGCCCATTCCCTTCCCCTGTTGGGGAGTGAAGCCCTTCCCTAGGGCTTCCCTGGGGGTTCCCTAGGGGAACACCCTGTTGCCCTGCTTTCCCCCTTCTGTCTGGCTTTGGGGAGTGGTGCAGGACTATCTCTCCAGAGGGAGACCTCCTGCAGCCTGACTGTGGCTTTGGCCTCTGCTGTTGGAAAGCCCGACCCATCTCCCTGATGTGCCAAGTTTGCCCTCAGGGCATGTGTCCTTTTGGGGAACTCACCTCTTGTAGTGGTGGAACCCCAGCCAGCAATGTAACAGGTTTTCAGTTCCAACACATTCAGTGTGGCCTTGGGTACACAGCCCAGCTGTACGTAGCGGCTGCACACTACTGGCTGGTCCAATTTCAGCAGGGCAATGTCGTTCCTCTCCTCACCAGGAGTGTAGTGTTCATGAACCCGTAGCTGCTTAATCTGGCGCACTTGCACCTCAGGGCCCAGCTGAGTCAACTGGGTGGCCCCTGTCACCACGCGCCACATGTTGATGTTCCTGAGAGGCACATGGAGAAAGAAGTGAGAGGGAGCAGAGCCATGTGCTGCAGAAGCCCAGTAATTCCCTGTCTTCTGCTTAGCAAGTCAGAGAGGAAAGCAATGTGTGTGATAGCATGCCTTAGGCTCTGAGAATGTCAGCCTAGAGGCTACTAGGAAGCAGTGGCTGGCAAGAGTGTAGAGTGCTCTCCTGAATTCTCAGCTGGGGTCTGCAGTGCCCAGGCATGGGGTGCACTGCAGGGAAGCAGAATGGGAGTAGCACATGGTGCTACAAACAGGGTACCTGCTGGTGTTGTGGAGATATATCTGTTCCCTGCTCCTCCTTACCTGGCATTGGTGAAGCAGTGGGCGGCTGTGAGGACCCACTCTCTGCTGATGAGGGACCCTCCACAGATATGCCCTGTGCCTGGTTCCCAGGGATCCTGGATGCTGACAATCCCAGCCCAGGCCCCTGGCTGGACAGCTGTGCCACCCACGATGTGCAATTCGCCGTAGTCTGGAGCCATGGGGTCGTAGTCATAAGCCATGGGGCCGTAGGAAGCAGACATGGGCCAGAGACCACAGATCCCTCTGTAAACAGAGAGTCATTGCTGTCCTGCTTGGTGGCTTGCTGCTGCTCAGGTTGAAGGTCAGCAAACTTCCCTCCCCACATGGCATTGTTTGCATGGACAGCAGAGCCAGGAAATCCCATGGGGCTGTCCACCCCTGTTTCTGCTTGAGCCCCATAGACAAGTTGTGCTGCAGCCTGGGTGCCGTCAAGGAACTGGAGCTCCTGCATGGGGCTCATAAAACTGTAGTGTGGCCAGAGGGGGCAGGGAAAACCTCCCAAGTGTTGTCCAAACTCTCTACAAGAGCCTGAGGCCACTTACCCACAGGTGTCCCACATGCTGAGCATGGGCCTGCACATGGCCAGCAGGACAAGGAGGCACAGCAAATTCATCACTGCCGGTGGCACGTATCAGCTGCAAGGAGTGAAAGTTCATTCAGCACAGCTGCCAGCTAATGCCTGCAGTACCTTTGGCCCCAGGGCTGATGTCACAGAGCAGCTGGTTCAGTGTTTTAGGCACAGTGGTCTTAGGGGGTGGGCAATGGAGGGGCAACATAGAGTCACAGAATCATAAACTGGTTTGGGTTAGAAGGGACTTTAAAGATTATCTAGTTCCAACCCCCCTGCCTGAATACTGTCCTCTAGAGCAGGATGCTTGAAACCCCATCCCACCTGGCCTTGAACACTTCCAGGGATAGGACAGCTTCTTTAGACAGCCTGTGCCAGTGCCTTACCACCCATAAAGTTCCAAGCAGGAAGGAAGGCAGAAGCTGGGACTGGACATTCCTGATAGGCCCCACTGAATGCTCTGCTGGCAGGATGAGGATGTCCAGGCCTTGTGGCAGGTAGCAGCATCTGGGTTCCAGCACTGCCTGCTAAAAGCTCACAGGAGCACACCACATGTGGCATTACAGCCTCTTTGGGAAGTTCACTGATGCCATGCTCTCTGCATCAGTTTGCCACCAGATCCTTCCCAAAAAACATTCAACAGTATGCATGTGTTTGGGTGCTGAGGATCCAGTCCAGTTGCAGCTGTGGTGGGTAAGCAACAAAATGCAAGCCCAATAAACCAAGCATTCCCAAGCAGTGTCAACCTTCCTGCACAAAGCACAGTGAAACACAGATGCAGCACAGTCCATGCATATCAAAAGTGCAGCACTAAAAAATATCAATTTCCTTAGACTTGACCTGTGACATTGACAGTACCTAGCTTGCTTATGTTTTTGGTTTGGCTAATATTGGTTTCAAGTCTAAAAGCTTTTTGTGAGGATAATTATAAGCAAGTTTACTGGTCTTCTAAAATCTCCATGTTTATTCTCAACACCCATTGAATGAGTGACTTTAAAGATTATACAAGTCTACTCATTTACAAGCAAAAGAAACTTTTACTAAGTTTTGAAAGTACAAAAAAAGTAGAAATCACTTTCAGAGTGCTATCACTCATTTGTAAGAAAGCTGTGAGTAAAATGTTAAAGTTGTGTGTTATATATATAGAAGTACCCTAAGTTACATGAAGTGGTATTCTAGTTTGAAAATTTAATGTAAAAGATAACTGTATGTTTTCATAGTTGCTAGGCAACTAACCACGTTGAGTTCAATAATGTTGACTACTGTTCTTATATACATTAGCTCTTAGAGTGCTCTGTTTTGAAATCCTGCCACAGCACACTAACCAAATTTAATAGGCTCTCCTTGTGAGGCTTCATCAGGGTTTTTTATAATTGATTCTTCTCCATTCTGCCCCTGCCCTCCCACAGCAATTAACAGAACTCTGAAAGAAAAAGCAAAGGCAAAGAACACTTCCGAAAAGGAAAAAAAAAAGCTTATTCAAAAACAGGAGATAACTTTCAGAGCATTTGTAAGGCTTAAAAAAATAACAGGTTTTAAACTAGGACACACTAATTCCTGTGCATGGTGGGACATTCTACCAACACATACATCCTGACTCTCTTCTATGCCACTGCTTCAAAGTCTCCCAGATGCAAATATTTATCTCTATACCACAGGGATGAATAGTAGGGAAGGGGCAGTTCTGGACATTTTTTTCTCATTTAAAATAACTCCCTACTAACTTCATAGCTAAGATAAAAAGAAAAGATTGGGCTTCACTAGACAGTGAAGCCTTTCACTTCTGTGAAGGCAATGGCCTGAGATGCTATACTTAAGAGCAAAAGAAAGCCTCCGCATTTGCAAAGTAAACTACAGTGGATTTGACAGTATTTTACACTTGCTTGCATAGCTGCAAGTCAAGATGAAAAGACTTACAATTCAAATCTGAAATCATGCTTTTTAAAAAATCCAGTAATACCACAGAGGACTGATTTCCTGGCTTTATTCCAATGATATTTTTCTGACATACATTGGCTGAGTGTTGTGCTTACACTTTCAGTTTCATAAAACCCTTTATTAAATACTAAAAAGCTGCCAATAGCTTTTACTACAGAGTAAAATAAAGACTATATTGGAATTTATTAAGTTTACCTAGTTCAGCTAGTGCTGTAGGCTGTAGAATTGTATATTTTTATTGGAAATATTTTATTCTTTCAGCCATTTATAGGTATGCATAGAATATATCATAATACAGCATCTGAAAACAGAGGTTCCTAATAGACTACTGATGTTGTATAAAATTAGCTTGTAACTGTGCATCACTATGTCAGTCACATGAGAAGGGAATATTGTCCTTCCAGCTCTTTTTTTTCTTTAATTGAAATTTAGCCTGCACTAATATTTAAACTTGAATTGCAGAAGACTCAGTTCTATTCCTGAAAGTTCATTTGATATAAAGAACTATTTATCTGTGTTTGTTTTTACTGTTTTACAGTAAGCTCACACAGGTTCACTGGTCTTACTTTTTAAAATATTTTTACCAATATTCTAGGTTATTGAACAAAATCTACATCATGGTTATGAATGTAACACATCAAAAGATCTTTGAGCAGTATGCAGCGTTCATGCTTTAAACATTCAGCACCTGTTTCCAGGTACTTCCCTGTGTGAGGATAATCCTGTGGCTCACCACAAGCCTGTTAAATATTGCAATTTTCTCTCAATGGACTCCGGAATTTGATTCGTTTTGAGACATGAACCTAGAGTCATCTTGCATACACTTTGTAAATGTTCTGAGATTTCTCTATGCCTGTAGAAGTCTAACAGAACACACTTGTAAATTCTCCCCACTATAACATGGTACAAAACTAAAAGTGATAGGATATGTGTGTCTTTCACCTTTTCTGAAGCTCTGTGAGAAGTAGTGATAGTGCAAGCTATATAAAGGTCTGTTTTTCATTTGTGTACCTAGAAAATGAAGAAATCAATAGAGTTGTAGAACAGATTTTAATGAGATCTCTCTCCATGTAATGTCATCCATAAGCATAGTGACTTTTATAGAATATGTTTCTGTTGTTCACAATGTATGCCTCAGTCTAAATGAATGACCTAGAGTCAAATCAGAAATGCAGATATCATTTTAATACCAAAAACATAACTGTAGTGTTACCTCTAGCACAATACAATCAGCCTTTTGCCTTCCATACACTGTTGAAAGGCTGGTTTGAATGAAAAGCCCCAGGAAAACAGACCCTCCTCTGAGGACGTTACATGCTGCTCAAAATAATTAAGAAACAGGTGTAGTGCCAGAGATTTTTCTCCAAGTCAACAGCCATTTGCAGCTAAATAAAGATAGTTAATGACATTAGGGAAACCAGTCCCTAAAACTGTGAAAATTGTAAATTTAACATGGCTGGAGCTTCCTGGGTGAGGCTATGAAACCATTGAAGGTAGTGTCAGACAATGACTGCCTTGTTATTTCTGGTAGCATTTAATACAGCAGGTGAGAGATTTCTAGTATAAAATGAAGTTGGTACAATAAAAGACTGTTTTGTTACACAGTTTTAAAAAAAAAATACTATTTAATGTGGGTTGTTGCCTCTGAATTATAACAGAGATTATCATTCTACCCAGCACAAGCAGTGGAATGAGATTTCTGATGCAATGTCAGGTAGTTAGTTATTTATCCTTCCTAAATTTACTTCGTACAGGGATTGGTGGTCTTAAGGCTATATGAGAAGGAAACAAATCCAGGAATGCCAGAATCCAAATACCAGGCAGTTGTAGTTCAGTTCTCTAGAGTTTGGCAAGTTTTCCTCACCAATAGTGAAAAGAGTATATGAAATCTGAATTCAGCTTAGAGATTTGTTGTATCTCCTATTGACCTGCATGTCTGTCTTGATCTCACATGTCAGTCCCAAACCTCTTCTGAAAAGTATCTGTACACTTCTTTTCAGTGGTGAAAAACCTTACACTGTGAATTTTGTGTGACAGCTTCACATCTTTTTAAGGAAGAAAGTAAATGGAAGGGAAGAAGTTGACAGCAGCAGACAGAACTGTCAGGTTGTGTATCTTTATTTTGATGCCTTTTCCTGGTCTTAAAATCAAGAGTCCTACATGGTTAGAAGGGGAAAAGGGATTTTACCTTGGTATTTATTTGAAGCATCCTTAGGTGCACACATCCAGGTCATATGCATCGAGATGCACTCCGCCGAGTCTATGCCCCAAAAGATCTGGTATCACATTATAGATCTTTACTAATTAGCATATCTATCAAAGATTCCCCAATGAGAGGCTCAAGTGAGCCCCCCTCCCCAAGGAGCCTTCCCCTGGATGGTTCTGTCTCAGTTTACAGAATGTGTTCTGGAGAGGACCTTGGGGTCTGGGGCACACTGATCCCTAGCTATGAAGCTTCTAAAATGTTTAGTCTCTTAGCTCGACAAACAAGTCCAAGAATGTAGGCAAAAGCACTGAGAATACAGAAGCTGTAAAAAGGTATAACAGGGGTATAAAAGAAAAGGCAAAAAATCTTCATGGCATCAGTTTAATTCCAGAACAAAAGGTCTATGTATCTAATAACTGTACCTTTAATATGTACGGAAGAGGTTGTTTCCTTACACACTAAATACAAAAAAACCACTAAGTACAAAAAATATTTCTGAGTGATTGTTACTTTGAAGTGATTTGGATGATACAGGACTGGTATTTTTATTTCCTTCTACTTCAGGAATTACTTTATTCCAATTTTATGCTAAACCTGAAGAGAAGATCGACATCATATACTGTACCATTTGCAGTGTGAAATAAGATCCTATGACTGCCTTAATTCCTTTATCATGTAACATTTTCTTTCTTGCTTTGAGGCATAGTTGATTTTGATACATATACAGAAGCCCATCTCCAAGGACTGCAATGAAATGTTGTTACCTTACAGAATTTTTTGATTATAAATGTAAGAATAAATTTGTGAAGTATTTTTGAAACAACTTATCAATTAAAAATTTTTATTGATGCAAATGCTGATGTTTGGTTTCCAGTTTTTTATAAAGGCAACATTACTGAATGCTAGAGCATATAAGGAAACTAAAGCAGAACTGTGGGGGTTCTGGAGCAAACAGTGATGGTGTACTTTTACAATGTAAGAGTCTTGAACATTATTTGAACCACATTATGAAATATAGTGTTTCCTCATTTATAGTAAAATAGCGAATACAGTTAATGCTGTCAAAAAATGATAGATTTTCTTGCATTCTATAGACTCAAAAAACACAACAGGAGCTCATATTAGGGAGCTATAAATCTGCACATTTTGTTGGATCATGGTCATTTAATAGGTTCATCTTCAAGAAATTACAGCAGCAAGAAATGCTTTTAGTTTATCTTTCAACTTACCTTATCTTTCAACAATTGTATATGGTTGGTTTTTCTATGTCCACCCTAGACAGATACATTTAAATTTTTGTAAGCAGCAATATATACACACAGCAATTCATGATAAATTACAGTTTCAGTAGTATTTGTTTTGAATGTCTATCTATGTGAGTTCTCCCATCTGAACTGATATTAGAATATTCTGTCCTTAGGAATAGTATAGGAAATCCATGTGTTTACTATTAATATAGAGGTTGCTAAGAGAAACAGTGATTTCCTGTATGTTGTGTATGCTAGACCCACAGAATTCTTTGTAGTAATTATGACAACTATGATATCCAAAAGCAACTTTGATGCATCTGGATCTACCTGCAGTGAAACAACTACATTAATTTGCTTAACTAAGTTTCTACACGTTGTGCTTTTTTATTTTTTTTAAGATGACAGAAGAAAACTAAAGAAGAGAGAGGGGAAAAAAAAGGCATTTAGAGGTTGGAAGAATAAGTCTCCAGACTACATGCATTTTATTCTTCCTGAAGCCCTGGCATGTGAGATACAGGTTTCTGCTCTTCATGACTGGAAAACAGACATATTTACAACGGTGCATTGATCAAGTTGAGAGCTAAAACTGGGGAAAGATGCACTGTCAGGGTGTAGCTGGAGAGTCAGCAGGATGGAGGACAAGAGTTCAACAGGACACTTCAGGCAGAAGATTACTTTCTTGCTGGAAGCATCCAAGAAGATATTGAATACCTGTTCACTGTTCAGGCTCAGCTGACCTGGTGCGACCCACACGGACTTCAGTGACACTCAGATGCAAGTATTTACAGAAGAAAAAGAAACAAAAGTAAGTCAAGAAAACCAAAGAGAAGGGAGTGGGAAGTCTAAAAATATCTTCCTTTCAGTGGCTGTCCCTCTCCAGATTAGCGATTTCTCAGGTATGTAATCTCACAACAGTAACCTGAGACTTCAGCCTGATTTTTCTGGGATTTCAGGCTTTTTTTACAGGAGCTTTTAGATGTCCCTCATCTAACTGGTGAGTCTGTAGTCAGATATCCAATGGATCATGATTCCAAACTACTGTGAACAAAGCATTGCTCAATGGCACTGGAACTTACGATAATAAATCTTACGTTTAATGGCCTCTGAACAAAGTCGGTGTTCAGTTTTTACTTCAAAATGCTGTCTGTCGTTCGATTTTTTTTCCTACAATGAACATTTGTGAGTATCTGTGGAGAAATCCCAAACAATCTTTAGCATTTCTTCAGTGGTGGAAGGGGAAACAGAAACTTGTTTTTAGAGTTATCGGCATGTCTTGGTTTGAAAGACAGGTGTCTGCTAAGGAAGGCAGAAGCCTCCCTTGGAATGGCAGATGCGACCCCTTTCTCTCTGAGTTATTACAATTTTGAAATCAAGGGGGCTTTTAGGAAAAGATGTGGGAAATAGGAATAACAGTTCTTTACTATTATATATCTGTATGTGTATAACCAGTCAAACAAACAGCAATAACTGCGGCAGTAACAGCAGACAGAAGCACACACCCAGCCCCAGCCCTCTCGGCTGTCGGGCCCTTTCCCCTCGGGTGCAGTTCCGCTCGCAGCCGGCAGGGGCGCTGGCGGCTCCCGGTGAGCAGGGCAGGTGCGATGGTTCCCCCGCGGCTGCAGGGGGCGCTCCGGAGCGAGCTCGGGGAGCACGCGGCAATGGCGGCCTGGGATCCCGGGAAGGGATGGAACAAAGGCTTCACAAACCCCTGGGCAGCCGATCCCGGTGTCCGGCCGGGCCCTCGGGAACAGCAGGCTGGAACAGCAGGGACGAGCATAAATCCCAGGTGGCAGACGAGATGTATCCAAACAGGGAACCCACCGCAGGTCTGGGCAGGCAGGGCGAGCTGGGCTACAACGCAGCGAAGGCTCGAAGCAGCGGCGGGGCAGGGTGGCCACGGCCCGGCTCCGAGCGGGGCAGGGAAGGCGGCTTTGGGATCCCAGGGCTTTCTCCAGCAGAAGGAAAAGCAGCCGAAGAAAGCAGCCTCCCTCTCTGTCCAAATGCCGGAGACCGATTGACCGCACACCCAGGTGAAACAAAAGAGTAGCCAGATGCACCCCTCCCCCAATGGTTAGGTCGTTGTTTTTCTTCAGTATCCAGCAATTTGTCCCCCTAGAAACACATATGGGGAAAATTCCTTTAACAGAAAAAAAACCTAGGAGAACTCCTAAAACCCCAACAGGGTAGTTTTCTATGCTGAGGTGATACAGCTAACCCTACAGAGATCCTCAAATGTACATTAATCAAACACTCATAAAAGCATTAATAAAAGAGGATGGTAACACAAAGTTTGAAACATGCCCAAGTTCAGGATATAGCACAGAACTAAATAAGGTACTTCCTCTAAAATAAATCACTTTCACACAAAATCCCAGCAGAAAAAGTTTTCCTATGCTAATATATAAGTACATCCTGAGAGGAAGAACATAGGTTCAATTTTGCTAGAATACAGTTGGAATTTCCCAAGAATTCAAAGAGAATAGTGCTTTCTTCCCAAGATCTATTAGGAATACATGGCTTGGTCTGGTAAGCCAGTAGATGAAAGAGCATTCATGGTCCTTATATGGAAACCAATACAAGAGAAAAAGGCTAGTCATCACTGACAACATTCAATTATAATGCTGGATTTCAGAGGATCTCAGAAATTCTCCCAGGGACACTGATTCTAGGACACATACACGTCACACTCCATCTGCTCTCAAAATAGTGAGCTGAGAAATAAGGACAAATGACTCTACAGCTGAGTGTTTTGAGCCAAATTTAGAAAAGGGTCAAAATAATTCACTTTAATTGTCATGTGAATGAAGCTCTTAGCAGGTCCATATAACTATAAACAAAAGAAAGCTAGCAGTATCAAGATGCACAGGAAGCCTGCACTCTATTCTTTTCAATAGGTAGCTAAATCACTTTCACTGTCACTTCTACCAGGTCTTTATATTTTGGAAAAAGACCAGAAGTTGAGTCCTCTCTCACACAGTCTAAGTATGAAAACAAAACAAAAAAGAGAATTAGTTTGTGGCTCTCGATGTAACCAGGTATCCCAGAGTAACAGACTGTGACTGCTACTAAAAATTCACCATTTCTTTACAATTGTATCTCATCATCTTTTCCAGCTCAGCTGACCTCTAGGGAACGTTGCACTGAATTCTAAGTCAATCAGAAAATTAAAAATCAAGCTAAAAGAAGCTTGCAGGGAGCCATACGGGAAAGCAAAATATGGAGTAGGCAGCAGGGGGGGGGCAGCGAAACACTTGTGGTCTGCCTCTGTTGCTGTGCCAAAGTCCACGGAATGGATGGTAACTCATAAAAACTCTACATGCTGTCTCCATTCTTCCCAACTTCAGCGTGGCAGCAGGAGCAACTGTTCCAGGCTATCTTTAGATCTCCATCTTTTGGGACCCTTTTGGGCAGCAAAATTCAGTTACGCCTACACATCAGCTGGTGGCAAAGAAAAAGAAAGGATTTATTTTCCATGATGAGTGATTGGATATAGTTATTCAGAACAAAGTATCAACACTGTATTATTGTTACTGAATAGAGCCTTCAGTGCATTTTCATTGACTAAAATGCCCTATATAGAGCAATGACCAATTTAAGACCTCATGGGAAGCTTTGAGTATGCAGCTGTATTAACTGCAAATCCAGCTCCATTTCTATTTACTTCAGACACAACCAGGAGCTCCTGACACAACTTCCATCAGAACTGGGCAGTCTGGACCAACTCTTGAGACAGAGAGGGCCTGACTCCTTTCAAATCTATCTTTAGAAAACACTGCAATTCACAGGTGCAGCCCACACTCAACACAGAAGACTCAGGATATATTTACAGGAGGTGCTGAAGCATATTACTCCTTAGGAAAGGGCATCCAGGACTGACCTCAGAATTGGAAAGCAACATCATTGTGGCAGTCAAGAGACTGCAGAAAGGCAGACCTTGCACATAAAAGGTTGTTCCTCAGTGTAAGCAGTTTGAGAGTTGTTGAAACTGGCCTAAAAGACAGAGCAGGAGCTGTGCTACACCCTGTTAACTTGCACCTCTGTGTCCTGTGCTCTGTCCTGTGCTCCATCACACAGCACATGCTGGTCACATGACACAGCAGCCCCCCAGGTTTCTCACCTGCAGCACAGAAGAAGGCAGCATCAGCACAGAGTGGGAGGCTTGGAAATACAAGGATCACCAGGAATGGTAAGTGACAAGTTTTATGGTGATTTTGTAGGGCCCATCTAAGGTACCCCTGGCATCATAAAACGTGTTGGAATTTGGCTGGGCCGAGCCACATCTAACCATGAGTTTCCCTCGTCCCTGTTCTCAGGGATGCTTGGTTCTCAGAGATTCCCAGTTACGATGCCTGGAACCATCAGAGAGTGTTCAAGGAAGCCCAAGTTGCAGTAAGAGCCTCAGCCTCTGCTGGGTTCACACATCTGCTCTGCACTGCAAAGACTCCATGTTCCTGGAACTGCTTACCTTGACTGCTTCTGCAAACTTTAGTGATGAGGTGACTTGGACCTCAGTGAAATGAGTCCCAAGAGAACAGAATTATCTCTGTAATCAAGTGTAATATTAGCACATTTAAGAGCACCTTCCCTGTTCAAGAGCCCTTACCTAACTCCCCTTGAGTGAACCAGCACTTGCCAATGGCCTTTCACACCACCACACACCTGCACAGCACTGGTGCCACCTGATGCTCCCTGGCATCAAGGGCCCTTAATCAAGGCTATGGCACGTTCTCATTTCCGCTGTGCCCTGGGCAATCTGTGCCAGAGAAGAGGGGCCCAGGGTGCCAGGCAGCAAAAGCAGGGGAAGGGGGATGGTGGGTGGCAATTTGAACCCGAGTCAGCAGTGCCTGGCAGCCAGGAGGGCCACCTGTGTCCTGGGGGCATCAGGCACAGCATCACCAGCCGGACAAGGGAGGGGATTGTCCCGCTCTGCTCTGCTCTGGGGCAGCCTCACCTCCAGTGCTGGGGCAGTTTTGGCTGCCACAGGATAAGAGAGATATAAAGCTATTGGAGAGTGTCCAAAGGAGGGCCACGAGGATGGTGAAGGGTCTGGAGGGGAAGCCGTAGGAGGAGCAGCTGAGGGCACTTGGTCTGTTCAGCCTGGAGCAGCCTGAGGACAGATCTCACTGCAGTCTAAAACTTCCTTGTGAGGGAAGAGCAGGGGCAAGCACTGATCTCTTCTCTCGGGTGACAGTGACAGGACCCAAGGGAATGGCCTGAAGTTGTGTCAGGGGAGGTTCAGGCTGGGTATTAGAAAAAGGTTCTTCACCCAGATCGTGGCTGGGCACTGGAATGGGCTCCCCAGGGAAGTGGTCACAGCACCAAGCTTGACAGAGGCATTTCAAGAGGCAGTTGGACAATGCTCTGAGATATATGGTGTGATTTTGGGGGGTATCCCGTACAGGGCCAGGAGTTGGACTTGATGATCCTTTTGGGTCCCTTCCAACCCAGCATATTCTGTGATTCTGTGAATAGGCACGGCTCCCTCAGCCTTTCGTCCTAAGAGATGCTCCAGTCCCTTAGCCACCTCTCTTGCCCTCCCCTGGACCTACTCCAGGACCTCCATGTCCCTCTTGTCCTGAGGAGCCCAGAACTGGACCCAGCACTCCACGTGAGGCCTTAACAGGGCTGAGCAGATGCACAGGATCACCTCCTTCGACCTGCTGGGAATACTCTTCCTAATGCCCCCCGATATATCACTGGCCCCAAAGGCACACTGCTGGCTCACGGAGGCTTGTTGCCCGCCACGTGCCTCTCCGCAGAGGCGCTGCCCGGCGGGAGTTCCGGCCTGTCCCAGCCTCCACAGCCCGAAGGCGCCAGGCAGCACCGCTGCCCGCAGCGCCGCGGGGGCGCTCCGGCGCGCTGTACGGCACGGCAGCGCGGCACTGTCGCGCGGCAGCGGCGCGGCGGCCAATGGGGAGCGGCGCCCGGCGCTGGGAGCCGGCAGGCGCGGCCGGGGCGCACGTGTGCGGTGAGGGCGGCGGAGCCCGCGGGCCGCGGCGGGCCGGGGCTGGGTGTCCTGGGGAGCGGGGACCGCCGGCTCGCCTGGCTGAGCTGCCCTGCCTGTGCGCGGCGTCTGGTACCCCACCGTCCACTGGGAGGGTTTAACTTCGCCGTGGCTGTTAACCAGGAGGCACAGGCTGTCTTTTCCTCAGAGGGGAGCTGCGGTGGTCCAGTAATGCTGTCTCTTGCTCCGTTTGCAGTGTTGCCGCGATGGAGAACAAGGGCAAAAAGAAGTTCGTGGGGAAGAATGGAAAAGGACCTCGTGGAAAAGTGCAGCACGGGAAAAGGAAATTTAAAAAAGATAATGGTAGGAACGCGAAGAGTCGCCAATAGGAGTCCTGACTGAATGGTTATGGTTGTGTACTGGCATGCTTGGAGTTCTTTTTTTTTTTCTCTTTTGGTAAATTCATGTCTTGAAACGACTAATTTGGCAGATAAGCAACGAGAAGCGGGTGTTGCCTACCTGGATTTCAGTAAGACTTTGACAGTGTCTCCTCTGCTATGAGATTCTCACAGAAGTGCTGATGAACTAAGGGCTGCAAGAGCAGCTGGTGAGGTAGATTGAAAAGTGGCTGAACGGCTGGGCCCAGAGACTGGCATACTCTTTGAAGGCCACTGATCAGCAGTGGACCCCGGGAGTCAATACAGGGTCAAGTTCTGTTCAGCAGCTTCATGGAGGACCTGGATGATGGGGCAGCATCTGAAAGTGTGGCTTCTTCAGATTTACAGGTGACACAGAACTGCAGGGAGTGTTAGATGCACTGGAGGGTCATGCTGCCCTCCCGGGGGAGGTCAGCAGGTGGACAACTTGGCTGGCAGAAGCCTGGTGAAGTTCATCAAGGAGCGAAGGGCTAAGTCCTGCAGCTTGAGGGGAGCAGCTCCATGCACTGGAAAACAGTGGGGAAAGCCCAGAGGCTCCTGGTGATCAGAATTGAGCATGAACCAGCAATGTTCTCTGGTGGCTAATTGGATCCTGGGCTGCATTAGGAGGAGTGCTGCCAGCAGATTGAGGGCTGTGACCCTTGCCCTCTCCTCAGCCCTGGTGAGGCTTCTCCTCAAGTGCTGTGTCCTAGCTGTGGCTTTTCAGTGTAGTAGAGATACAGACGTACTGGAGGGAGCCCAGTGAAGGGCTGCAAAGATAATGAAGGGACCAGAGCATCTCTTATAGTAGGAAAGGCTGAGACATCTGGGGCAGTTCAGCTTGAGGAAGACAAGACTGAGGGGGATCTCAGTGCGTACAGGTATCTGAAGGGAGGGTTCAAAGACAGAGCCAGACTCTTTCCAGTAGTGCCCAGTGACAGGACCAGAGAACAGTGGGCACAAACTAAAATACGGGAGATTCCTTCTCAACACCAGGAAAAACTTCTTTACTCTCAGAGTGACTGTGCATGGGCACAGTTTGCCCAGGGAGATGGTGGAGTTTATCACATTGGACTAGTCAAAAACCACGCAGACATGGTCCTGGGCAACCAGCTTTGCGTAGCCCTCCTGTGTGAGCAGGAGGGTTGGACCAGACGACTTCGAGTGGTGCCTTCTGACCACAGCCATTCTATGACTTTGTCTTGGATTCAAAACTGTACTGACTGTTTGAGCCACTAACTTGCTGAAATGCTTTAAACAGGTTGCATTGCAAGCCCTTCAACTCTATTTGATTCACCTAAAATATTCTCAGTTTAAAATTTGAAGTTGATAACCTTTTGATTCTAGACTTGCCATTCCCACATTAAGAAAAAATTATTTAAGAGGTGATGGTAGGTGGGAACCTGCTGTAGGTTAGGACTGAGAAGATGCCTTTCACTGCTTACTGTCTTAGCAAGATGATGTTGAAACAGTTCTGATCATAAACTATGAAAAAATGACTTGGTGTCAGGGATGGTGAAAATTGTGATACAGAGTAATCCTTTTTATGCCTGAGCTGTTAACACTGCTCCCCAGAAAATAATGCATGGGCCAGACTTCCTTAGAGAAAGTTTACACACCCAGGGGCTGCAGTGAAAACATCGGCTTTGAGAAGCCTGTAAGAATTTTTGTTAAATATAGAATAGTTATTACAAAGTAGTTAAATTCTTGTTACAGTAATTTTTGGTTTTTTTTTAATTTTGAAGCAACAATAACTGTAGGATAGCATTTTCATTTCTTCTGTGTTGGTTATTAGATTCAGGTCCACCAAAGAAGGTCTTTAACAAAGGAGATGAGGAGGGAAAGCCTAAATCAATTTCCAAGAAATTTGTTAAAGGACAGTTAAGACCTGGGAAATCTACTGTCAAACAATTCAAGAATAAACAGCAACCAGGAAAGTTTGCAAAGAAGAGAAAACTCCAGGATGGTGAAGAGGGAGGTGAGCAGATTTTTAAGCCTGGGTATCAATGGAAACCAGGTTTTGGGAAACACATTGTTATCTACATCTTCTTCTTTCCCTCTGCCTTTCCAAATTGGCTGAATAACTCCAGGTTTACTTCCCGTTTAATCTTTGCTGTGAGAAAAATTACTTCACTTGACTAAGCTGGAGGCTGAAGTCATGAAAATCAACAGTTTGGAATTTTCTGAAGTCAAAAGTAAAGACACAGTAGCAAATTTAAAAATTGTCATACCATCCTAAAGCTCAGTTTAGTTTAATGGCAGTGTTAAGTGGTTAGCTAGAAACTGGCACTTTTAACACATGATTTGAAAACACAGAGCTTTTTATAGTGTGTTTTGGACTAAAAGTACTTGCTATAAACTTTGGAGTAGAAATTCATGAAACAAAGTTGATTATACTTGACATTATTTCATTTCTGTGGTCCAGATTATCTGGTCACATCCTTTAAGAAAAAAAAAAGCATTGTGGATGTTAACGCTGCTTTTATGTTTTACAGCTTTTTTTTCTTCTGTTGTTTATACAGAAAGCCTAAATAGTTGTCTGGTTTTATCATGTTTAAATAGATTTATTTTTCAAATTAATTTTTTCTGCATGAGATCTTCGTCTTGTCCCTTCCTCTCCTGTAAAGCAAAACTCTACTGGGTCAGTTAATCAGTATAGTAAAACAAGAAATGGAATCTTAAGTGAGGGGTTCTGAAGTTCAGCAGAAGTATGTCATTTGTTTGAAGGACAGTAGATTATGTTGAGTATTTTATTGTTGCTGTTCCTTCATGTTTGCAGAATGGCTTCACGTGGAATATGCACTAGATACCTGAAAAATCTAATAACAATAGGATGTTCCTGTTAGGCTGTTTTAAAAAAAAGGAAATGCACAACAAACCTTGAAATATTGTTCATAAGAGTAAATGAAAGCCTCTGTGTATGGCACTGCTCTCAAAGCATTTTTCTTGTCACTGTTGCTTTAGGAGAGTGATATAAAAATCAATAATATGCTTTGTAGAAAGGAAGGCGTGGGTTCTTGAATGGGTAAAACAGTTAAGTACATGCTACTCAATACCAGTGAGTGGTGCTTTAAACTCTAAAACTTTGAGACTGTGTCTTTAATGCATAATTTATGGCCCTTTTATAATGTTATTTTGCCCAAGTTCATTGTGTGGCAGTGTACAGTGGTTGTATAGTAAAATCCCATGCTTAAGGAATCTGACTGAGTAGAAAGATTAGGCATGTAAAAAGGTTTTAATTTTTTTTCTGTTTTTGAGTTTTCAGAATATCTATCTTTGAGTTAGGGTTCTCCTTTCAAGAGAGGGAAAACATATGCATGAGTTAAGGGTGAACTAAAACGGGAGAATTACTGGGGCAGGCATAGGCTGCTAAGTTTATCTTCAGTCAATTTTCAAGCTATTAAGAGGTTTGTGATGCATCATCTGACAGCTTTAAGGAAAATTAACTGTTTGCCTTGTTCTTCCAGTAGTCTAGAAGTGGTGATTGCTAGCTTAGCGTATTTTTTCAGTATTTATTGTTTCATGTTCGCTAGATAGGTAACTGCAGGCAAAGGTCCTGAATCATTAGCAATTCAAGTCATAGAACTGCCATACTTTACATTGATGAAGAATTCTATTGCTGCTTGTTTGTTGACTGTAGAAAATGTATTTATTTTTGTCCTAAGGGTCAGATTCTAAGAAGCCAAAGTGGAATGACTTCAAAAAGCAAAGGAAAGAGTTAAAGCAAACCAGACAAAGTAATGATAAAAGCAATTATGACATAATTATAAAATCAAAACAAATATGGGAAAGTGTGAGAAGGTAATGGGTTTTTTTCTTTCACTCTGTTGACTTTTAGTCATAAATTACCAGAACACTGTCTTTCTCATCTTGTAATTTTATAAAACTGTTTCCAAACTGAATCTCTTTGGGTGAGCAGTAACATTGCATGCGATTTTGTAGGCAGTTCAAACAGAGTATGGTGACCCACAGTCCTAGGAATGTCTGGATTGAACTTGTATTTTAGGCTAAAATTTGAAAATTTGTAAATGCTTAAGAGGTTGCCTTTTTTTTTTTTTGAACCCTGAAATACAGAGTGTGTACTGATTCACCCTGATCCTGCAGTGGGATTACTGTGTGAGTTTTTTGTGAAGGTTCATTGTCTCTCTCTGAGGGTGTAATTCTAGAACTGGTGCCCCATGACAGCAAGAAAAGTTAATTTTGCTTGTTCTAATTGTTTGTACTTTGCATGCTTACAGAACTTTGGATCTGTAAGCAACTCTTGACTGCAACTTTGAGTTTATGTTTAAAAAAATATTGTTACTCAAAAAAAGAATGAAGTGTGGAATTCTGGTTTGATTTCCAGGAACTGAAATAGCTAAATTATGTCTCTGTACAGGTTTAATGAATGACAGTGTAAATTTGAATTGGCAGAAGCCAATCTATTTTTATTTTGTACTGTCTTGCTTCTTAATTTATAGATCTAAGTGAATCATACTACAAATAAGCTGCTTCCTCAACTAAAATTGTTTTACTAGGTTTTTTTTTGCTTGTAGGAAGAAATGTGATAAAGAGAAACGGGAAAAGCTCATGAATGAACTACAGAAGCTTCTTCATGGGAAAATTAAAAACGTAAGAAAAACTAATGGCATAGTGCACAAATTTACAAAATCTTCTTTAAAGAACGGTGAAACTGTGAGTAAACAGAAGAAAAACGGGGCTGAAAGAGTACATTTGGCACCTGTTTTTCGGACCGTAGTCCTGAGATGCTTTGTTTGTCAGCTGGCTATTGTAAAAGGGTGCCAAGCAGCTTTAGTCCAGTGAAATTTGGTGTTAGCTGGGGTTCAGGAACTCAGAGGTTTGATTAGTAACAACTGTTGCTTTGCAGTTTTCTTGGGAAGTTAGTGTCCTGATGCTTAACTGTACTAAACAGTCGTTCTGCTTTATTCTTGAAGTGTATAAATTTGCAGTGAAGAACATGTTGAATTTTTGGTAGTCCATGCTGAAGTGGACCTGTATCATCACACTTACTCTGAAATAACAAAGAAGAGGAAAAAAAATGAGATACCATTTAATGTTTTTATTTCAGTATGAAAAATCTTAGTGCATGTCCTTAATTGTCAGCAGCTGCAAATGTTGTCTGTATGTTTTTTCATAGCATACTTTTAAAGGGGTAAACCCCCTGAGTCTTGGTTTGTTATAAACAGGTAACTGCTTTTCTAATTTATAACTGGCATTACATGTGGCATGAAACTATACCAGAGAGCACATTGAAATAATTATGGTGCTTACTGCCTTTTGAATGGCCTAGAGTAACAAAATACCTCTCTGCTTTAGCTGGCGTTTGCACATGATTCAACTCGAGTGATCCAGTGCTTTATTCAGTATGGTAATGAGAAACAAAGGCAAGAGACATTTGAAGAATTGAAAGGTACTTTCATTTTACTTTTATGCTTCTGTATTGTGGTTAGGATGCATTTAAACAACACATGTTTTCTCTTGAATATTTTTACATTTTTTTCTCAACTGATGCATCATTTCTAGTGAATTCTTCAAACTTATTTAAATAATGACGTTGTTTTGTAGAGAAAAATAAACCAGCTGAATGCTTCTCCCTTCTTCTAGATAGCCTAGTAGAGTTGAGCAAGTCAAAATATTCCAGAAATATTGTGAAGAAGTTTCTTATGTATGGGTGAGTATTAAGTGAGTTTGCTCATCAGTCTTGCATTGTTTCATTTCCAGTGTGAATGCTGCTTCTTAATCTAGAGTGGATCAATCATGAATAAAAAGTATGTCTCTGGAAACATCTTTATAATATTACAGAATTAAGGCAGGGGAATGCTAACAGTATTTTTCTTTTTGCAAGAAGTAAACCTAGTGCTGTACATGTCAAGGAAAACATGATTTAAAAAAGGTCACATGTATGCTCAGAGTTGATCTTTGCTATATATAAAAGACTGGCTTTTAAACATTTTCTTTCCTAAGTGTTTCGGGGTGTCATTCTTTATTCTCTAGAGTTTATCCACTGTTTTCTTTCCCTCGAAATGCCTTATAATTTCTCTAGATTCCTGGCTTTCTTTACATGTTTTTCTAAGTGCCATAAGGCTGACCCAGATTCATAAATTTCATGGTTTCTATGATAAAACTTATGACTGTATTTCTAAAAGCAAAACTATCACTCGATAAGCTTATCTCTAGAGGTTTTAATTCTTGCTATTTGTATTTCCCTGTAAAACAGAACAAAAGCACAAGTTGCAGAAATAATAAAAAGTTTTAAAGGCCATGTGAAAAAAATGCTCCGTCATGCTGAAGCATCTGCTGTAGTGGAATATGCATATAATGACAAAGCCATTCTGGAGCAGAGGAATATGCTGACAGAAGAACTGTATGGGAACACTTTCCAGGTTTACAAGGTGGTATTTCAGTATTTTGTAGTTTAAGGTAGTTTAGCCCCTAAGGTATTGTGTTAGTAATGCCTTACCTATCTTACCTATTTCCTTTGATTACATTTCCTTCTGTCAGCTGTCCAAAGGTAGTCTAGTTTAGCATGTTTAAATGTAATGATTACTTGCACATTTCTAGTTTAGATGTAATTGTTGTGGGTTTTTTTTAGTTTGAACTATGTAAAATACACTGTGTTCATGTATGAGCTTGCTCTGCACATCAAAGATAGTTTGTTACGTAGTTTCAGTTCTCATAGTGTCTAGGCTGAAATCAGCCTTTCTGAGGTAAGACTTAGGCATAATTCTTCATTAATACTTTAGATAACTCTTGTGTCAGAACGACCTTGTATCTCCTGAGCACTGAGTGTGGGCAGACTGGGCCTGTATACAGTGTTCTATTTTGGCTTAATTTTTCTCTTTGTTTCCTTTTCCCGTGGAGACTTTGGGACTTCAGTCCAAGCTCCACTGAAACCATTTAGATGCAGATCCTCACCAGGCAGTTGGAACCTTCTTAAAAAGTACAACCTTCATTCTTTGGAATTCTGTTTTTAATTTTTGCTGACTTGGAAAGTTCTATCCATTGGAGTTAGGAATTTTCCTACAAAGTATAGAACTGTTTTACACAATTACTAATTCCACTAGAATGACTCTTTCACCTGTTGTACAACACAGCATACTTATACCCAAGATTTCTGGTAAATTGTCTTAAGAAATTAACAGCTTATTTCTGAACCTGTGTTTTGTTAACATGTTATAAGTTTTAGTTAGGCATTTTGCAGCAGTGAGTAGTAGAGAGGCATGTTTGTTGTGATTATGGGCTGTAATTTGTACTGAGAGTCAAACAGACCATGAAACCAAGTGAAGTTAGCTTCCATCATTCTGGTATTTTTGGCATAAGTGCTTGAAGTAGCCATAGATTGTAGTGCAAAACAGACTCAACACAATGCAGGTGTATACAAAGTTGCAATGTAGTCTTTGAAAAGTAGCAGGGATCATTTAAAAAATGCTTCTTCTAATTGTCAATCTAGTCAGATTTCCTTCTAACAACAGATTATTTTAAAAGACTTACCGGTGTAATTCTTTCATTAAGATACCAGGAAGTACTTCTGTATGTAAAGTATATGGTATATATCCCTCCTCTCTGCTGTTCCTGAACTGGAATTTCCTGGGTCTTTGTTAACTTCTCAGTTCATTGACTTGTTGTGTTGCCCTCTGATGTATGTGTAAAGGAGGATTTCTGCTTAGCTCAGGAGCCCCTTAACACAATGCCAATTTTGTGTATTTTGCCTTGTATCTGACAGTGGCATGAAGAGCTGATATAACTGGCAAAAAGCACCTCAGTCCACAGAAGTGATTTTTGTTTGCTAATGAGAGATACTTAATTTGTAGAAACTTAAATTTGCAGCTTCTGACATACTCAAAAATGCATCTTTTTTTTTTTTAATTGTGAAAATTGTTAGTTTTGCAGAAAATTAATTTTGGTTTTGATATTCATGAAATTTGATGGAAAAAGGTCTAAGCATTATAATTTTCTTTGAACTCTGATACTTACTGGTACAATTAAACCTCTGATTGTGCATTCATTTCAGTCACCGGCTGTCCCAACACTGGATAAAGTGCTAGAAGCTCAGCCTGAAAAGAGAGAGGCCATCTTGGAGGAAATGAAGCAGATTCTTACACCAATGGCACAAAAGTAAGGACAAAAGTTGGTTGAAGGTGTGACAATCTAGCACAAACCGGTTTGCTTCTGACACACAAACAATGGCACTGGTATTCTTACAAGTTCAGACGACAGTGATACTGATACTCTTTTAAGCTGTAACGTTGCTGTGCTGAATAGTCTATGGTTTTGTCCCAGGTGTCATAATGAATATCTTAATTTTGAACTCCTGTTCTGTGAATTAAAGTGCCCTCTGTCCCAGACAGAGAATTGGTAGAAATGCTGCACTGTGATGTATTTCCATAATGCATGGTTAGATATCCTTCTCCAGTGGTCTTTATGAGATAATAGGTTCTATAATTCGTAAGTTTTGAGTCTTCCATATGTTGTAAATGTCAAACATCTAATCCAAAATGACCATGTGTTCTCTCTCACCATGCTGCCTAACTTTTTAAAATACAAGTGAGTTATTGCTAGCATATGTTAAAATGATTGTTTGTGGGGAACTTGTTGCTTATTTTCGTCTATCCAAATACAGGGAGGCGGTGATAAAGCACTCACTGGTACATAAAGTATTTTTGGACTTCTTCACTTACGCTCTTCCAAAACAAAGATCTGTAAGTATCTTCATTTTGCTTTTTGTCTTCTTTTGCCTTTCAGTGGAATGGTTTTTATCTTCTTATGAAAATGTTGTAAGTTGACTAGACAAAAATACACATCTTTCTTTGATAGAGTTCTATACATCTGGTGATTCTAGATAGATGACTGGAGAGTAGTGTTGTATGGAGATTTATAGTCATAGTGAACTTTCACAATAATGTATGCGATACTTGAATTTTTTTTAAAAAAATGAGATGACTTAGATGTTTCCTCTCTTCCTGTAAATTATCCTTCTTAGTAGCTGGGGAGTAATTACAGTGAGGACCATTGCTTGCAGTAGTTTAGCTTTCCGGTGTGTAGTTTCTTAATGACTTGCAGTGATGATCCAAAAATACAGTGAGATTCACCCTTCTATCAGCAACCAAAACTTTGTCTGCTATGTATGTATTAAATTGCAGGTTTAAGGTTACATCTTGATTTAGGCATAAATCCATCTGTGTGATGTGACATGGTTTAAGCTGGTATCCTGTTTGACTTCACCTGTCTTCAAGGTGTGTCCATCAGCCTCACCCTGGTTCTGCAGCTCAGAACCATCTCACTTCAAATCAGGCAGAGCCTTCTAAACTTGCTGACTCTTCCCTCTTTCTGCTAGACCAGACTCCTGAATACTTCTTTATTAGTTAATAAACCCTGAGCTAAGAGTAGGGAAGTGGGCTATTCTGAGTCCAACTCTTCGGAGTCCAGAACATTCCTGTGCATGGTTTCATGTAATGCTATGTCTGAGAATGCTTTTGGATTTCCGGACTTGTGTGAATCAGGGGAATAATGGCGTATCTCCTTGCTTGGCTTTCTGTGCAAATGTGGTAGTATATGGACATGCTCTTTGAGATTTGGAAACCCCTTTGGCAGATCTATTCCTGCCCTGTGCTTACACCTAGTGACACCAATTGTGTTTTGACGGAGCAGTTTGCAAGTAATTGGTAAAAGGCTTGGAGCCTTTGGCTAGAGAGCAAGAAGAGCTAGGGATAGAAACAGGGATAGGTGGAGCTGTACTTCAAGCAAGTCTAATGGATAGTGGCAGAAGTAGTATCTAGTAACCTGAGAGGGGGTTGTTTGATTTGGTTTGCTTTTTTTCCTTTGGCTGATGGTATTATTTGTCAGACAGCTTCCGAAAATCTCTTTCCTTTGATATGAAGACACAACTTTTGGCTAATTCTTGTAATACCTGATTTATAACATAATGTGGTGCTTAAATGACTTTTTAGTTCTTCTTTCTGACTAGTACTCTGTGTGTATGAATATGCATCACCTGCAAAGATTTCTTCCTTGTCTCTAAGTTCTGTCTCAGTTCTGACCACCTTTTCTTGAATTTTTTGTAATAGGACAGCTGACAAGCTTCAATACAGTTGTGATTTCATGGCATGTTTATGATGAACAGTGTAGTTTTAAAGACAGAAAGCTTGTGTCATTTACAGTCTGTTGGACTCCTCTTGAGGCAGTTTTTCATAGGTCAAGGAAAGGAGAGTTGTTCTGTAGAGCCAGTGATGCAATATAGTGTGGGCGGACAAAAAAAAATAATTTCAGGCCCTTGCCCACCTGCCTTGACATCCTCAAGCCTTTAATCTTTTTGCTTTATCACCTTTTTTTTTTCCCCAGGAAATGATAGAAGCTATTAGAGAGGCTGTCATCTACCTGGCACACACTCATGATGGAGCCCGAGTAGCAATGCACGGTTTATGGCATGGCACTCCCAAGGTACTGTTTGGTTTCCCTCTAATTAGTCCTCTCTGACTGCCCACGTGGGTCCTTCTGCTTGTGCACATTTTCATGCAATTAACAATTTCAGAGTAAGGTTTAAAACTGATCCCTTTTTATCTACTAGCAAACTTGAGCAGTGTTTTTTTGTGAATCAAATGCTTTCATTAGAACTTTTATAGTGGAAGGATGTCCTTTTATTTTTAGCAGAGGTTTTGGCAGTAATGCATAGAGTCACTTTTCCATTGTAAGGTTATTGGCATTTCATTTGTCCCACAGATTTCATAATACAAGTGAAATTGACAGTAGGGAGAGGACAGTAAAGAACTTTAGTTTCATCTGCTGATACAGTATCCAGAAATACTTTAGGTGTAATGTATGTCATCACCTCTTGGAAATATTGTAATGCCTCCTATGTTTTTCTGTATTAAAAAATAAAAAAGATGAGTTATTAAAATAGTCTACTTGTTAAAGAATGCAGAAAAAAAATTAAGTTCCTAGGATCTAGGCATAATAATGGATCTAAAGAACACTGAGCAGTGATTCCAAGAGCCAGAAGTACAGGAAGAGAACTTTCTGACAAAATATTCTTGTTAGTAATAGGGGTTTAAGACAAGCTAGAGTCCTGTTTAATGTGTTTCTTTCCAAATGAAGAGATGAAATGCGTTCTCCTTTAATTAATGAACAAAATATGAGTGAACATACGTGGTGGTTTTGGGTTTGTTGGGTTACTTTCCAAGTTTTTTTGACATCGCCAGTTGGTGGTCTGGACTTGCAAATAATCTCTGGACTTGCAAATCTCTCTGGAATCAAGTCACAATTTGGGTTTAACTTTTCACACTGGTTCTAGGTGTAGACTAATAGAATAAGTGTTAGTCTTTGGTAGATAGCCTTTGCTTTAGAAAGCAAATTGAAGGTTATGTTTTTAAAAGGTGTAAATAGCAGTTTAGTTACTCAGAATCACTGGTATTCTGGGCTCATTTGAGTTTCCTCTTTCCTTTTGGATAGGACAGAAAAGTCATTGTGAAAACTATGAAGACGTATATTGAAAAAATAGCAACGGTGAGTGTTCATTAACCATTTATTTCATAGTCAAACAGGTGATTTGATAGAGGCTAGTTTGAATATTCTTTAGTACTGGGAACAACGTTGAGATCTTAATAAAACTAGTCTTAAAATAGTGGCGATGTATTAGATAATGTAAAATAATCGAGCTGTACAGAATATTTAGGGACACGCCAAGAAGCTTTGTTGTGGGCACTACAGGTAGTACTATGCTTCATTGAAGTGGCTGAGTTCATTATTATTCCTAGGTTTTCTTCCTACTTTTTCTGTTGTTGGTCCCAACTTTATATTTCATCTTCATATGGCTCATTGGTTATTTCTCCTTGGTTGGGAGTAAAACAGCATATATAAAGAAGACGAAGAAGAATCAAGATGTGTTGGAGATGTCACTGGAAAGGCTCTTTGAACATGTATATTTCTTAGAAGATTCCCAATTTTTTTTTCAAGTCAGGAGGCTTCAAAATAAATTAATGCTGGAGTAGCATACAGTGGATGAAGTCTGTTTTATTTTTTAATGAATAACATATGTATTTGAAGACTGCAGCACCAGCAGTATAACAGTTGCAGCCAGATTTCATGGATTTGGGCAAACCTGCAGCTGTAAAGAACAGCTTTTTAAACTTCCCTTCCTGCTTGCTGTGGTTTTTTATTTGCTAATAGTTATTGTGGTCTCAGTCAGTGGCCTTCAAGCGTTTTTAATCACATCCTGGGCATGCATCCCCAATATATATAGCTATGTATAAATTACATACCTTTACTACTGTAATAGTATATGTTATAAAACATACACAGGAATAGAAAATTTGAAATGATGAGATAAAAGTAACCAGAGGCTATTTTTATTTGTTTATTAATGGTGCCAAGAATATTTGCTTTCTGCACCTCAGTGGATTGTCTTGTGCAGCCTGCTTTGAGGGCCACTAGTCTAGGTAATGTTTCCATAACTTTCTAGTACTGGAATAAATGAGTTGTTCCATTTTATATATTATATGGAAGTATGAGACAGTGGGTAAATAACAGCTGGCACAACACTGGAGCACAGAAGATCTGGCTTCACTTTGACATAGAGCCTCACTGACATACAAGTGAATTCGGTTGTGCCCTTTTGAGTGTGCTGGAGACTTCATTTCCAGCAAGGCAGTAGAGACCGTATGGCTCATTGCAGAGATATGATCTCCGAAAACATTGTTTGTGACTTAGTTCAGTTTTAAGCAAATCTATGACAGAAATAAAGTCTGTATGTAATGTTCCTGTAGGGAAAATACTGTGATTTCAAATGTTGATAGTACAGTATGATTAGGTTAATAGCTTGAATATGATAAAGCAGTATATTCACTTGAAATAGAAGATCTACTTTTGTTTTTGTTTTAACAACATATTTCTCTTAACAAGCCTTGGTTTTAGAGAAAACCTACATGTTGGACTTCACTCATTTTATGACAGTAGTCAGAATTTGCTTGTGCTTCATGTTGCGTTACGTTTGAGATAAACTCTCAGAAATACTGATTCTAAGTAAATTACTATATTCATAAAACTTGATTGCATGCAGTTTCTGATGTCTCATCTTTGCAGGGTGAATTTTCTCATCTGGTCTTGCTGGCAGCATTTGATTGCATTGATGACACTAAACTTGTGAAGCAGTTAATTATATCAGTAAGTAATTGAATTTTTCCTAAAATAGTATATTAAATAGTGTCAGTGTGTTTGTCAGTCTATAGGAGGATGAAAGTAGGAATCCATCTGCTTTTTTAGACTACTTGAATACTTCTCATCTTTTCTGTTTCCTTATATTTATGTATCATGGTTAGTTTTTTCTTTTCATAGCAGACCGTAGCACTTTCATATGTTTTAACTATTTATTTGAATTAGTTTTTAAACTAGGTTCATTGCTTGCTGAAATTTTTCCTTTTAGTACATGTTCATTCTGGAAAATGGGTGACCAGAGTCTCTTTAAAGTCGATGTCTTTTATCATAGAAACTTGAGCTTTACTAGTATTTCAAGAGATTAAGTTGGTGGAAAACTTCAGAATGGTGATGTTACCTTATTGATTTTACTGGCAAAAATATTTGCATCCTGTAAGCAGAAAAAACATTGATGTACATATTGTAATCTGCTTGCAATAGTACTCATGCTATAGCTGTAAGCACTGACTGGTTTAATGGAAGTGGCAGAGAGGTAAAGTGAGGCAAGTGTTCTCCATGTGGAGAAAGAGTATGAGGAGAAAGTGGCTCTGATGAGTTTCTTTCTTGTTTTGAAAAATAGAAACAAATCTTCCTTGAACAGCTTTGTATGGGGGGCAGTTGGGATTTTGTAGCCTAGCATGAAGATTTGGCCTGTAGACTGGGCCTCTCTAATGGGTCTGGAGAGATGAAAGCATCTTCATGTGGAGGTGGCTTTTGTTCCTCAAGTATTTCAGCTGTGATTGCAGCTGGGTTTGATTCCCAGAGCCTGGTCTGGAATGTGACAATTTCTGGGAAAGGTCTAAGGAAATAAGTTCTGATGTATCTGGGCTTAGTATGAGATATTTGAGTTGTTCCTGTACTGTGTAACAAGCACTCTACTTTCTGGAGGTTCATTAGTTCAGATACTATGTCTAGCTGAGCTTCCAAGATGCCACTTAATTACAGAATCATCTGAGGTCAAGAATTAATCCATCATCAAAGATAATGGGCTGTTTACTGTTAAGTCATCCTACCACATCAATCTGGACAGAAAAAGGATGACAAGAAGTGGCCTTCATACATACACTGTTGGCCCATCAGGGTTTATGTGAGGTTGAGAATGAGGAAAGGATGGCAGGAAAAGGAAAAAGAAAATCTTAGGGTCAAAACCAGCTCTTCAGGTAGTGAATGATCACTAGTAGCAGATGAGAGGTGGGGGCATCTTAAAACCAAGCAGTGAAGCACATTCTGTAGAGGAAACCAATCTTTAAAATTATCTCGAAGAGCAGTTAGACTTCTAAAATACCTTATAGAGATTTTCATTCTGTCCATAAACCATTCCTAAATGGTTTTTTACCTTCCTAAACCATTAGCTTTAGGAAGGTAAAAAAACTAGTAAGACTGGAGGGAGAGAAAAAGCAAGGGGGTTTTTGTATTTTTATTTTTTTGGGGGCTGCTTTTGTTGGTTTGGGGTTGTTGTTTTTTTTTTTTTGGTAGTATTGCAAAATTCATCGTTTATGTGTGTTGGCAGTATGACTGGGAATTTGAAGGTAAAGGAAGGTTTTAAGCTCTTTAAATCCTCTTGAGGAAGGCCTTTTCTTCTCATCATCTCTCAGGTCCATGGAATCTTAATCCTGGACCAAAGTATGTGTGTGGGTCTTTGAACTTTAGTATGTGATTGGAACTGTACGTTGAGCACTTGGCATGTGTAAGGATTCAGGCAGATTTTAGTACAAAATCCCTCTTTTATGAGGACTTCAAAAAAATGGAGACATTACCAACATGAGATAGCATGTCTCTGTCATTTGGAGTTTCTCCT
This sequence comes from Corvus moneduloides, assembly GCF_009650955.1. NCBI lineage: Eukaryota > Metazoa > Chordata > Aves > Passeriformes > Corvidae > Corvus > Corvus moneduloides. Next base: position 64,844,583 of record NC_045511.1, read on the forward strand.
GGTACTTTTTCACACTTCTGATACTGACAGTGACCAAGAGCTGTTATTTCATTAATGTTTTGTTGCGGTCCGTTTACTCTCACAGGAAATAAAGGCTTCTTTGCCTGATATAATAAACAACAAATACGGAAAGAAGGTGGTGTTGTACTTGCTAAATCCTAGAGATCCTGCACATTTCGTTCCAGAAATCATCACACTTCTGCAGCAGGGAGATGGAAATGCCTATAGGTAACTCAAATATAAAAGTTAAATTGTTTTTCTTAGAGTCCAGAAGAATTAATGCAACTTTCTGTCATGATTTAATTTCAACTTTTCTTCATAATAAATCTAAGTAATGTAATAAATATATATAAATAATACATAAGCATTATTAGATATGTTAATCTGTCCTTATTTTTTTCTTGGGTTTTTTTGTTAAATTTCATATACAAGGATTGGTAACCAGCAGTGTACTGGAGATCAGCATTTTGCCTGTTTGGTAAAGGGCAAATGTTGTGATATATACTGTGTAAGCTCATGTATCAAATCTAGTGTAGAAGAAAATTTGAAACGTGCATTACTGATGCGTTGGGTAGCATACAAGTATGTCTTAAAATCTAGCAATAAAAATGGAAATTGTTAATTTGATTTCAGGCTCTGGTATTGACATTGATGCTTATCAGCTTTTGAAGAAGGAGTAATTATAGATGACTAGTAAGCTGTGTAAAAAGTACATCTCCATAGCTGAGATAGCAAAGTGAAAAGAAATGATAAATGTCACTAACAAGAAAAAACTCTATGAGCTTTTGAGGCAGTCAGCTTTAAACACTTTCTCACTCCATGTGTTTGTAAATTCTGTGTCCAACATGCGTTTAATTGTACATGGAACAGAGAGAACAATAATGCCTGTATTTTAATCTAGCAGTAATTTCTATGTCTCAAATAGCACAGATGTTCTGAAATTTCTTGTTACTTGATGTGCATATGGTGCAAATCTGAGTAATGTGCTGTCTCTTTCATCAGTAAGAAGAATACTGAACTCCGTCGCCATGAACTCCTGGAAGCCATTTCCTCACCTTTGCTAGAATATTTGCAAGAACATACCCAAGAAGTAGTGATAGACAAAGCTACCTTTGTCTTGGTTGCTGATATTTTAAGAACAGCTCTTGGTGACATCCAGCCTGCACTAGATGCAATTGCTAATTTAGCAGCAGAAGAGCTGGTTCCAGGGGGCCGTGATGGACAGGTAATGTACAGAAGACAAGGTGCTGAGATCTTGCAGATCTTCTGTATTACTAAAATGAAGTTTGGTCTTGTTTTCCTTTGTGTAAGACATCAGTATACTGCCCTGATAGCACTTACACATTAGATGTGATCCCATTTTTTGATTTGTTGATTTCATAGTTTATTATTAGTGCATCTGGAGTGATGGTGGCTTGAGCCAGCATTTTGTATGAGTTGTAGGGCAAGATGCTTCATGATCTTCAATCTTCAGAACTGCTTTGAACACTTAGTGGGAAGGTAGCTGACAAGCCTGTTACACAGTCTCTCTTTTGATGTTATCACTGTGCAGTCAAGCACTTAGCAAAGTTTTATAGGTCATTTGACTGTTTACACGAAGAGGGACGGGATCTCTTACCTTTCAGGTGTGCATATCTCCATGCAAGGAAAGATCTTAGATAAGAGCTGTTTGTCTTCACAATATGACCTTCTCTCCAAAGAGCACCCCTCCCCTACTTTGTTAAGCTCATCAGATATGCGTCCGTAGATTAGAAAACAAAAAAATACAATGTACGCTATATTTAAAATAGATATCCTCCAGATTTCCATAGTTGTGGTGTTTTAGCTCTGTCTTTCCTCTTCTTTGATACACGTTTTATGAAATTTTATGTGAACTACGTGTGTTTTCTGTGGCTTTTTGTGAACCATACTGTAGTGAATTTTCAAGTGTGGAAATGTGGAAGGTCTGGAAGTTCTGGCAGAGGAAGTTAGACCAGGAGATTCTGCTTATTATGAATAAAATCCTTGGAAGGGTGGACGAAGTGTTGGTTGATATTGTTTATATTACTGAAAGTTAAATGTTACAGGGAATATAGTAAAAGTTAAACTGGTCAATTTGAATGAGTAGCAAGAAATGTGCATCAAACTTGTTCATATTTGCTTTGGTTGTGAATCAGTGTGATGGCAGAGTGAATAAATCAAGCAGAAATATTAATGGCCAGATGTGTAACTGCATTTTGAAACAACACCACTAAATAATTTTGTTTTGATTTGTCTATTCCCCTTAAAGCTTCACATTGCAGAACATCCAGCAGGCCATCTAGTTTTGAAATGGTTAATAGAGCAAGATGAAAAAATGAGGGAGAGTGGAAAAGAAGGTATGTTGGAAATACAGCTTTATTTGATCAGATTGACTTCAGAGTAATTGGCTATCTGACCTCAAATAAGATTGTTGCATTTATTTCTTTGGGTATACTAGTATATGGAAAATTTAACATAATTGTTTCTATCTTTTTGCTGTTGTAAGCTGCTATACAAACAGAATGCCAAGGATATGTTTGCTTTTTTTGCAATGCAAGCAGTGGTTGGGTTTTTTTCAGGGCTTTAATGTGTATTTGGGACGGACTTCATTTCTGTGCTTAAAATGTCTTGATAGCTTTGCTAAATTACACAGTTGTTTAAGGATAATAATAGAAACAGTGAAGTCTTTCTTACAGGAACCCCTGTTTCATTAGTGCTCGTAAGCCAGGCTGTAATCTTTACTTTGTTCATTAGTGCTGTTGGGTTAATGCTTTGTAACTGTTACTAAAATAATTTGTGCACTAAAATAGGACATCTTTGCTAGTTTATGTTCCATAAGGCAGATATTGGGCACAGATGTTCTCATCTTATTTTAGCTTTTAAACTTATGTTATTACATAACTGTAAAATCTTTTGTGTATATCACTCTATCCTAATAGTGATTATTTTTCTCATACAAAGAGCTCAAAAAATGAATGTGTGTGGTTGGCAAAGTGTAATCTGAGGGAACTTCTTCTGTGTTTTTTTTCTATGTAGAATTATCAGATCTTGTTAAACATTTTATTTCTTTTCCTCTTGCAACATTCAGATATCCAGTGTTTCCTTTAAAAATGTTAGTTGTGCTTTATTAAATATTTCTGAAAGTAGTCTGTTTTCCTGCTTCTCAAGTAGATGATTAAAAATGTGCAAAAGAAAAGTTTTGTGAGTGTCTTTCAGATACTTGCTTATATGAAATGGTGATAGTAATCTGGATTTATTTCTGTTAAAATTGTACAATTTCCAGTTTAATCGCATGCTGTTCCCTTTGGTTTCCTCCAAAAAGTACCATTCAGAATTGGTGCTCTGAGTTTATTAAATTGGCATTAAACCCCAAGCAAATTGTTATCACATGGGTAACAAGTATTATAAAATCTGACCTGTCTTCAGGTGGAATTAGAATCTAAAATGACAGTGAAAAATAGCTTCAGTGTTTGGAGGCTGGAGTTTGTTGGGGTTGGGTGGGGTTTTTTTCATTGTTTACTGGTAAATTTGCTTAGCATGCCAATTTATAAGAACTGTTTCCGTGAAGTTCAGTTCTTTAAATTCATCTGGGGCCTTGAAGTCAGCCTAGGTTCCTTGTTTTGCATGTCAATCAGTGTAATGAATCTGAAGTCAACTTAGGCTTTCAAAGCCACTGAAGAAATAGATCCCTGGAGCATCAGTGCAGCTGAAAAAGACAGAGTTTTTGCATCAATGAAGGATTAGCTCTGAAATTTTAAGTAACCTATGTTCAAATTCTTTTCCTTTAGTTGTAGAGTCAGATGTTTAAAAATGTAGCATTTTTCAACAGAGGTGTGTGTGTGTATTTAGTATACAATGATCTTTTCATTCAGAATGATTCTGTGATTCCTGCCAAGTTCTGTCTTTGGACTGTATGCCTTCTCTAAGATATTAATAGCCTTTTACACCCTTTTTAAAAAACAAACAAGTTTGAATACTTTATAATAGTAAACTGTCACATAGTGCTGCTGTTGTCTAACAAATCCCATGCAGTACTTGGAAGTAGTCTTATATCTATAAAGGTCTGCATTGCATTGAACAGTCAATTACTTTGAGGGAGCAGAACTTTGTGAATACTTGGGGGACTAAATACAATTTGATTAAATGTGACTGCAGAAAACTTTGAACAGGCTTCTTTGTAGAAAGATATTGTCTCATTTTTTTCTTCCCCTGTTTCTTTCCCATACTTTACAGTTTGCTTTGGAAGAACACTGGTGGAACGTGTTGGTATTGAGAATCTGAAGACCTGGGCAGAAGTAAATCGAGGGGCCATTATTCTTTGTTGGTAAGTAAGGCACATGGCTAATTCTGGTTAGATTACATTGTTAATTTCTTGAACAGCTGAGAGAACATCAATTGAAATTTCTACCAACAAAATGACATTCAGCGTGTGCTATCTTGAATGCAGCTGGCAAGTCTTGAATGAAACAGGGATTAGAAAAATTCAAACCAGAGTTTCCATGGGTTATTCCTTGAGCTCTGTCTTTTGTAGTACTAAGAAACAGCTCAGTATCAGAAAATCTGAAGGTTTTGAACAAAATTATTTTTTAAATTGTGCCTACCATGTCTTGTTTTACAAGCACAAAACTCTCAGAAGAGCAGTCCACAAATAACTACATTAAAATAATTAACTTTAAAATACCTGGTACTGGTGGCAGCGTACAAAAATCCAGAAATTGTTTTGTTTGTTTTGGTGAATTATTGCTTTGTGTTGATGCCTTAATTGCAAAGGCTAAAACGTTCTCATACTGAAGTAGGGAAGTGTTTGGAAGAGACCATACATAATAGATTATGCAAAGGCCTATGATGAGCTAACTGGCTCACAAATTTGAAGCAGTGAACCATGCACCTAGTGAGATCAAAAACACCCCACTGGGATCAGATTAACGTTAACATTTTGTTTTATCAAATGTGAACTGCAGTGCTAATCACCTCTGCTTCCTCTTTGTAGCTACCTGTCAGTATCAGGTCATAGAAACCCAAGGTTTTGTCCTATAACCTGAAGTGCGTGGTCTGTGTTGTGGAACTTGTGTGTCAGCCTTGCCCTTCTGGCACCTCGTAAAGACTTTCACTGTATCAAAATCAGGAAACAATTCAAACAGACATAACATGATTTTGAAAATGAAATCCCTTGATCTCTTTTCTGCTCCACTTTTCCCTCTCCTAAAGTTACTTTAGATTCCTTGCTGTTTGCTTCCCATCACTGATCTTTATCAGTTTAGAGTAGGGCTACTTTGATGTTCATGCTCTTTTGCAAGGTGAATCAAAAGCCATTTTCACTTCTGTTAGTTAATCTGAGTTTAATTCTAATTTTTATTTAGTCATTATCAGTCAGATCACTAGTGTGAAGAACTGGTAGTAGAAGAGTAGTTGCAATCCAGATACGAAACCAGTTCATACAACCTCTTACTAGTCATATGTATCTGACTGTTAAGATTGTTCAGCTGCCAAAATGGTAATGCTCTTTCTTTGCCTCTTATAACAGGCCTTCAGAATTCAGCAAATGCACCTAATGCCTTTAAGTTATCTGATCCTGTGCACAGGTATTCAGTGAAGTTTTGTTAGAAAGGCTTATTCAGTGACTCTGTATTAATGCTTGGACGTTCTTCCTTTAAGTCAAGGCTGAATAGATTAATTTAACATGGGATGTTGCTAGTGTTTGTACTAAGCTGTTGAGATTGTCCAAATAAAGCTGTAAAGTAAATTATTAGATTTTTTTACCATATTTAACACTAATAACTGTTCAGCAATCACTGTGACAATAGTCTTTTAATAGATGTTGAAGACTTAGAGATAAAACAGGAAACTAGTAATTGCTCGTTAAAGAAACTAGCACAGTAGTGGTGAATTTTGTGGAAAAGTCTGTGAGGAATGGCAGTCTTTCTCCTTCTCTGCTGTTACTCATGCCACTACAGGTGGGGCCTTGACAAGTGTCCTTTGTTACCAAGTGGGGGATCTTATCTCCCAGACTGGCAGTATTTTCACCCATACTGAAACTTACCTAACAGGAAAGAGAGAAAAAAGTATATTGTAGGAGCGTTTGTTTAATGGAATTTTGTTGGTAGGTTTTTGGTTTATTTCACTTAAATCTAAATCCTTTGTAAACTGAACTTCTCTTGATGACTTTTTAGGCATGATGTCCTTTTGTTTAGGCAGCTGAGAACACACAAACATAACCATCCCTTTTGCTCCAGTTCAGGTGACACCTGCTTACCTCACCGTCACATAGTAATTAATCACATTGTAGTTTAACTGCATGCACTGAAGTCAAGAGATTGCCTAAATCATACAGCAATGATTTATTTAGTCTGGTATAAGGTAACAGTAGGGGTTTTTTTACATAAAATAGTTGTTGAGTTTTTAAAAACCTTTTCATTTAAAAAACCCAGATACTTCTTTTGTCATAAAGAATCACAAATCCTCAGACAGAGGTAATTTTCAGACAATGCTAGTTCCTCCTAAAGCCATGATTGATTTTTGTTTTGTTGTTGGCTTTCGAAAGCCATCTGTCACATATGTGCAGATCTGAAACTCAGAATTACTTAGTGAGTCCATTCAAAGATTTTTGGCTATCTAGTCCTTTAAGCTTATTTGTCAGTTATAAGCAGTCGCTGCATATGCTTGGCTTCACAGTAACCTGGTATCCTCTGGACCTTCTCCTTTCCTTGCCCTACTTGCTTTTGATTTTTATAAAAATATCTGGCACCTGGTTCTCACTTAGTACTATCTTGAGGAGCCCAGAGGTCCTGAGAGGACCCTCTGCAAGCTCACAGCCCAGACTAGCATATTAAGTGTTGTAAGTACTTGGATGTCATAGATGCTTGTCTGTTTAAATTCCTATATATGACTTTTCCTGTATATTTTTTAATTTGCAAATAATGTGTAGCATCAGGGTAGAAAATGGATAAGAACATACTTCACCGAATGTGTTACTGACTTCCTTTGTTTCTGTAATCTGTGGGAGTTATGTTTTTTATCCACAAAATACATAGGTGCTGGCTTTCTAGACCTTGTAAGAACTTGCAGAATAGTAATTTAAAATACCCTACTATGTCACTGTGTTGGTCTTTTGGATGTGTTATCAAGCATGCAGATGTTCTGTATTAAGAACAGTGTCTCAACATACCTGTATTTACTATGAGTTTGAAAGCAGCTTTACATGTATAGCTGTCAGAAGTTGACATGCCTTTTTAGAGATAAGTAAAATGCTGTCCTGAGTGGCTTGCTACTTTGTGTGCTCCATGTCTCTTGTGGTGAGTGAAACATATATACCTCTCCATGTTAATTAACAATGTATTCAGCACATACTTTGTCCGGATTCTTGACTTTCTTGCTTTTATCAGGGGTATATGACTCATGGAAGAGATGAGAAAATGCCACCCTCAGCTGTATTGAATTCAGTTTTAAAGAAGGCCTCTTGATTAAATAATACCATTACGGCTAAAAGTGTAACACAATTTGCTACTAAAAATTGATAGTCGTAGTCATAGAAATCTGGGAGTTAAGTAGCTGAAAGTAGTGGTGGTGTCAGGTGGACATCCAGTGCTTTTCTGACTATAGTGTCACCATCCAGCACAGGATTTGGCATCCTAAAGGAGACAAAATTTAAGTCTCATTTTCAACTGCGTTAATTCCTTTATGTCTTACTCAGTTCAGTTTGCCTTGTCTAATCCTTGTTTAAAAAGTAGATAAGAAACAAGCTTTTAGGTGGATGCAAATTTGGGAGCCACTTGGAAGAATCCTAGGGATTGTAGGAACTTGTAGTATCATGCAGCCAACTTCATACCAGCACATGGGTGTTATAATTTGTTTCCAGTCTTAGTTTATTTGTATGTCAAACTTGTAATTCTCGTCTGTTTGCACACACTGGCTGTAGAAGACACTTTTCTAGGCAGTGTTCATTCATCATTTTGAAGTAGCCAATTAGGTGTGCCATTAACTCTGCAGATCTTGTGTTTCAATCCCAAGAACATTTCACTGTTAGCTGAAGAAAGGAAGAAGGATAGTCACTACTAAGCTGATAGTATTTTACAGCTTATGAAAAAAAAACCCAACCAGGAAGACTGCTTATGTGTCTGAGGAAGAGAATTTATCTGGGAAATCTGATTTGTTTTCCAAAAGTAGTATCTAAAAGAGAACAGAACTTGTAAGGCTCCATAGTCCTACACTAAATGTAGCATGAAAGTGCAGTAGTGAAGGTACTTGATGTATGTTAGATGTACTTCACTGCATCCAGTTTTAGGACACCCATTACAAGAAAGGTATCAACAACCAGAGTGAGTTCAATGAAGGGTGACTGGCATAGCCATGGCTTGGGTCCCTTGGCCTGGAAGGAGAAGCTGTGCCACCAAGGCCGTTCCAGCTGAGAGAAGGGGCAGCTTATGGGCTCCCAACAGCATCCCTGGCACCAATAGGACAGGTGAAGGAGAGCTGGTCCTTTCGCAGCAGTGCATGCATGAGTAGAGAGCAAGAGGCAGTGGCACAACCTGGAACACAAGAGGCTCAGGTGGGAGATAAGGAGAAACCTTTACCCCATGAGGATGGTGCAGCAGTGGGACTGGGGTGCAGGCAGTTTGGGCTGTCTATAGCCTGGCAGGTTTGAAGCCCAGATTGGGTGAACCCCTGAACAACCTGGTCTGACCCAGTATTTGAACATGCTTTGAGTTGGGATCAGCTGTTCCTTGCAGACTGATTTATCCTGTGTTGGCTGTGTTCTGACTTGGTGTTTCATATTTTCTGGAATGTTTTATGTCTTTTCTGTAATAGGAGGTGATAGCATCTGGCTTGCGTTATATTCTCCTACATGGACAGCTTATTTTTCTGTGACCTCCATGCTGACCTTTGATATCCTTCATTTTTTTCCTGTGTCTTGCAGCCTTCTCCGGAGCAGTGATGAAAATGTGGCAAGCACAGTCAAAAAAGGACTGAAAAAGCTCATCCCAAAGCTGAAGCAAAATAAAAATGTAAAAGGAATAGAAGCATTACTGGAGAAATTAACTTCCTAGTGTAAATGAACCTAAAATGATTATTTACATCAATGCAGTCAACTGAGATTTGATAAGATTTTGCACCATGATTGTTTTAAGAAGCAGTGTATGCATTTGTATATTAAATAATTTCTATAACAATTTGTGTTTGTACTCATTCTGTTGTGCACAGTAGAAGATTGTTCTCAGAGATTGAAATCTCAAGATTTAAGAGCTAATGGAAACTTCTGAACACATAATCAAGAAGTTGAGTCTTTCCTGATAACTTGCACAAAAATGTTTTAAATCTTGTTAAAATTTGCCTGTGTTACAGTTACCATAGAAACACAAGCATCTGTTCTGGACATACGGTGTATGGGCAAATATCTTTATCTTAATCCCCTTTCCTCCTGGTTTCCTAAAAACAGAAGACAACCAGGAAGACTACTCAAGTCCCATTCTTACCCTGTGATGGAGGCTATCATCCCTAGGACCTAACAAGAATAGAATGAAAATAGTGTCTCTGACTTCTTTCAGAGAAGGTTCTGAAGGAACAGCTGACTATTTCAATGAACCAGGGTTTGGTTTTGTTTTGCTCAAGTCTTCTAATTACACACTTTTAAGCCCTAATAAACCCAAGGGATTTGGAGAATTTTTTTTGGTTTTTTTGTGGTAATGGGGGAGGGATGAATTAACTTGTGGTTGATATCAAATCAGTATCCTATTGATGTTTCCTGTACCCTGTTTTGATCTACAAAAATGATGCCAATATTTTATTTTCTCCATTAAGAAGAAAGCCCAGAACTTCCTTCGTAAGGCATTCATAGAACACCCACCCTGCTGGTGCTTAATGTCATGCTGATGGACTGATCCAAGCAGAGAACCAGATTGATTAAACCTCCAATTTTAGGAGTTACTCTTCTCTGTTACTTGGTTTGACAAGATGTGGCTCCATTTGTAATGGCAGATGAGGAATTACTTCTAACATAGCAGTTTCGTCAACATGAAGTACTATACTGCTACCAGTGATTGGCTGTCAGTTGTTAAGTAAACTGGTTTAAGTTCCCATGTTTTACATACTTGAAATCAGTCTCCTAAATTAGTGTGTTTACTGACAGAGGTCTTGATGATCCACCACTACTCCTGCAGTCCATTGGGAACTGCAGTGCTCAGCACACATCACAACCAGATCACCCAGTATGAGACTCAGACTTGAATGCTTAGCATGAGGTAAAATACTCAGGTTCTCTAGAGAGCACCTGTATGGCCCTGATGTTAAAACACAGAATCAAAGCATCAGATTCGTGTAAGCACGCATTCTTACTGGGCTGTTTGCTATTTAGTTTATCAGCACCTTCTCTAGCTATGACTTAATTTCATTGCTCCTGTATCTGTGCCGGATTCTAAACATTAGATTTTAGCCCTCAATAACGTGAAAATTGAGAAGGGGATATTTTTGCCCTCCCTGTTTTGCTCTAGCACTAATTGGAGCTACAAAGTTCATCAAGGAGTTGGAACATCTCTCCAGTGGGGATAGGCTGGGGGAACTGGGCCTGCTCAGCCTTGAGATGATTTGAATCAGGACCTCATGAATGCCTGCAAGTGTCTGAAGGGAGGGTGTCAGGAAGATGGATGCAGCTCTTCTTGGTGATGCTGAGCAATAGGACAAGAGGCAATGGGCAGAAACTGCTGCACAGAAGTTCCACCTGAACATGATGAAAAGATTCTTTGTGCAGTGGAACAGGTTACTCAGAGAGGTGGAGTCTCACTGGGGATATTCCAGAACTCTCTGGACACAATCCTGTGCCACGTGCTGTAGGAGGACCTTGCTTGAGCAGGAAGGTTGAGCCAAATGACCCACTGTAGTCCCTTCCAAACTGATTCATTCTGTGCTTCTGTACTTCTGTAATTATTCAGCATAAATCTGTTGCATATTTTGTTCACGTTGGCTTTTTTGGCAGTAACGTAGACTTCTTAATAACAGTTCACTACCATTTAAATTCACTATCTGTTGCTAATTAAAACAATTGGTTTATTGTCACGAAAGAAAATCGTGCTGCAGACACTAGTGAGCTGCAATCTTCACTAACTGAGGGGATGGGTTTACAAGCAGGAGCACTTAGTGCCAGGTCCAAGCAGTTCTAATTTGGATTAGCCTTTAAGTATTTACACCCACACATAAGCTTAGGTAGAATTAGAGGGGAGCACATTCAGCAGCAAAGTATCCATAAATCAACAGATGAAAACAAACAAACAATGTTAGAAACGATTTTCCTAACTATAACATTTATGTGCTGCCCAAAGTAGCCTAAGTAAGCTACAAATTACAATTGGGTTTGTGGTTTATTTGTTTTTATGAATTTGCCTATTTGAGTGTCTTACAATTTTTTGTGAACTAACAAATATTGCCCCCAGACAGGACCAGTGAGAAGCAAGAGATTACTTATAATGATGAAACAGTGCATTTCACTGCTTTAAACCGTTTATACTTAAACATACACATCTAGAAAATGTACTTAATTACTTCATCTGATTGGCAATGGCATTAAGTGTTCCTGCTCGTAAACACATCCTCTCACTGAAGGTTGGAGCTCATTAGTTTCTGTAACAGGATTTTCTTTTGTGACAATAAACCAGATCATTTTAATTAGCGGCAGATAATGAATTTAAACTGTAGTGAACTGTTTCTAAAGAAGTCTCAGTTTCTGCCAAAAACCCAACCTGAATGAAATATGCGACAGATTTGTGACTGAATAATTAATAGTAAAATAAAACAGCGAGTGGAAAAAAAATCTGGTACAGCCCTTCTCATTTTTTTGGGTTATTAAGGGGAACTAATACTTAGAAGCTGGCACAGACATACTTCCAATTAAAAGGAATACAGGGAGAAAAGAAAATAAGTCATAGCTAGAGAAGGTGCTAATAAACTGAACAGCAAAAAGCCATGTAAGAATGTGTGCTAACATGAATCTGATCTGATGCTTTGATTGTGTGCTTTAATTACGGTTGCTTTAACTGGAGTTGTACCAGGCAGTTTATTTTCATTTTTGAGTCTGCACATATCATTTATTTTAAGTTATGTGTAGTAATTTGGAGAGACTGTTAGTTTTCCTTACCACAAGTTGAGAAATGCCACTCTTCATCAAGTAGACATCAGTTAAGGTTATGCTATAGTTACCACTATTTTCCTACCAGAGATAGAACATAACTTTTACTGTTAAGGTGTGTCTTTAATGTCAGTTGAAAACAAATTCTGAAATAGCCTAAATGGAAGGAGAGGAAAAGCAGGTTATGTGGAGTGCAAAAGATTGTTTCAATGGCTTAAGGTATGTCAAGGGCTGACCTGGTTTTTCACAGTGAAGAAGCTGGTTGAATCTATCCCAGTCTCCATGGGTCTCTGTGGCTGTGTGAAGGCTGAGAAGTAAATTTTTTGAAAGATTCTGAAACAATAGTGGGGTTTTTTTTGGATTTGTTTTTTTTTTTTTTTAAGCGTGTCCTTTTAATTTTTTTTATATGAACTTTTTTGCCCACTTTAGATTATCCAAAGTGATCAAATTATTGCCAGCATCTTAATATAGCTAGTAGTAGTTTTTTTATTGCCAAGAAGACAACAGAAGTGCACAGGCAGCAAGTAAATTTTTTTATCTGCTACTCTCTCAGAAGAAGGCTGCAATTATGAGGTATTTGCTTTAAAGCCATTTTCCCGAGGAGAAATGCCTGTCTCTTGTGGCCAGTCAGAGCCAACACCTCTCACCTTACTCAGCAGACTTTGGAGGGTGAACTTGCGAGGATAGAAAAGGTGGTAATGGTTGTTCTATTTTTTGTTCTTAGAAGAGAGAAGACCCATTTTCTTGGATGTATATTAGTGTGACAGTGTATTTTCCATTACCTTGGTAATAAGGGCATGCAGATAGGTACTGTTGTACCTTAGTGGCTCTAGGTTTAAGGTACAGAAGAACCAGACTTCCCCTTTGCTGCTGACAACAGGATCTACCGAGAGCAAGCAGTGTTTTGCTTTCCCACTGACTCCACCAACTTACCTTTTCTTCAAAAGAAAAAGAAGTACACAATGACTTTGAGTTTGTTTCTGACTGCAGAACAGAGGAAAAAGTGGGATCAGCAGAGAATGCAGTGATTAACTTAGCTGGAAATAAAGGGGGAATGCCTGGGGACAGTATACATATTGCAGGCAGACTGTGACCAATGAGCTATGAGATTTTCTTTCTAATCCTGTCCATCTTTTGTCTAGTTGGGTTGTAGACTGTCAGAATGGACACAAGGCCGTATCCACATATGCACAGCACTTGGTACTTAGAGAGTTCAACCATGTGTTCTCTTTATTCCTGTGTTATGTCTAAAAAACTAAACTGTAATAATCAAATATTAAAAGTAGGGTTTTTAAAAATTTCTTACATCTTTAAAACAGATTCATGCAAGAGTTCATTGCATTAATCAAGATACATTTCCTTCTGATTTCTTGGAAGAAATCTGTACTGCCCATTAGACATTTTGCATTGTCAAGTTCAAGATCATTGCCAAAACCCATCCATTTTGCCTCCATGTGTACCATATTGCTCAGCTGCTTTGTGAAAACACCGAAGTTCATTTACCCTTAGCCATATTACTCTTCCATCAGTTTCCTTGTTTTCTGCTTGGGGTTTAAAACTCTTGCATTGAGTTGCTCCCTTACATTCTCCATTATGTAATTTTTTTCCTCTGTTAGTAAGTTTTTTGGTGTTTAAAGACCATTCTGTGGTTTTGTGTGTCTTGTTTTAAGATGGACTTTTAGGGTATGAAACCTTTTGTAAAGATCTATAAATAGTAAATACCCTGTGTTAACCACCTAATAAAGAGGAACAGACATTCCTGGAAAGCACTGCTATTTAAGAAATACTAATCTATTACAGCTGGTGGTGGGGTCCGTGGCTGTGACCCACGAAGAGATGACCGGTCCGGGGAGATGGTCCCGAAAGGCATCGCCTTCCCGAGGTCCGGTGTCTTCCTCTCAGCTGCTGGCAGAGGAGCCCTTGCAGAAGCTGTCAGCTCTTTTGTGATATCAGCTCGTGATTCCAGCTCAGCTCTGCAGGGCTGCCTCTAGGCCAAACCAGACCAGAGAGAGAGACAAGAAGACCCGTATGGCTGGTTCCGCACGAAAGTAGCTTTATTGTGGGTTCCCTCTGGCGAAGGGAAGGCCAGGGACGACCTCTCCCTACAGAGGCGAATTGGTCTTCTTTTATAGGGATACAGGGGATCAGCAAGGGGACCAATGGGTTACAGAGGGTCTGGGATAGACCAATGGGTTACAGAACGATCTGCATAGGGTCTCCCAAAGGATTGTGGGTCTACTTTCCCTCACCATGACTCCAAAGTAGTCACCTTTCCAGGGAGTCCTGCTGGGCGAGTGTGAAATCTTTTATCTCAGCAGACATCCCTCCAGGGCAGTGGCTGGGCATATCCCACACTAATCTATCATAATGGGTCCTCCACCTTTTGTCTCATCCCTGCAACTCTGCATTTCAGCAGTTCAAGTTTTCCTTGACATGATTTTTTACTTGTAAATGTATACAGAGGGTCTAACTCATTTTGCTGTAGCATCAAAGAAGCCAGTAGGGTTATTACTTACAAGCTGTTCTATGGGGAGGGACTGAGGGAAGGGAAAGTCATTGATGGCTGGAAAACTGCAAAGTATGTGAGTTAAACTCAGGTATCAGCAGTAATTCCTTGCATATGCCCGACTTTACATTATGTATCTTTGTGATTTTCCTCTTGCAGTAGTCATATTGAAGTTTTGTCAAGGGCCGTACTGGTTGAAGTGGATTTAACCATCTTGTCGTCTGCTGTCATGGAAGACGATTTTAATTGCTGGGTTTATATATCTTTCAATCAGAACGTGTCTTACAGATACACTTGTGCTTTACACAGTGCAAAAATCCTACAGATTCTCTAGTTTGCACTGTCCTCCCCAGCGCTGGTTCTGTCTGTCGTTCAGGTATCTTGTCGGTCTTGTGCTCTAATGAGAGTGTGTCTACATGGATTACATCTTTTACTAGAATTTAAAACCAAAAATAAAATGCATACAGGAGGGAGCTACAGGACCTCTGGGTATACAGGCATAGACAAGCAGGTGCTATAAGCATTGAATTAAGAAGTCATCAAAAAGTTTATATCTGTTTGCAAAACAGATAAAAATGAAACACTTCTGGGGGAAAAAAGAAAACCAAAGCAAACCAACCAACCATCACTACCATCACCAAAAAAAGCCAACAAAAAGAGAAAACCAAACCAGGGGTTGTAATTTTAATGATAGACTAAATTATAAGTATTTCTGAGAAAATATTTTTTGCGGAAAAGAGTAATAAGATAATATGAGAGTTGGTTCAGTATGTTGCAGTTGATAAAATTTCTGCTCCCAAGCTGTGGGGAGATGAAGAACATCAGCTGCCACAACACTTGCTATGAAGTCATCTTCACAGTGTGGTGATAGCACAGTTTTCAAGGCAGTTGTTCTTATGGTTGAAAGGCTCTCAGAGGCTGTTTTACAAATTGATGCCACCCATTTTTCTATGTAGGCATTTTCAATTTTTATGGGTTTTTTCCTCTGTTTATATGAACAGGAAAAAATATTTAGGGCCTCTTCCTAATTCCGTATCTTTTGATAGTGGACAGTGAAAAAAATAGGCAGTACCAATTAAAGACGTTTGAGATATGTCTGAATTATTTCTCTTCAAAAGAATTAAAAATGGTTGAACTTGTATATTATTGTAAACACTCCACCCTCGGTGACAAAACTTCAGGCTTTTGGTAGACTACCTGAGGAGGATGCAGCACAGCTGGCTAGCATGGCTGGTAGCAGGCACCAGATATTGTTAAGGAAAAGGGGAATCTGGCAGCCTGTAACCTCTGAGTGGCAGCAGTGAACAATGTTCCATGCCAGGAGCTGTTCTTCCCACGGGGGGACCCACCCAGCTACTTTGCCCTGCTCTAAAGAGGCTCTTCATCACAGCGGAAGGTGCTGTCACAACCTGCCTGTGACTTCCTAAATTTTCCTGAACTTCTGGAATGTACTGGTTTTGGGGTTTTTTGCTTGTTTGTTGTGTTGTCCACTGTGGTGTGTTGCCATCGTTTCCCCATCTCCCCCCCCGCCCCTGTCAGAATTGATGGCCTGAAGAACAGTTATTAAGTGGTGGCAAAAGACTGGCTTTAAAGAATGGTACTTGCTTATCTGCTTTCTAATGATGGCAAATTCTTTTGCTTACAAATCGAGCCAATCCACTTCAGGAGTCTGAATGACAGTACAGAAAATTTCATAGAGTAGAACTAGACTCTGACAAGTTTTATTTAAAAACCTTGATAATGTCTATCTCAGGACTTACTTGTAGATAGCTTTAATTTTTCTCAGCATATTTCCATTAAAATACCTAAGTACATAAAAAACGTCTACCTCTGACCTTTCCCTATTTTAGTCCTAGATAAAGGGCTGGATTACAGTCAAAAGGCATGTAATTTTTATACTACCAAATAAAGAAGTCAATAAAAGTTTTGTAATAGTAGATAAGCATATTTTTGCATGACATAAAACCAGAATGGTCTAAACAGTTGAAGCTATTTTTTAAGCAAGGTGACAATTTTTATTTCTTAGTCTAACTGATAGTAATCATGTTTCATCAAAAACCTTTAATATTCCTAGCTGATATTTAAAAAATTTCACTTACTTTACTTAAAATATTTAAAGACTGAATATTGCTATTTGCCTTAGAAACCTGGGAATAGTACCAGATGCCTATTAATCGGTGGTGTACTGTAGCTACCCCTTCAAGTGCTATCTTTCTGAATGAGAAAAGCAAACAGCTCCTGAACTGCGCTGAGAAAGTGATGTTCTTCTAAAACAGGATTTGTGCAGGAGCATATTCTAACTGGAGTTCTTTCCACTCTCTCATGTAGGGACAGACTCTACATTTCTACTACCCCCCCCCATATTTTTAAAAATTTTTTCTCTTCCCCTTTATTTCTTCTTTTATTTTTTTCCTTTTTCCTTTTCTTTTCTTTTCTTTTTCATCCCCCTTTCCCCCCCATAATTCCCAGTCCTAAATTAAGTAGAAGAAACAATGCTTCGTTCTCCTAAAATGAAGCCATCCAGATAAACTGACTGTTTCTTAGTCTTACAGCGAGAGCATGTTTGCTAAGTCTGTAGTGAAACATAATGATAGAATACATATTCCTTCTCCCTCTGGGTCTCATTAATATCTGCAATTAGTTACAATAGAAGACTTTACCATGGCCATATTTAGAGAGATTTCTTATTTCTCAGTGGTTTGAGATTCCTCCATCCTGTTTCCCCGAAACCTTAGTTATGCCGAATTAGCATCTCATAAAAGAAGACTGTCTACTTTAATAGTGTTGCCCATCTTTGTTGTGTTTAAGCATGTTTTCCCTTGATGTGTTATTTCAAAACCTTTTGATTGCCAAAGCCCTATGGAATTCAAGTAACCAAGACAATCACGACTCTCCTCAATTGTTCTTGGATGTCATCATGTCTACCACTTGCCTGTTTCCTTTGACTAATTTAGGGACAGTGATGCCACTGAAAGTCTTCATGGATGTTGCACAATAAATTAACAGAGTCCTCTGCGGGGAACATTGTGTCAACCACAAAGAAAAGGCAAAAATGTTTCATGCTCTTTCAGAACCAGCTGATACAGGTTTGCACAACCTTCGGCAGGTTCTCAAAAGTCTATTCTGTGGGAATATGAACTCGTCCCTTCCTCTGAGCTGGCTGGAGGTCCACTTTGAGTGGTAGGAGCAGGAGAGACTTTGTGGGAGGACCTTGCTTGTTCCCATCTACACGGAGTGTAGAAAGTGCTGGCACTGACAGAGCCTTGAGCAATCCAGGCACTGTCTGGCTCCTATAATGGTACCTCAAATTTAGGCATAATCCTTCCTATTGAAATGCACAGACTTATGCTTGTCACCCCTAAAATAAGAATAGTTAAGCCAAAGGCAGAAAGCTACATAAAATAATCCAGAGAAGAAAATTACAAACCTTTGGGAAAAAAACCTTACCAAGTACTATCTTCTAATTTTCTGGAGTGTGCTTTACTCCACTAAGCACCCATTCACTTCCCCAATGCAGCCGGGCAGGGCTGACAGGTATTGCAAAACAAAACCCAGCAACTTTGTGTAGTCTGATACTTAGGGTGTCACTGCCAGAGGTGTGTCCTCTGGACTGCGTACTTCTACCATGTACCTTGTGCCAGCTCTAGTGCTAGTCAGAGCTCTCAGCACCGAGCTTGGTCATGAGTCAAGTGAGAATCTATTCCCACTCCTGCGAAGAGTCACATCTGTGTGCTGAGTAGGTGCACAGAGTAGTCAAGACGGTACCAAAGCCGTCTGTGAGATGGTGGGGCTGGATGAAGGGTGAGGGGGCAAAGTGCATTGAGAAAAAAGAGAGTTGAGCAGTTGCTAGGTAAACTGAGCTGCCCAAAGTGTGATGGCCTTGGTGCTCAGTGCACCCAAATGGGATCTGGTGGTACCGGTCACAAAGCCTTGTGCTTCTGAAGGGACAGAAATCATTCTCCTCTGTGTCTGGCAGTATTTTGGCCCATAGCCATTAGCCTGTAGGGTACTCTAAGTAAGAGTTTTACCTACGTGTGGCTGTAGTGTGTGGAGACTCTGGATTCCTTCCAAACTAAAGCCATCAACTAAAGATTGCTTGGGCCAGAGGAGACTGAGTGTTTAGGAAGTGTTTGGACTTTGCTGCTTGGTCAGGATACTTCCATAGCTCTTTTTTGAAGCAAGGCCTGTGACACACTCCTTTCCACCCAGCTAAGTGCTGGAAATACCGAGCTATATGGTCTTTCTTTTACTGTCACCTTGTGGGCCATTATTTACCTGGTGCAAAGTGGAACATATTCAACTAGAGGGGTGCAGGAGACCCTCTCCATTTGAACAGTTAGAGCTGCATTTGAACAGTTAGAGCAATACTGTGGGATTTGTGCATTGAAGTCTTACTGAACAGATAAAGCATTTGCCAAGGACATTCAATTCTGACTCCTGATTAAGATACAAGACTCCTTTTTTGTCTGCTCATTTTTGGTGTGGAAAACCTATTTCGTTGCATGCCTTCAAAAATACCTGCTTGAATAGATCCTGCAGGTGAGGCAAGTGGGTGGAAAACAAAACTAGTGATCTTTGTCAGGTCTGAGGCTGTGACAAAGTCCAGTCTCAGCAGAGTTAGTGCTCAGGCTCTGGATTTCTGTAGGTGGCAAGAAGCTGCTGAGCCTGCCATGCAAGGCTGAGCATCTGCGTCCCATCTGCATGGTCATGCAAGTATGAATTCCTTCAGCAAAGAAATTGATTTACAGTGTCCCCTTTTTTTGAAAATCCAGTAATCAGATTTTAAGTGCTTTTAATGGCTCTAACTCAATTTGCATGTTGAAAATAAAGCATAGTTGTGTTTTTGCATGCTTGTACTTGTCACCTCACTGAACTGCAGTAAGAGGTTTCCTGTGGTTCCTGGAAGCTTCTTGTCCTGTTGTTGCTGTGCAGAAGTGCTATGCAAATTCCCTAGAGCCAAAGCAAAGCAGCTATTCTTCTCAGTGAGTGCCAGGATTGTGCCTGCTGCATTGTGTGCAGTCCAGAACAGCAAACATCTATCACACTGAACTCCCAGGGCTCAGCTGTGCCTTAAAGACATGGTTTAGCTTTTAACAGAGCTGATCAGCACACAGTGTTCTGACTGTCATTCCTAAAGAACAAAATGACAGATGGGCTTATGATACGTTTGTCTGGAGGTAGAGAATGAGAAGAGCAAGTTGGTTACTAATTACCTTCCCACCACTGAAAGGAGAAACGTCCCTGTGCTTGACACAATTCGCATGGAAGTGTCAAAATTAATGAACTTTTTCACCCTCAGCTGTCCCAGAGTGAGCTTCACACCATTGTGTCCCATGTGGCCCTGAGATTAGAATGCAGCCATTTGCATTCATCAGAGCAGCACAGACACAGCGTGAGAGTTCAAGAGTTTTCAAATGCATCTCTGTCATCAGGATGCTTTGCAACAGGAGTGCTGCTGAGTAACAGCCATGGGTCGTGTCAGTGCATTGTTACCATTGATCCTTTTCATTAGACTTTTTTTCTTTAAGATCTTTGCATCTGATTATCAAAAAAAAAATTTTTCTTTCAGATCTGTTATTCTGATTACTGTTTCTGAATTGGTATGACTGCTCTTATGTAAAAAGAATATTCCTGATAGTCTCTGAAGTAATACATAAAACTGCAATTCCATTAAATTTTTGTTAGTTTTATTTGTTATTTAAGTTTTGGGGTGAATTTAGACACATGAGAAATCCCATCCAGCTGTGCAAGAAGACACAGTAATCTCAGGACATAAAGTACTCCTGGGGGTGAGCTAAGTGTCAGGATTGTGTCCCTAATGGCTGTATGTACCAGACAAATTATCTTGATTTTAAATTATATTTAAAATTGGTTACAGTTAAGTGCTGATAAGATCCTTTGTATGAACATTCTTTATGAGTTACTACCCATTACATATTTCCTTTGATTATTTTTTAAATACTGCCTTAATACTTATGTCCTATGACAGGTCTATTATTCTAACAATTCAATCAGTAGATATATTAAATACTGCAAAATGAATTATCACTTAATCCTATACCTAAAAATGATTCGGTTTGGAATTTTTTTAAAAATTGATCAATGAGATTTATCAACTCAGACTCCAGAATTCTTCACTAGTTCTTGTCATACTGAAAGATGATTATTGAGATGGGGTGGGGGGAAATGCTAAAAGCAGTGCAATGCTTGACTAGGCATGAAAATAGGAATCATTTGCAGGGCTGCATTTGAAAAATAAAATTGAAACAGTGAAGCATAGCTATCTGGCAATGGAAACAGAGTCTTACATCTTAAGGAGTCTAGCTGCTGCTAATGTTTAGATAAGTACCCTAGGCCATTTTCCTCTATTGGAAAGCTGATGCAAAACCAATTTAAGTGATGCAGTCAGTGTATTGGGTATTCTGTTTGTTTAATTTTTGAGACTGCCTTAACAGCAGTAAGGTGGCTGACCCTTAATGACAGCAACTTGTTTTCCCTTTGTACAATTATCGTAGGTCTTTATTGGCAATCTAATCAGTAGCAAGGGGTTAGATCTTTGCCTGGGACTAATTCAGAGTGTTTAATCTGAAGGAGGTAATTTCAGAGAGTGCTGAAAGTGCTGCTCACAGTCTTCAGAGTTAAAAAAATCTGTTGTTGTAATCTGAGCCTTTTTAGTTTTGAAAACACCCCCTTTTAAAACAGATTTCAACATCTACTTTTTGTTACTTTTGGCCTTTTTTGTTTATCTTTTGGCTGATCTGTTTTTCTTCTTTCTCCTCCAACTTCTTGGTTACCTCCCAATAGCCAAATCACAAACTATTGTTGCTGTGACAAAGGGTGGGATGCACCCTCACCACAGCACTCATATATTTTCCTTATGGCTCTCCTTGTGAAGTCGACCTTCCCTCTTTCTTTCTTGAGAGCTGTGTACTCGTATGCCTTCAGCTTGCTGTAATAGTCTGAGAATTTATTGTAGAGGATGGAGATGGGCATGCCATTCAGGATTATTCCAAAAGCAATGCAGAGGAAAGCAAACAGGCGACCAAGGTGAGTTTCTGGACACATATCTCCATATCCCACTGTAGAGATGCTGACCTACAGGCAAACCAACATTAAACCTCATTAGCTGAGAAGAAATACACAGACAGATATGCTCACTGATCAGGGACAATGTTAAAGTTAGCTCTTTTGTACTTTGCATTGTAAATCTGAAATATTCTGTGCTGCTTTTTTCTTTTTCTTTTTTTTGGTGTACCATCTATCTCATGCAAAACATCCCTAATTAAAAAAAAAAAATTAAATCCCTCTCACGAAGTAAAGAAAGACAATGGTTTGACACCATTCAGGAAGATTTTTAGATTTTTGCCCTGCAGAGGAAATTCCCAGACAATTTCCACACCAGCCTGTCCAGAAGGTGAGTTTGCTTGGCTGTAGGGAGAGGAGACATCTGGCTCACTGACCATGCAAATCCACTGATAGCTGCAACCCTGCTCCCTCATCGTGTCACTTGGAACAGATGTCCTGTTTCTAAATCCAGTGTGTTGATAAAACCCTGTATTTGGGCCTCGTTCTGTGGGTTATATTTTGAGTCTTACCTTTGTTTGTCATATATATTTTAGGATGGTGTTTAGTATATTTGTTTTATATGAATCACCATCTCATTGTATACATGGCTTCACATTTTTCTTCTCAGCCAATATAATTTTCTCTTTCTAGCCTATAGATACCTGAGGGAACTATGTTACGGATCCAGTGCTACACCAAGTACTGAAATATCTTCTTTGTAAAATTCAGATCAAAATTAATGGATGTTTGATTATGGAGCTGCTACATATGAAGGGTGTACTCCCAAAGAGTCAACATAAGATAACTCCTAATTTATATAGTTCCACTGCACACATCTTGATATTTTATAATTTTTGCACTTAGTAAATATAACTTACTTTTCTCTGGCAGGTAGAACTTGCAGGTTTCTGTCACCTATCACTTTCTAGTCTGTGCAAGGGATCTTTTTCAGCCAGTGGATTTTATTTAGTTTTTTTTCACAGTGTCTCAACACACTCTGTGTATCTGTTAACAGTAACCTAAAACTCTGACAGAAATAAGCCACAGACAGTAGGACTTTCACCGTAATGCCCTTGTGGCTTTAACACTGAAATAAGTCTTCAGAAATCACTGTGTACAGTTTGCTATCCTCTAACATGCTAAATGGAATGATATTTCAAATGAAGAAAGCATTAGGGTACATGAGAGAGCACTGGGTGAGCACATTTTTAGGATGCACTTGGTGCTTCCTGTGGAATAAAAAGGATTAGTGATTTGGTTTAATGGAAATTAAGTCACTGGATTTGAATGATAATACAGGATAAATATCTCCAAAAATAAATACTGAAATGAAGGCAAGATGTTTATCTCCACCAGCCAGGACAAAAATGTTATTCTGTGATAATGTACTGTACCACTGGCATAGTCTTATACATTGCCTGTAACAGTTTAGGAGGGATACTTCTCCTGCATATGTGAGATGGTGAATGCTGTTGGATTTTTATAAAATTTGAATGATCTAGATATTTTAATTTACAGTCTTAAAGAACTAAAAGGCTTTAAAAAGTATTTTGTGCTTTGGAATTGCAATGTGAGTGAAACAGCTCCTTCAAATGTCTTTGAAGACATTTGCTCAGCTAAATAGGCCTTTTTCCCCTAGTCATATAACTTTCTTAGGAATATCTAAATGATTATGGTGTCACCAGTTTGCAAAAATGAGCCCTAAAGATTTGGCATATAACCTGCATGCTCAGAAAACAAAATATTTTAGCAATGTATGAATCACCAATGTTTTCATAGGCTGCCTATATCACTACAAGATGACTGTGAAGGTCACATTAAAGGATCCTTTCCTTTTTTCACTGATTTTTCCATCCTTCCATGGCCCAGCTTAAAGGATTTTCAGCACAGTTACATAAATGCATGTGCACATATAAATGTATGTATTTATGCTTGTCTGTAAGGCTTTTTTTCTGCCATGTGCTGCAAATGTGTGGTAAACCACCACACTTCATTGGCCATGGCTGAACCAGAGGTGCAGACCATGGGCTCTGGGGTGGCTGGCCAGGAGAAGTGACCTTGGATGGGTTGGGATTACTGTCTGGTGGGCCCCATATGCAGCTCTGTGCATCCAGTGTCTGTGCTGATCAACCAACATGAGATGTTCTAACTCATATTCAGTCTATTTGCATGGACTTTTTTCTCCAGGGAAGTGACTGGGATAGAGCCAGACCCATAGCCAGGCCCAGGGGTCAGAAGTGCTCCTGGGGCCCTCCATAATAATGGTCTGTGGAGGCCAGCATCAGCTGTTGCAAAACAAAGTGTGTGTGACAATAGCCTAGGACATGCCTTAGGGTTATAGACAGCCAAGATATGGGTCCTCGGCATGTACAATGTCTAGCTACATCTAGGATGTTATAAATACACACATCTTCTGCAGCACAACAGAACACAATCTCTTGTGTAAAACAGTTGTTGGTCCTAATGGATTTTTAACAGCCAGAGTTCTGGGACGGCTTTCACTCTTAAAGTTTAAGTGATCTGACTATAATTAATAAACTCTGTCTTACGATCTTGCAGTTGTATGATAGGTCACAGAAGATCTACAAATAGAATAAGAATGAAAACCCTGTGTCCATCTGTAACTAGATAGCCTAATGCATGCATTTTTTCCCGCTATTGTTTTGGCAACACTGACAATGGCATTAAATGGGGAAATGCTTTTCTTTCCTGTCTCTTCACCCACTTCTTCTTTAAAAGTGAAAATACTTTCTGCATTTGGAGATATGGGAATTTCAACACTGTCTGCCTGATTAAGCCTTGATTTAAGCTTACAGAGAGGTGAATGAGTGCGTGTATGGGGGTGTGTGTGTGAGCTTATGTCCTGTAAGCTCGGAATTCAGACCAGATGTTCACTGATCTGAGCCTGCTGTTTTCAAGATTGTCAGCAACTCCAGCAAGGAAGGGGAGGGGAAGGAAGGGAGGGTCTCTGGCTACCCAGCAAGGTAAGATGTGTTTACTTACAGCAGCCCACCACCAAGCATGAGGAATGCTGGTGAAGTTGGTACTGGACACATCGTGCTCCACTGTGTAGACCATGGCAGAGAAGGCAAAGATGCCCATAGCAATGAAGAGCAAAAGGCAGCCCACCTGCTGGTAGCACTGGCGCAAGGTAAAGCCAAAGGCACGCAGCCCTGTGGAGTGGCGGGCCAGCTTGAGGATGCGGAAGATGCGCATGAGGCGCATGATGCGAAGCACTTGTCCTACCTTGCTCACCCGTCCCACCTTCTCGATGTCGTGCTCGTGTTGGGAGCCCCGGCCCCGAGGCTGGTCATCATCAGTAAAGCATTCAAGCAGCAGCTGCAGATAGAGGGGCAGGATGGCAATGAGGTCTACTGCGTTGAGGGCACTGCTGGCAAAACGGCGCAGATCTGGAGTAGAGACCAAGCGCAGCAGGTACTCCAGAGTGAAGAATGCAATGCACAAGGTCTCAACATGCTCCAAGACAGGCCGACTATCCCCACTCTTCCAGTCTACCTGCTGCATCTCCTCTACTGTGTTGAGTGCCAGGGCCACCACGGAGATGAGCACAAAGAAGCTGGAGGCCACGGCCATCACTTTGGCAGTGACAGAGGAGAAGGGCTTCTCCATGAGGTTCCAGAGGCGCCAGCGCTGAGGGCCGTAGTAGCGCATGTGGTGGAAGAGATGCTCATTCTCCTCAGCCTCTGCCTGGGAGCGCAGCTCCCGCTGGACCTTCAGCTGCTCACTCAGCTCGTCCCGGCGCTCCTCAAAGCAAATGCGGCAGCAGCGGGGTGTGTATTTGAGACGCACGCCCCAGTAGCTCAGCTCCTCCAGGAAGCTACGGGGGCACAGCTCGTCCCGCACCCGTAGCACCCCCGAGGCATAGAAATTGTACACCAACTGGAAGACAGCTGGGTCCCGGTCAAAGAAATACTCATCGACCTGGGCAGTGTAGTCATCGCACAGGCCCAGCTGGCAACGACGGTCGGTGGAGGTAGCCAGGCGGCCCAGGCGAGTCTTGGGATAGATGGCCACTGCCTGGTAAGTGAGGCGGTAACTTTGGCCACCAACGTTGATATTCAGCATGGATGGAGCAGATGCCGTGGCTGGGGCTCTAGAGGAAAGAGCAGGGGAACAAGGAATAAATGATGAGGCCTTGCTTTCTCCCTTAAATGCATCTTCATGTGGCCATTTTCCTTGTTCTTTCTCTTCATCTTCCTCATCTTCATCATCCACATAATAGTTGTAATGCCCCTCAGGTCCAAGTTGCAGTAGGGGCTGGGCGCTCAAGGGAGTGGTGGCAGAGGAACCACTCTGGTTGTCTACATGAATGACTTCCTTAGGGAGGATGTTTGGTGCTTCCATCTCTCTGCCTTTATGTTTTAGGAAAGGAAACTCTTGCTGCCTGTTAAACTGCAACATAGTATTATTCCTTGCTCTTCTCCCCTCTGCATTCACCCGATTAAACAGTTAATACCAGTCCTTTTCAACACTGCAAAAGCTGACAACCTGGTTTTCTTCTCTCTTTATCTCAGTAATATCATGCACAGCAGTGGTTCTGCATATTTCTCCCTGCCAGCTACCACTCCAGTTGTTGTGAAAGCTCTGTGTGGGATATAGACACATGAAGACTGCTGTTGACCGTTTTAATCTTGCTGACAGCAAAGATCTGAGTGCTTAGAGGAAGGGATTTAAGGGCTATTATCCTGTTCAAACCTCGTTTCCCTTAGGCTGTGACGTGAATGATTATGGATCCATAAATCTATGAAAAATCAGTAGGGGGGAAAAATTCCTGAAGTTTTATTGCTAATAAAATGCACACATTTTCCTATTTCAAGTACATATGGATTAAAAATAATCTCAAATAAAAATGTATGAGGAGTGCAGAGAGAGAGAACGTTACAGATTTCTTTCATCCTCATGAGCATAGCATGGCTTGGTTTTCTTTAATGAAAATAATGAATAATAGATATGCAGATAAAGGGTAGGAACTCACTGGAATAGCTATTAAAATGTTTTCAAGAGATGAGCAAATAGAAGTAATTTCATTTTATTCAGAGTTAGAATATCTCCATTTGGTTAAGAGCTGAGGAATGTTGCAGTCTGTGCCTGAAGCTTTGGATGTGCTCTGGGAGTGCAGGTCTGATGCTCTGCTGGGCTCAGTAGAAGTGAAGAGCAGGGGTGTGAAGGGGTTTCCAGCTTTAAACTCTTCATGAGCTACTGAGAAACAGAATAAAGCCACTCTTGTTTCTCTCGCAGATCATGTTAGAGTAGTATAACGCTGCAGTGGGTAACTAGCAGGACAGGAGAGATGCTTTCCCTGTGTTTGAATGAATCTTCAGCTCTGGTTGGGCTGGCACCAGCAACTCCTGTAACAACAAGCATCCCAAAAACAGGTTACTTCCCCTTGTCACTGGGAGCACTTCAGCTAAGCTGGAGGTCCTGTAAAGCAGGGGATACACACAACAAAATATTGGTTCCTTGTGCATGCTCTTAGCATCTGACTTAAAACTTCAAAGCAGCAGCTCATTATCCCACCTGTATCCAGGCTGGTGCAGGAAGGGACAAGGCGCTGGAAAACTACTAGCTTTGGCAACACCCTTGCTGGTCTGGAAGGCCTCCCATTTGCAATCCTGTAGCCTGCTTTCCATTTGCAGCTCTCTACCCTTTCATGTAAGCTGCTGGGACAGTGTATCCCAGAGCTCCTGCAGCAGCGTTTTCACTTTGTTGTCCTCAAACTCCTGTTCTTCTGCACTGCTCTCATGTTCTTGCACCTGCAGAGTCCAATACTGTCATTTCGGTAGTGTCCCATGTGAAGCAATTTCTGTTGCTATGAGAATGTCTCCTTCTTCTTTCCTGTTCCTCTACCTCCAGCTGTAGTTTTTTGTATTTATATTGACTAGTTCTTGGAAGATGCCACAGCTGAGCATTTTGCAATACTTTTGTTCTCAGGCTTTATTCTTGTGAGTGGATCACACCAAACTGTTCAAGGTTTCTTTGAGTCACACTGTTTAAGGCCTGAATTATTTGTAATTCATATTTAACTCTGCTTGAAAGCGAATTTGTCTCCACTGCCTGTTCTCTTTCTTGATGCAAAAGAGACAAGGTCCCTATTAATAGGGTGTGTCAGTACCTCTTTGGAGATATCAACCTGCTTTTCAGTTTGCTTTGAGCATTAAACCATACAATGGTGAGTCCTTTGTATAGCAACCTTAATGCAAATTCATGTCCAGTTTGAAGGCTCTTTCTTTCTCCTAAGCAAACTAATTCAGACATAAGAAAAAGGGTAGTTTGCAATGCCATCATTTTAGTACCAAAAATTCTTGAATATTTCTTAATCAAGATCCAGGGTAGACTATAACCATATTCCTCATGCCAGCCTTTGCTGTTGCATTTAATTTTGCTTTTTGTCAGGCTCCCTGGTCTCATTTCTGAGAAGTATCCAGTAAGGTTTATTGCCCACTATTCGAGATAATTTCTTACACCATACTGCAGTAGCAGGAGCTTCTGCAGGGTGAATTTCATGACTGTCAGGCACCAGCTCCTCATGCACATGGACTCAGATCTTGGACATCATTACTAAGCAACGCAAGGAAGATCACTGGCTTCTGTCTGCTCAGACTAATCTCTTTGACCTAAATATTCATGGGAACAGAGCTCTGGGACACCTGCTGCACTCTGCTCATACTTGTCTCTAACTGACAAAGTAGCTAAAATAAAATTGCTTCATGTATGTTCTTTATTTTGGGGTGGGAGTTGGTTCTGAGCTGCTAGATCCTCAGTCTAGATAAATAAGAAAATGAAGTGACCAGAAAGGACCCACTTTTTTTCCTTATCTATCTTATTCACTGTGCTGCTTTTCTTCATAAATGTCATTAGTAAGAATTGCACAACATCTCATATATGGGCTGCTTAGAGAGCTAGTTAGTAAAGTCTCTTGGGAATATTTTTTTTTTTTGCAGTTATTTGAGTCCAGATATGCTTGTCCCTTTTCAAGAGCTGTCTTTTAAGAGTGCAGGAGCAGCCAAACACAAAGTGTTGAAATCCAAGTCAATGGGGCAGAAGGTTGGCTTGGTTGAGCAGTGAACTTAGATGGAGAAGGAAAGTGTATGTACACTGGAAGCAAGGTGACATGGGAGGATGACAGAGATGCTGCTCATCTCTGTGGAGAGAAAATTTGTGTGACCAAAACTCAGATAGAATTCAAGCTGTCCGGGATAAGCTGTGAAGGAAAGCAAGAAGAGCTTTTTTGGGTTTTATATATTAATTGCAAAAAAAGGATCAGAGATAACATCGGTCCATTGCTTGATGAGGTTCAAATAGGACTGCAGACACAGCAGAGAATGATGCCACCTTCACCTCTGTCTTCAACATCAATGGTGGGCTGGGATCCTTGGATCCCAGTGCTGGAAGATTGTCACTTGGGGAAT
Source organism: Corvus moneduloides (assembly GCF_009650955.1). Classification (NCBI taxonomy): domain Eukaryota; kingdom Metazoa; phylum Chordata; class Aves; order Passeriformes; family Corvidae; genus Corvus; species Corvus moneduloides. The sequence goes on from NC_045511.1 coordinate 64,873,696, forward strand.
GATAGATTCCCAGGCAATCCTGAAATTGTTTGAGTCTTGCTGTTTCAGTTGGGTGCACACAGGTGTATGGGGCCAGATAGGATTCTTTCCATGAAAGAACTGGCTGATGTACTTGGCAGGTCCTCTCTCCATTATATTTCATTTGTCTTGTGAGTCTGGAGATGTCCTAGTCAACTGGAACCTGGCAAAATTTGTCCAAATTTTCAAGAAAGATAAGAAGAAAACTCTGGAAATTGTAGGCCTGTCATTTTTATTGCAGCACCTGGTAAATTTATAGAGGAGGTTTTTCTGGGAGTTACTGAAAAACATTTAAGAGACAATGCCGTCACTGGTCACCGACAGACAGGGGTTCAAAAGGGAAAAGTCCCATTTGACCAATTTAATTTTCTTTTATCTTCAAGTAAACCATCTAGGTGACCAAGAGTAGATGTGGATTGTTTTTTATTTCAGCAGGGCTTTTGGTACTGTCTGCCACAGTACCCTGCTGGATAAACTGCCTGGCACACATCTAGTTGAGTCCATAATACATTGTGTGAGCAACTGGCCAATGAGTCGGGCTCAAAGGGTTTTGGTAAATGGTGTTATATCAGGCTGGTATCCAGGGACCAGAGGTTCCCCAGGGCTCCATTTTAGGGCCAGTGCTCTATAATGTTTTTATAAATGATCTGGATGCAGGGATTAAATGCACATGAAGTGTGGTAATGATACTACACTAGGAAAAGTTGTGGACTCCCTTGAGGGTAGAGAGGCCCTGTAGAGAAATGTGAGTAGATTAGAGATTGGGCAACTACCAACCACTAGAAATTAAACAAATTCAGTTGCAGGATTCTCCACCTGGGATGGGGGGATCCTGGAGGTACATGCAGACTGGAGGACAGCAGGCTTGGGGGAAGAGATCTGGGGGTTTGGGTTGGTGGCAAGCTGAACATGAGTCAGCAGTGCCCTGGCAGCCAGGAGGGCCAACCCTGTCCTTGGGGGCATCAGGCACAGCATCGCCAGCCAGGCAAGGGAGGGGATTGTCCCGCTCTGCTCTGCTCTGGGGTGGCCTCACCTCCAGTGCTGGGGCAGTTTTGGGTGGCACAGTATAAGGACATTGAACTGTTAGAGTGTCCAGAGGAGTGTGAACAAGATGGTGAAAATCCTCAATAGCAAGACTGAGGCCACTTGGTCTCCTCAGCTTGGGGAAGAGAAGGCTGAGGTGACCTCAGGGCAACCTACAGCTTCCTCAAGGTGGGCAGTGGAGTGAGAGGTGCTGATCTCCTCTCTCTGGTGGCCAGTGATAGGACATGGGGAAATGGAATAAAGCTGCATCAGGGAAAGTTCAGACTGGACTGGACAACAGGAAAAGGTTCTTCATGGAGATAGTGGTCAGTGATTGAATCATGCTCCCCAGGGAAGAGGTCACAGCATCAAGACTGCCAGAATTCAAGGACTGTCTGGACAACATTCTTAGTCATATGGTTCAGTTTCAGGTAGTCCTGTGAGGAGCAGGGATTTGGATTTAGTGATTCTCACGAATCCCTTCCAACTTGAGATATTGTATGATTCTAGGATTCTACAGATAGAAGAAGAAATGTGAAAACTTAGCAGTCAGTAACATTGGAGAATGCTGTCCAATCAACCAGACAATGCTCTGGGTACCAGCTTCCTGAGAACAGGATTTTCACAAGAGAAAACAATAATTAAAATGGAAGACAGTCACGAGCAGATGAGTCTTTCTAAGCCTTCATTTCTAGGAGTGCTGACTTTTCCAGGATAGGGGACTGCATAGTTGTAATGCTCTTTCACTGAGCAAATCAGCTTCAAAATTGAGCATATGTGCTTTGTCTTGGTTTAAAGATAAGACAGTTTTAAAATTAAAATTACTTTAAAGAATTTATATGATCCTGTAGGGCCTCAGTGGATTAGTTCCTACCTCATAAGGAACATTTAATAGATTAGTAGTTTTTTAAGGTCAGGAAAGGCCTGTAAGATCATTTTTTCTGACTTACTTGAACAATAGCCTCAGAACTTCACTCAGTAATTTTGCCCTTCTGCATGTTTCAAAGGGTCCAGCCAGGCTCTTTCCTTAACATCCAGTGACTTCTGAAGCTAAGTTAATGTCTTGGTTTTGAAAGACAGGTGTCTGCTAAGGAAGGCAGAAGCCTCCCTTGAAGTGGCAGATGGCTTCACAAACCCCTGGGCAGCCGATCCCGGTGTCCGGCCAGACCCTCAGGAACAGCAGACTGGAACGGCAGGCTGGAGCAGCAGGCTGAACACAAATCCCGGAGGACAGATGAGATGAATCCAAACAGGGAACCCCCCCGGAGGTCGGGCAGGCAGGGTGGGCACAGCCACAACGCAGCGAAGGCTGGAAGCAGCGGCGGGGCAGGGCGGCCACAGCCCGGCCTCCAGCGGGGCAGGGAAGGCGGGCCATGGATCCTGGGATCTTTCTCCGCAGAAAGAAAAACGGCCGAAAAGCACCAGCAGCTTCTCCCTCCTAGAACGCCGAGAGCGAACTGACCCCACACCCAGGTGAAACAAAGGAGTAGCCAAGCACACCCCACCCGCAGTGGGTAGCTCTTTGTTTTCTTAAGTATCCAATGATCAGCGATTTGTTCCCTTAGCAACATGTATAGGGGAGGAAAAATTCCTTTAACAGAAAAAAACTAGGACTAAACTAAAACCCCAACAGTTGACCATGTGGAAAATACTGCTAATGGTGATTATTAAGAATGTAATAATTAATTATGTCCTGTTTATCATTTTAGAGCACTCAAGAAACATAATAGGGCTGAAAGTAGACAGACTGATTGCAGCGTCTGCTAAAACTGTAAGGAGTGACTCAGCAAGTAAGAGAATTAAGATTCTGTTCTGTCTGCCTCTCCACATACCCATATTTTGTAAAGAGTGATTATCAAAAAAAAAGAAAATTGAATAAAATTTTTTTAAATCTTGAGCTAGAGCTTTTCCAAAATAGCAGATCTGCGCAGAGCTGAAGCAACATTCACTCTCCACTCAGTTCAATTAGTTAGATTCAAATGCAAGCAGGTGAGTAAGAGGATCCTTTCTGCTCTGTCACTTCAAGTGTCTTTGCACCCTACCACCCTGGCAGAATTTCTCAGCAATCAGAATGCCATGTTGTTGCTAAACAAATGCTTGCCTGCTCATTGCTTACTCTATTTCTGCTTGTTTGGTTTTCTTTTTCCCTCACTTGCCAACCCTGCTGCCACAGTCACAGAGACAATGCTTAGAAAAGGTGATTAAGGGGGAAGAGAGGGTAATTGAGGGGTGAGATAATCAGCATCACCTAGTTTACCTGCTTCCAGGGAAGAGCTCATGTGCCTGTGCAATCCCCTTTCTTCACGCATCAATGTTGCCTTCATCTGGAAGGCAAAAGACCATAGAGTGCCAGCTACAGACACAGACATGAGGCAGAGGGACAGACTGAGGTCATTGTCTTGCCACCTGAGTATTTAGGCTGTGTCTTCTAGGGCAGCAGCACTGATGTATGTCCAAGGGCTGTACCAGCTGACTGCAGCAGCGTACCAGAGACCCAGAGCCCAGAGACCCAGGATGGATGACATGCACTCCCACTGCTGTCATGTATCAGTGTGCCCTTGTCGGTATCTATTTCCACCTCTGCCGCTCTATGCTACAACTTTCCTCTCCCAGTGAACTTCTGCTTACTGTTGTAAATTACAATTTTGTTAAACAGATAAACCCACAGTGCTTAGGTGCTTCAGCAAGTCAATGTGTTACAGCAGCGAACACACATGAAAATGTGGTACACACAAAAACAACAGTACCATATTCTTCTAGCTTAGTGAGTTCATAAGCCTTTTTTTACAGATGGGATGTTGAAGAACAAAGTGATTTAACCTCGAAACAAGCAGGAGAAGAATAAACCAGTATTTTCTGTATTTTATATTGCTGGGCTTTCCACTGGGCCTTGCTTACTGTATGTGTTGGCTCATTCATAAACATCAGCAGCTCTTCAGACGGAGGCAACAGGTGCCAGCCGTACAGTGAACACAAGCAAACAGACAAAGCACACAACAGCAGCAGCAAGAGTAATTTTACTGAATGAGTGGGAATGAATATCAACTATATGTAGAGAAATGGGAAATAGGCTAGAAGCAGAGACCAAGTCATGACAGCAACACATTGCTACAGGTATGGGAGGAGTGACTTGTGCAATCAACAGGCTTTATGTTTTCTGAGCATGTCAGATTTATTGGAATAAACACTTCTCTTGCTGGCAGAGTTGCCAGTTTTGCTTTGAGAATCTTTTTCATACCACTGAAAGAGAGGAAGTATTGATACATTTATGCAGTGTTTCCACTTCCTCTCTCTCCCAGGAATTTACATTTCTGGGGTGGTTTTTTTTGTTTTGCTGTTCCTTTGTGTATGAGAGAGGCACTTTTTCCTGGCAGCATGTAGTAATACAGTGCTTTATTTTCAATATGAGAGGACCTTGCAAAACAATAGTGCCACTATACCTATAAAAAAATCTAAAAATCAACAGCAATAAAGTCACAGAATAGAAGCCACAGATGAAGGTGTGACCTGAGGAACAGCAGTCCCTCTAACCCACACAGCCCTTCCTGGCACGCTAAGCAGCATGGCATGCATTCCCTTTTCAGATTTCAGGATCACTAGTGGGGTGGACATCAATCTGTCCCACGAATTGCAAAGAGCCTACTGAGTTTGTAAACGGTATCATTCTGACACTGTTCCAGTCACCACTTCCTCCTTTTTACCCTGTTTACGTCCCACTCCTAGCAGAAACCAGTCACCAGGAATGTAAATCTCAATGCAACGTAGTTTATGGTGATCCAAAAATCAGGATCTTGAAAAACAACAAACAAACAAAAAACTCCAACCAACCAACCCACAAACCAACCAACTCCCCTCTGCCCCACCCCACCTTGCCTGGAAAAAAAAAAAGAAAAGAAAAAAAGAGATGCAAAATAAAGAGGTACATTTAACCTTGGATTCCTTTTGGTGGCATAATGGTGAGTTGGGTTGGACTCAGTTACAGAGCAATATGATAGATACATGCGTCATGGCCTCTGGATAGAATTTTGTTTTGATTTATGCATTCTGTCACACACTGTGCTGAAAACTGCTGGTTCTTTAGTTTGACTTTACTGAAACCAGCTAGCAACAGGGAAAAAAACCAATTTATTCATGCCCTTTGCTTGCGACAGGATCACACAGACTTAGAAAGGACTCAATGCAAGGCATATATGCAGGAACAGTCTTTTCCAAGTTCTGTCCCTTAACAAACGTATCCATTGTAATAATTTTTCCATAGTTCCTTATTGTTTCCTTGGATGTAACTGCCCCTCCTGAGTCTTTCTTATACCAGCACTACTGGTGATAGTAGATTAGCACAGCTTACTTTTCTCCTGAACGTTTAGCTGCTGCTTTGCAGCTGAATTACCCTTGTGTGCAGGTCTATGCTACATCCCAAATCTGAACAAACAGCATGGCATCTGCTAGATTCTCCATCTCAGTATACTCAGAGCCATACCCAGCTTCACACCAGCATTGCCTTTGAAAAGGGGAAAAGGGGTGCCACACTTCCTGAAATGAATTTTCTGACCCCATAATTTTAAGTCCATAATTCGTAGTGGGTTTTTTAAGGCTGTGCTGTTGTGAAATTTTGTTTGCTTCATGCATATGCACGTCACACCTCTCCCTCTCTCTCTCCCTGTCAGTTTGGGACTGCAGCTGAATGGCCTCTGCTTTTCTGACATTTATTTCTTGCTTCCTTCTCTGCCCCTGTTGTATCTGTGCTGTATTGCCTTGGTCCCATATGTCTGCCTTCTCTACAGCAGCATCTCTTCCTATAAAATCAGTGACACAAGCATTCCTCTGAGTCAGATGTTTATGTTCCTCATGAAGACTTCTCTATCCACAGCATGCTTGAGGGCTCATCTCTCAGCTTCCTTATGAGAGCTTAATATGCTCTATCATGATGAAGTTCAAAGAATACAAAGTGTATTACCATACCAATTTAGCACACCAATTGAAATGCTGCAAAATTATTAGCGTTTCGTTATACACAAGAAAGGTTGGCTAAAAATAAACAAGCTGCTCCTTGAATTTTCAGAGGAATTTAGATAACTTTGTGAAGTGGAAGAAAAGATTTTAGTCATTACTGAGATGCTTAATTCAGAGCTAATTGTGATTTTAAATTCTGGGGGATATTTTCCAAACACTAACACAGATTTATAATAAAGCTCTCTATCTATAAAGCTGCATACCAAAGAACAAATCAGTTCAGGGGCAAAAAAAGCTTTTGCAAGCCTGGATTTTAGCCAGTTTTTGTGTATGGATGTTTGCATACACACATATTTTACACATATGTGTGAAAATCTGTCAGCAAGATTGCTATCCTTATCCTAACCGTGTGCCATTTGCAAACCACTTTAATGCAGTGAGCATTTTGGGCATATCATGGATATATATCTTAGTGATTTGGACAGGTTGTCTTTTAAAAATTTTCCTGTTCTGGCCATACACTGCACTGTACTGGCTTGATTTATAGGCTAAACTTTACTAGAGAAGAAGAAGAATTCAATTCTCAACTCTGTACTTCTCTGTTAAATGCAATGCAATACCCAAAACTTTCTTTCTTTGTTGTTCTCAGAAATTGTCATTTTTTGAACAGTGAACAAGACAGAGAAAAGATCTTTTGCTGATATTGCCCCTGAAGAAATAATGAATATACCTTTGAAAATATTCCTTTGATTTGGACTTCTGGTAAAAACCAAATTCATTCCTTACTCTACCCTCAAAGGCTGGCAAGAGAAGGAAATATGTACAGCTGCAAAACTGGTGAAGATTTTTATATGTGATGGAGTAACAAGTGCCTGTTTAAGCTAATCACTACCTTTGTCAAATACTACTTAAAAAATGATCCTGAAAATTGGTTCTTTTAGAAAATACACTGTGCTCTCCTGTTCTAAAAAATGGTCATAAATCCATATTTCGTAATTATGAATGTTAATTTTGCTATAATGACAGGTTAGTTGTGAGATGCTTTATGACAGGTTAGTTGTGAGATGCTTTATGTCAAACTGGAGTTGCAGTGTCATCTAAGACCTCTGTACACAAGATGGTTTCTTGAGATTTGTTTGGAAGACAGGATTTAGAAAATATTCTGCAGAAACATGATGTCATTGCTATGTGAATAACCATTGCAGAAATAAAGGATCTAGATAGCTTAAAAACCAGTATCAGCAGATTTGCAGTTTATCTCTAAGTAGCCTTAGAAGAGTAAACAATATTAATGAAAGGTGATTCAGAGTAACATTAATTTGATCATGAGTTGTTGGGGTTCCTCCCCCCTGCTGTGGGGTCCGGTGGGAGGGGACCCTGGAGTAGAGGCACGGCCTACAGGGTTTTCCTACTCCCTGGTCAATCTTGTTCCCCATTGGTTATTTTGTGTTCTCCTGCCCAGGAAGGACCCTGGTTGTCCCGTGATTGCTGAGTTCTTTGGCAGTCCCCTGGCCACGTGGCTGGAGAATAAAGATCTCTGAAACATCTATCAAGAATCGGTCCCTATTTCTTTCCATGGGCTTCGCTGTCTGCGGATGTTGCAGGAGACCCCACTGCAACAGATGGTAGAGAATGTGGGCAACATAACTGGAGACAGCGACTATGAGACAATCAGGATTTTGAAGATCCCCAAAAATCTGTGAGTAAAGAAACTTTCTGGATCTCTCTTCTTGCTTTTGTTTTGCTGTTCCATGAACTATGGAGGAGCTGTGGAAAGACTCCTGGCTGTCCGAGCCACAAAGGGACATTTATCTTGAACTTGAAAAGATTATTTAACAGCGACATGTAAATTTTAGCTTAATTCAGGCTCAAAAAGAACTGAAGCGCTTCCTGGCATGGTTGTTTAAAAACTTTTTCTACGTTTCTTGGGACTTGATTCTTACCAGAGACTTTTGGAAGAATGTTTGGACATAGTTAATTTCTGAGTCAAAATATATGCCGATGGAAGAATATTTCCATGAATATTATTTAATTATTGAGACTGTTGAACAGTATCAGCTGTGTCCTTGTGAAGGGAAACGTGCCTCAGGGACCATGCGACCTCGGCCACATGCGTCGAGTGCACTGTGGGTGGCGGTGAGGCTGTTCCTGCATGCAGGCAGGCCAGCGCGAGCTGTGGTGTCGGCAGCAGAGCGAGGCGCAGCGGGAGCAGCGCGACTCGGCGGTGCCTGCCTGGCCCCGTGCAGTGTGTGGTGGAGCGAGCCCTATGAACACCTGACCGAGAGGGGCGGCGCGTGGGTGACGGCCGGCGGCAATGGTGGTGGAGCGGAGCCGTGTCCAGCTGAAATGCGCGCCAGAATGGAGTTATTTGCAGGGCACGGTGGGGCTGCCATGCTGGGGCCTGGCTGAGATGTGAGTGCGACGCCAGGCAGCAGCAGCTCAGCTGTGATCAGAGGCGGTGGCAGCAGCGGTGCGCAAGGAGCTGAGTGGCGCGGCCCGGCCCGGCCTGCATGGCTCCGAATGCAACCCCTAGAAGTTGAGAGTCTGTGGTGAGAGCACACAGACACGGGCAGCTCTGGCAGCCCTGGCACCTCCAGCAGCCCCAACGCGGGAGCGAGCAAAAGCAAAAGTGAAATCAAGAACACAGCAAGACAAAAACCAGCACCAACACGGAAAAAAGAAAATATTATCGTAGCTAAGGTTTTAGGAATAGTAAAATGATATAATGTCAAACAAAATTAGGGTTTTATACTGAGATGTGACAACCAGGAAGACATACTTGTTCATCATACCGCCATTATGAAGAATAACCCCCAAAAATATATCCCAAGCTTAGGAGATGGAGAAATGGTAGGGTTTAAGATTATTCAAGGAAGTAAAGGCCTGCAAGAAGCAAATGTTACTGGGGCTGGTGGTGTTTCTGTGAAAGGCAGTATACATGCTGCAAATCGTAGTCATCTCATACAATATCCCCATTATAAGCAACCCATACAGTCTCCCTTTCCTAATCCTACCTTTCCCTTTTATCCTATATCCTGTTATCCCCAGTGTATTCCTAATTCGTTTTTCCACCCATGGTTTTCCTCACAAAACCATGCCTTTACCAATTGTCTTCCCAAAAATCCCTTTCCAATACTGAGTGGGGGATGACAAGGGTGGGGAAAGAATTAACTGTTGTTGTTTAGATTTCCAACAGGTACAAATGGAAGAAACCCTCTCCTGTCTCAGTTTCCCCACAAAGCATGCTCAGAGAGTCCTGTCTCTCTTCTGCCAGTCCTAAGACGTTGAGAGACTCAAGAGGGTGGCTTGTTTTCTTTTGAAACTGTTCTTGTTATCTTATGTTTATCCAGGTGTTTCCAATGTTAAGTTTTAAATCTCTTTTAGTTAAAACAAAAGGGTGAAGTGTTGGGGTTCCTCCCCCCTGCCGTGGGGTCCGGTGGGAGGGGACCCTGGAGTAGAGGCACGGCCTATGGGGTTTTCCTACTCCCTGGTCAGTCTTGTTCCCCATTGGTTATTTTGTGTTCTCCTGCCCAGGGAGGACCCTGGTTGTCCTGTGATTGCTGAGTTCTTCAGCAGTCCCCCTGGCCGTGTGGCTGGAGAATAAAGATCTCTGAAACATCTATCAAGAATCGGTCCCTATTTCTTTCCATGGGCCTTGCTGTCTAATGCATGTTGCAGGAGATCCCACTGCAACAATGAGTGACTTCTAGGAATCAGAAGAAAAAGTCAGGCATAGGTGAGCTTTTCCCTGATGCAACTGCAAGTGAGTGGCTTAAGTGATGAGACATGGTTGCCCGAATTATACAGACTTCACTGCAGTTCAAACTGGGCTTCCTGAAGCTAATATTCAAAATATAAGATCATCCTGGTGTGAGGATGGCTTAGCACTAAGGTATCATGAGGAAAGAAGGGAGGGAAGTAGGAAAGGAGAGAGAGAAGGGAGGAAGAGAGGGAATGAGAGAGAGAGAGAGAGGAAGGAGGGAGAGAGAGAGGGAGGGAGGGAGGGAGGGAGGAAGGGAGGAATTCAGAATTCGGAATTCAGAAGGAAGGAAGGAAGGAATTTGGAAGGAAGGAATTTGGAAGGAAGGAAGGAAGGAAGGAAGGAAGGAAGGAAGGAAGGAAGGAAGGAAGGAATTCGGAAGGAAGGAAGGAATTCGGAAGGAATTCGGAAGGAATTCGGAAGGAATTCGGAAGGAAGGAAGGAAGGAATTCGGAAGGAATTCGGAAGGAAGGAAGGAAGGAATTCGGAAGGAAGGAATTCGGAAGGAAGGAATTCGGAAGGAAGGAATTCGGAAGGAAGGAAGGAAGGAAGGAAGGAAGGAAGGAAGGAAGGAAGGAAGGAAAGAAAACATTTTGGGAGAAACAATCCATACATAACTAACTGATAATGGCTAATGTAGGTTCTTGACAGTGTAGCAAACAGTGATTTGCCTAAATTGTCAGCACCCCTGTTTGAAATCCATTTGAGGAGCTGGAAAGCACAGTAAAAGTGTAATTATGCTGCATGTTTAATTTTTTTGTATGGGTTTGGTGCCTCTTAGGGGACCACGGGGAGGGAGTTAACGGCCAAGAGGTTCCTTCCAGCATGATCCTTGGCTTATGATTAGTCAGTCATTTGTGACGGGTCAGGCACACATGCTTCTGTGATATTTTCCTGGCTCAGAGACCATATGGTCTAATTGTCATTTTCCTGTCTTGTCACTCAGTGATATCCTTAATATGTTCAAACCAGATTTCTTTCTCAGTAACTTGCTAAAATCCTCCACTAGGACAATTGGATCCTGAAGGACAATTCTTTGTCACCATTCTGCTTCACTAACTGTATTAGGTTATGTCTTACTTCATTAAGTGTCTTCCATCCAGTGTTTTACTTTGTTACCAGCTTAATTCTCCACTGGCTCATCGCTGCAGTTTTTACATGTATCTTCACAGCAAATCTTGGCTCCGTGGGGTCAAGGGGTTCAATAATCTGCCAGACATAATTTAGCTACAAAAAGTGTGGGATGCCATTGTAGAAGGAGATAAGTGAGAAATGGTACGGTGCACTGGCAGATCAGAAGGACCAGAGGAAGAAAAGAAAAGAAAAGAAAGAGACTTGATGTAAAACAACACATGCAGGTGTATTAGTCTTTAAACATTTAATAGGAAGTCAGGCAGGGAAGACAACACGGAAAGATCATACCAAATTTCTCCAAGACTCCAGAGATGAAGAGGGTGTTTAAGCACAGCATTCTTTATCTTGCACTTTCCATTTTTCAATGAAAAAAGAAATGATCCATTTAGTGATAGTTTACTACTCTACAGTGTAAAGGCAACTTAAAGTTGCACTCAGGATTTTAGTTACTGCTGGGGACAGTGTAAGCAAGCATACCACCACTAACACAAATGCATCACCCCCAGTTCTCTACTTGGAAGTAGAGAACAAGACTAGGAAGAAACATTGGATTGCTGTCTTTCCTGGCTGGAAAGAGTAAGAAAGCCTATACCTGGTGTAAGCCCAAGAAGCTGCATCAGCTCTGTACACCAGAGGCACAGTAGTGGAGGGCATCAGCACAGGAATGATAGTTTATGGCCAAACGATACTGAGGTACTGAACACTGAAGAACAAGGAAGATGATGAAGAAGCACCAAAACCCATCCTCACTGAAGAACCCCAGGAAATACAAAAAGCAATGTGGTTCACCCAAAATTAATTAAGACTGGAGTTTACAGCAAGAGGTGAAGTAACTAATGCACATGTGGGAGAAAGCTTACAGTGGGAGTGAAATGGTTGTGATCCTTTGATAACCAGTAGTAGTCACAGCTCATCAGTTACCTCACCTTTTCTAGGACCGTGGTAGGTTTTGTAGACCTTGAGGAGAAAGCCTTGTTTTTAAAAGATGAGAGATGTTTAAAGAGAAAGTTGCTCTCTGAACTTTTTTCCTAGTATTTGCTTTTCTGAACCTTCACAGAGGTGGCTGCCAGAGCTATTTTTATTGTTCTGGCTCTTTCTCCATGTCTCCCCATTGACATGAACCAACATGTTCACACAGAGTCTGCTGGAGGAAAGACAGTGCATGGTAGTCATGAATTATCACAGGGCAGCTCTGAACTTGCCACATATGCATGGGACTTCATGTAAAGTTTTTTTCTTAGATCACCATTCAGCACTGTTGTTTGAGGTGCTGGCAGTTCAGATGTTCCCACTACTTTGCCTCTCTCCAACCTCTTGCTCCTGTCTGCTGCTGGTGGCTGCAGCCTGTCCTGAAGCCTGTGATGCTCCATTGCAAACAGTGCCTTGCCTATATTTTGGGGGAATGTATGTTACCCCATGGCTACTCTGAAAATAGGAGGGAACCTGGCATACATTACAATGTCCTAGGTTGCTGTTTTCCTTGTGCTCAGAATAATGAACTGCAGTTAGTTTTGTTTTGCCATGAACTATGCTTTAAGCTAAATCTTGATCTTAAATTAACCCAGCGATATATCTTTGGCTCATTGATTCCTTGCACTTTCTCTTTTTACTCTTTTTTTTTCTGGCTTTCTTTTTCTTCTCAAATGTGAGCAATTGCATACCCATCCTAGGCTGGCATAAGTCTGAAGGGACTAAACTGTAATGAGCACAGAAAAGACATTATAGCAGATTTGATAAGTGAAGCAGCACACAAGGAATACCATTTACTTGACTGCAGCCTTATTTATAAATTAAAGAAACCTACACACATAATAGATTTAACCACAGATAGCATAAATCAGTGTGCTTGATTTAAGTGTCCAAGTTACAAGGCACTAAAGGGGGAGTTTGGGGCACTAGGGACTGTGGCATGAACAGAGGAGAACCTGCCTCACACTGTCACCATTATCTGCCCCCAGCAACATGGGACTGCAACCTTCTGCTTCCCAGGGAGCAGCACCATGGGATCACCAACCCACACCTGCTGGAACGCTGCTCTCAGGTTTCTCTGGGGGGGCCTAGCCTGGGTGCCTGTATCCCCACGTATCCCTCGGGATGGCCAGGGATATCTTGATCCCCAACTTGGTGCCAGGGGAGGACCATAGAACCATAAGCCGGGTTAGAATGGTGGAATGAGCTAACTAATTTAGGTACTCTGTTAGGTTGCAATGGAAAGTAAGTGACTTAAACTGGCTCTTGAGCCTGAGCTGAACTTCAAACACATAGAATCCATCCTTGATTTGATTTAGGCAAACTAAATCTGCACCCCCACATACTCAGCTGTGGTAGAAGAAGCAAGTCTTCTGCAAGCTTGATCCTCTGTCTGAAGAAATCAATGTAAATCATTATGATATTGTGCATACCAGAAGGGAATGCTGCCTCAGCTGCAGTTCTAACAAGTTATAGTGATGCAGAATCCAGGGTGATGGATTTTTAGTCCATTTGAGATGAACTGATGCCTTCATACCCAGACAGTGTAAGACTTAAGAAATGCATACTAAGACATATATTAATAGATGTTAATAGGTCACTGACAAAGAAGTCCCTTTTTAGCCTTTTGTCTATGCAAGCTTCCAGTGGAGTTCCACCTCAAAAGATAATTATTGAAAAAAACTTCCAGTGGAGAAAGCATTTAAGCATTCAGCATTGCATGTTGTCTCTAGTTTGAAGTGAGTACTACACGTTGAGACTGCAGATACAGCACCCTGGGAGCTGTAGAGGGTACTGCATGAGCAGTGCAAGCAGGATCTGATGGCTCGTACGTGCTGATAATGACGACTAGCAAATGAAGAGGAGTTTTGTGGGGTTTTTTCCATTTGTTGTGACTGGATGCCATGGTGATTGGAACTATAAATAGGCAGAGGGTTTAGATGGATAGAAACATTGGTTCTTTATGGCACAAAATCTCAGTTCAGCTGAAAAATTCTCTGCATTTCAGCATAATGCTTGCACAGCATATTTATGTACCTATGAGATCAAAATCTTATTTTTTATGAACCAGACTTGGTCTCCTGGGGAGGAGCAATACCTTGGAGGTTTTAAAGCATTTCCAGGGATGACACCATAATGTCAGAACCCCAACATACTTTGGAAAGGAAGGATCTCCTAAGAGACTTTAAGGATGAAATTTTCTTTAGAGTAGTTTGGAACTGCAAGGTTTTGGAATTTGCTGACAGAATCTCAGCAAAGTGCTAGATAGAAATATTACACTTGTCATTTTTCATCAGTAATGCCCTAAAGGGAAATTCCACTTATCAGGCCTGTTCACAGGAGAGTTTATGTCCTGTCTAATGAACCGAAAAAAAAAAGGGTTTATTTCTCTATTTTAATTTGTTGTGTTAGTTGTAAAGTTAAATTGTATTAATTTTTTACTGTTTTTCTGGGAGCTGGAATACCTTAGGTAATTAATTACCCTGGTGTTATTGCTGCTCTCTGTGTGCTAAGTATAATACTCGGTATGTGATGAGACCAGACAGAGCCTTGCTCCCTGCCTTAGTGAATTCAGCAAGGCGATTAAAATGAAAGAGCTTCCAGTGTCCCCAGCCAGTATGTGAAAGCACATCTGTAGGTGTGGATAGGTAGGAAACAGACAGCTTTGGACATGACTTGGCATGGTTCAGTTGTGGGACAGGTCTGTGTGTTGGCGGTGCGGCTGAGCAAAGGCTGAGCCAGGTCACTGAGTGCAAGCACACTGAGCTCAGAAATCCAAATTGCTGTGTTCCTAATCCCCTCCTGTCGGCTTCTGTGGAGAAATGCACAGCCTGAAGCTGTGGCCTTCCCTGGTTAACCTTCCCCCAGCTTTGTATGCTGAGCATGACACCATATGGTGTGGTGTGTGCCTGTGGTCAGTTGGGGTCAGCTGTCCTTCTGCATGCCCAGCCTGCTCTCTGATGGCATGGGGTGAAGAGCAGAAAAGGCCTTGATGCTGTGTAAACGCTGCTCAGCAATAATGAAAATATCTCCATTTTATCAACACAGTTTTTAGCAAAAATCCAAGTCACAGGCCCATGCTAGCTGCTGTTAAGAAAAGCAACTCTACTCCAGCCAAAACCAGATCATCTGTGAAGCCCCTCACACAAAGACACTGTGTATGCTAAAGCTTTCATGGCTCACAAATGAGACTCGGTGAATTCTTAGAATCAAATATGAAAGACAGTTGTGAAGGAAGACAACTGCACTTAAGTGATAAAATATTCTGTCAAAGTGTTCTGTCAAAGCATCACTGTATGATGTCCTTAAATTCTCCCTAGGCACCCACAGATGGCTACTGCCAGAGAGCAGACAGAGAAAGATCTCTGATATGCCCCGGCACAACGGGTATTTTCTCCTCGTGTGATGACCTTGGCCATCTGCTGTAACTCTTGTTTCTAATCTGCCCACTGACAGAAAGTCATGAGTGCAGAAAAGTCTTGGTATTCTGTATTTATAAAACCAAGGCAATTTGATTAAATATTTGAAATTCTTGGGCATACAAATACAATAACAAATAACAATGTTGAGAGAAATGATAAGTGCGTTAAGTGTTGCAGCACACACACTCTTTTGTAGTTGGTGCTCCTATAGTGGTGCCAGCTCCGTTTCTGTGTAAATGACTTTCAAATGTACAGTATGCTGTGGTCCCATACTCAGCAACAGTGTTTTAAAGGACTAATTTAAAGAGAAAGCAGAGCATATTCCTCTTCTTAGCCTACAGGATTTAATTTTTTCCTAGGACTCTTAATCTGCTGCTGCAACTGTTTGAGAAATGGTAAGGGAAACCCTTTGCCTTTGCCCTTGCCTGATAAAAGTGGTTTATACCCAAAGGTTGCTCCCTGGATCAGAGGGGATGTTTTGCAGGCACGTCTGGAATCAGAACTACAGAATGTAATTGTGATAATGTGACTTGTGCTTCTTACGGCATTTTCACCTGTTGTATTGAGAACACAGTTCTCTCAAATGGTTTTAAAACACTAAAGTGACTAGGTAAAACATCTCCAGGTGTGTAAAACCTAAACCATGCAGCAGTCCAGAAGAAGGCATAATGTCTTGCATTATCCTACTGCACCATCCTGTCAGTTGATATGTGTACCACTAATTCAACAGCCAAGCTGAAGTAACCTCATAGGAGCTGGCTGTCGTGAGGCTCCATATGGCCCTTCCTCCTTCTTGCAGCACATAACCTAAATACGTAACAACTCGTTCACCATCACACCGAGAATCTGTTACTAGAGTGACACGATTTCTGGGGAAACGAAAGGCAGTTTGGGGGCTTTTGCATAATGTTCCCCTCTGAATTTCAGGCTCTCAAAAACAAAAAGGTTTTATTTCAGCATGTCTCATGGTATGAAATAAGTAACTCACAGGAGGATGTGCCTTCATCATTCTACACCTTAAAAATAATAGAGGCCACTGTTCAGGAAAGAAATTTTCACTTGTGGAAAGAGACAGTTTATCAGCCTTCCCTCCTGCCATAAGGTCATCTTTATCCACTGAATGCTATTAAATAGCATAAAATAATCTTCAGATTTTTTGGCTGATGAGACATGGGAGAAAAGGCAGAAGGCATTTCAAAAAGCAAAACTGAAAAAAATGGAGTGATCAGTGCCTCCCACTGCAGGTGCACACTTGTCGTTTGTGTGCCTCAGGGTAAGAGGGAGTCAGAAGTGCTTTCAATTTACTGTATTTGATTTCACTTCTGAGAGTAACAATCTGTTCAGGGACTCAAACTGTGACGCTGGAAGTATGTCAGATTTTGGGTTTGCATTCATGAAGATTTGGAGAAGAGAACAATACAGTACTTATCCTATCAGTGTACTCACAATAGCCTGCTACAATTGTCTGTTTGGCACAGGATTTTGAATGCAGCAATTCTTGAGGTAAAATGTTTCATGAACAATTCATTTACTTGGGCCAAAATATGACGTTCCTAATGTAATTTGGAATCAGGAGAGTGGATAATGACAGGGCCTGCAGGG
Organism: Corvus moneduloides; assembly: GCF_009650955.1. NCBI lineage: Eukaryota > Metazoa > Chordata > Aves > Passeriformes > Corvidae > Corvus > Corvus moneduloides. The sequence continues at coordinate 64,890,574 of NC_045511.1, forward strand.
CATAAGATAACCTGAAGAATCTTTATGGCTGGTATAGCACTGAGCAATCTTCAGACAAATCATTAAAGGTGAATGATAAACCAGTTGAAGAGAACAAGGATTCCAGTAAATGTTGATGTATCGGCCAGAGGAGTTCAGCTGACATGTTTTCCTCAAGTATCCTGTCATTTGAGAAAGGATTTTTTTGGCTGTGAATCACAGAATCATTTAAGTTGGAAAAGACCTCTAAGGTCAAGTCTAACCTTTGACTGATTATCATCTTGTCAGCTGGCAGGTGGAAAGTCCTTGAAAGTGTGTACATTATTTTAACTCCCTTGAGAATTGGATGGATATGCAGAATTTGACATTACCAGGCTTTCTTTATCTGCAGCATCCAAATTTTAATCAACAGTTCCATAGACAACAGGTTAGTACAGGAATTACAACACACTTTACAGCCTTTTCCTCTCAGGGCAGCTAAGTGACTGAGAGTTGTTCAGTCTGGTTTCTGTGAGGTATAAAAATATGATGCCATTAGATCTCATTAATGAGCTGCTGAGAGCCACACTCCACAGTAACCAACATCTCCATTTTCCCAGGCAGTAAATCACCACTACTCCATTAATTTTAAAGGGCTCCAGATAATTTATACCAACTGAGGATATCATGCTGTAAACTTGCGCTCCCACAGTGTACGGGTTGCTTCATTCATCACAGAATCACAGCTGTCTCCAGCTGGCAGAGAGCACCTATTCAGATCCTTAATGCTGCACAATAAAGCACAGTAAAGCAGGAAATGAGTAAGAACATGAGGCTCTTGTGGGACTGTATGGTGCATGTATATTTTCTGAACATCATACGTCCTTTGGTCAGGGTGCTCATGCTTCAGCTACTGCGCTGAATGTGGACGGGGTAAAAGAGATTAAAATCTCTGTAGGATATTAAGTTATATATAATGCATTATATATCTAACATAATTACAGGACAGTAGATACAATGCTAGTCCATTTGTGCAGTCTTTGAAATCTGTCAGAAGTTTAGTATAAAGTATAAAAGATTTTAAAATGCAGTATCACAACTTTTCTGGCTGTTGTAAACCTGAAAACAAAGAATCATATTAAAACTGTAGCTGAATGAGAAAGCGTTTTTCATTGGGCTTTTTGTTCTCCTGTAGCTTTTTCAGAGTAATTTAGTTATGCTCAGAAGAGAAACAAGGAATAATTCCAAATTTATATAAATAACAATTATTTCTACTGAATTAGGGCATTTCTACCTTAGATAGTAATTTTTTCTACTTTCTAGCCTTTAGTGGGACTCCTGCTTTTAAAGATCAGCAGCTCTACACAGAAAGAGAAAGCCTTAATGGAGTTTAGAAGTCTTTGTTTAGACCACTTAAACACCTGTGAAAGAATACAAATATACACATTGGCCAACCAAAAATTTGGTTTTTCTTCCGCTCTGCCTAAGTTTCAGAAACCAGTTCCTAAGAGAGCTGTTGATACTTCTGTACCCATTCTCAGCTTTCCAGAAGAGCTGGTACCTGCTGCTTTGGTCATCTGTGAGAACAGGGAGATACTACCTGGATGGGAAGTACTCGAAGTAGGCAAAAAAATTAATACACTGAGCCTCTTTGGCCCTGTCCTTGGTATTGGTTACATAGAATGCAAATAACCCAACTATTGGGAAGTTAGTTAAGAGAATAAGGAAAGGTTCAGGCTGTGAGGAAGAAAGAACTATTTCTTCCACTCTTTTTTTTTCTTTTTTTAAAGGCAGCAACAGAAAAAAGTTGTCCAATATTTGAAGAGTTTTGAAGGCTGAGATTTGTGAGCAGAAAAAAAGGTGAATCCTGACAAAGGGGTGGGGAGGGTGTAAGACATATCTACATGTGGAGCTCCTACTAGGCAGTTCTTTGTTTGAAGAATGAAAAAGTGGAGTGGTTGGTATCTACAAAACCAAGGTTTTCGACAGAGGGACTAAAAGCACCTTACAGATGATAGTAGCAGGGAAGACAGAAAACTTACAAGGAATAATGCAACAAAAATAATCCATTAAGAAAATACTGTGTGGCATACAGCATCTGTGACCTTACTGTATCCCCAGGAAGCTTAGCAACAAATCTCAGGCTCTTAAGTCTAACACCAGTAGGCGGACTGTCCTCAAGGGGCAAATCTATTCTAAGCCCCAGAGATTCCATCACAAAAGGAAAGAGAGGATCTTGCTGCACCTGCAGGTAGATTCCCAGCTTGAACAGCAAATGACTGTGAGAAATATTCTTAGTTGTTAGCTCATGACCAGTTCTGTTCATTAAAATACAGCTGCATCAATACAAATATGGATAATCCATTATTTGACCGTGCTATGGACTCTTTTGGCCTGGTGCTGAAAAATTATTTTCCAACTTTAGTTTTTGATGATTCCTTCAATACTGTGGCTGCTTTGGTTCCCATTTTGCCTGTTACATTTTGACCAAAAGTATGCTAACCTATGAACTCTTCAAAAATTACCAGAAATGTGCAAAACTTCACTATTTTCATGTTTTTGTTGGGGGAAAGCAGCTTGGGGAAGTCCTAACATGGATACCCAGCTCTCCCCCTCCCCTCCTGTTTCAGGAGGAAGTATTTTAATATTGCTCAGGGCTCTGGTGTTTGGAATGATGCCTGAAGGCTTCACTTTGTGGCTCTAAGGATTGTGATATGCAGTTCAGTTAACAGATCTAATCCTGAGTATGGAAAACATGACTATTACGATAATGAAAAGCATTCAAGAATGTTATGACTGTATATTTTACCTGAATGTTATTTTTTATATTATCCTCTGTTCCCAATGGACTAGAAATTCTTTAGGGTAGGATAATTTTCCTGTTTCTATTCATTATTTAGTACAATGCAGCCCCTACTTTTACAGTGGATTTGGGTTATGCTAAAATGTCAGTCACATTAAAATAAAGGAGATTTTCCTATATTCATTTTCCCTGCTATTGTGCAATAAGTTGCACACTCAGTTGTCTACATGTCCTAACTACCTAATTGCTGATTTCTGTCTTGGAGTGAGCTTCTTCAAATTCTGAGACTTCAGATATGCCCCAAATAAAAATGTACAATGGCCCCACAGCACACAGCAACATTAAGGTGATAGGAGGTGACAAAACACCCATCATTTTTATTGAGGCAGATTGTAATGGTTAATGCTGAATTGGGTAGGAAAAGCAACTGTGCCCTGCTACAAAATTCTCAGTGATATAACTCCATTTTGTATTAAGAGGAATTCCTGTGTGATTTCCCAGCTCAGACTGAGATTTTTTCTACTTGCGGTGGGAGTAAAAGGTGTACTCTGACCCTGGTCACTGTGACAGGAGTTCCCTGCTGGCTTGCCCTCTGCATAACTTTGTTACATCTGAATTTCTCATGTGAGATCTCTCATTCAGTAGCTGTTTGGACATGTTATTGAGTCTAATTAAAGCATAAAAGGACTGGCAAGACAGGGAAATGAATGAGAGGAAAAAGTACATCCTGTGTTTTCTGGTTCTGTTAGCTGTTAGTAGGAATGGAAATGGCTGCTGGCTCTTCAGTGATTAGACAGTACTCCAAACAGACAGACTGTACAGCCCACAAGTTCTGTTTTAGGTTGTATCACTGAAGCAGATCTATCCTGACTCATGACATTAGCGCCTAAGATTTCATGCAGCCACTGGTGCTCAGATTCTTGCTGCTGTTTCTGCAGTCTGAAACATGTAGTTCAACCCCCATTCCTGGTGCCCAGTTCTGCTGCCCTTGCAGACAGACAAAAGTGTGTGAAGGCACTGGGCCTTGCCTTTCTGAGGCTACAGGTGCTGGAGATGTGGCACAGATTACCAAATATTATTTATTATTATATTTACAAGGCAACAAAAGGCTAAAATTGCAATGCTACACAAGAAAGTCTGATAGCTATATAGAGAAATTGGATTGATTGAGTTCTGTGAGAAAGATAGATATTGACTTTAGCTACATAAATATGTGGTAGGCAAAATGGCTCAATAACTTTAAAAATAACTCTGTACAAATGCTCTATAGTTTTCCTTTGCTTTCTTTGACAGCCACAGGCTGCGACCTTAGACTAAGAGTCAATCATAACATTCTTCAGGACCCTAGATGTTCTTGCATGTGATGCATCCATAAAATTAAGTTTCAACACCAGAAGAATTGTCAGTGATCAGCTTTTGTACTGTAATAGCAGCTGGAAACTCAGCTAAGGAATAGGGGCTCACTGTGCTTTCTTAGCATTTATAAACCTTTGGTTAGGGATACGTCTCAGTTTTATATGTAAGTAGCTGTAAAACTGTGATCTGTAGAGGAGGAGGAACAATTTAGATTATTTGATATAAGCTTTGCAATCTCTTTTCCTATTTTCTGCTCTATGGTCAATTGTGGAGTAAAAAATGTTATTATTGCTACTATTGTGGTTCAGCCATCACTGTGAAAAAACAAGTCAGCAGCATCATTCCTTTTATTTGTGATGGTGCTTCAACACTCCAGCATTCACCAGAAGGTGCAATAACGGGCACTGACAGCAGAGACCCTAAAGATTTGGCTGCCAAATCACATCACTGGAGTGATGAGATGAAGTTTACAACAGAGGAAATAACTACTTTTTGCAGCTACAATTTATTTTGCTTTTTTTTTTTACCAGCCTTATATTTTCTTGGTAGAAAAATGTCTTTCTAGACAAGAAATTATAGCCTGCAGAAAACATCTGCTAGTAAGTTGATTAATTAAAGACTACATTCCCTGAAAGCAACTGTCGTGTCAGTCAAACTGGAAATAACAGAATATAGAAAGTATGGCCGAAAGGCTGGGGGATATAATAGATGGTAGATATAATTCATGGTAGTAAAGGTTTTTGAGAGGCCTGGACATACTTGAACAAGCCATGGTGCAGCAATAGGCCAAAAAAATCGGGTTTTTAGTAACCCGAGGAAGTTTAATTCATTAAGACACAAACAACATAAAAGCTATCCTGGGTATACAAAAGTGTAACTTCCCCCAGTCAGCTGCCTGCCAGACAGAAAGACAGCCACCAAAGGCAGGTGTGTTACATCCCCCTGCTAAGTGTAATATTCCCTGGGTCTCATTGAGAGAGCCATGGCAGAGGTTTTAAATCTTGCCCCTTGTACTGTGCTTTCTCAGGGGAGTCCCTCTGGGGAATGCTGCTTTTCTCCAGGCAGAAGTGAGAGACCAAAGTGCCATTCCCAAGCCCCCTGCCTGCAGGTGGAAGCAGCATGGAGAGCCTTAGGCCTCACAAGGAGGTCCCATGGTGGAGCATCACCTGCCTCTGCCTTGAAGTGGGCCAAGCTCCAAGCCCTTATTACACCTACTCAATATGCTGGGGTTGATTTAGGGGAACCTAATGAAGTCACTTGAAATTGCACTTGCTGCGTGGAGCCAGCCATGAAGGTCTGTGTTTCACACCTTCTTGGGCACCAAGCCACAGAGTGGGATGCCAACACAGCCAGTGCTGCCATCATGCTTGTGTCTTTAATGGCATGCTTGGATGGTTGTTCAGGAACTGCAATTTTTCACCAGGTGTCTTGGTAATTAAGAAATAATAAAGCTGGAAGATTTATGGCTCCTGAGGTCAATAATAGTTACAACCCCTTTTCAGACCTTTCCCAGGCTGCTGCTGAAGGGCTGAGGGCCACTGAAGCCCCAAAACAGGTTGTGTGTAGTCAATACTGCAATGAGCCAAAGATCTGTATGTTCTCTCTAACCTTTCTCTCATGATAGTTTATTGGATTCTTTCTGTCTATTTTCTTCTTTCTGTCTGTAATTAGGTGGATAAATGGTTTTGTATGTGGAAACCTGTGACTGATAGGTAAAGTTTTGTAAAGGGAAGGCCTGGTAAAATCATGGCTCCAGCCTGTTATGTAGCCTAAGTAGAAATGGACTGTGGGAGAATGACTCAGCTAGAATAGAGGAAGTGAGGCTTGCTGCGTGAATGCCTTGTGCTTGCACCGTGGTGTATGGTGGTTGATTAAATTTGGTTTGTTTTGCCTTAAACTATGTAAACTAACAACCAACTAACGACATAAAAAGGTCAGGTTTTTTGTAAATAAAGTTCCTTCTTTGCACCTGCCTGGGGACTCCTCATTGCTCCCTGGTGTTACAGAAACCCCTCACACGCTTTTCCACCTGTCAGGGGATGCCCACCCTACTAAGTGAGGAGGAAAGTGCCTCCTTAAGGGATTCAGATTTGCAGTAGCAAAACAGCTCATAGACTTTCTGCTTCAAGGTCCTACTCACCATCTTTGAATTCCTTGACATGGAAACTGTGTGGAAAGCTTGGGGTTTTTTTCAGCTTAATGGTACAGTGTTTGGCCTCCATCATTACCAGTTACAGGACCCAACCCCCTCTTCTTAAGAAAGTAAAATCTCAGTTTAGTAACATAACCCCCTTTCAGCTTGTCTAAGAAAGACATGTAATCACAAGACATTTGAGCTGGTACAGAACAAGCGCTTGAAAAAGAACCTGCAAATATAGGAACAATGGTCCTATTTTAATTCAATAAAACAATAACTTATTATCTTTAAAACATAATCTAAAATTAAAATAGTAGAAACCAAAGTAAGATTGTCTCCTTATTATAACTCTTGGTGAATCCTATGCCATAGAAACAAATGTTTATTTAAATCACAGAAAAGAAATCCTAATACTAATTTCTGTATGGATAAAGTATGTTTGTACACATGATCTGTGATGAAAAAGGAGTTGAAAATGGTCTAACAAGGATCTATCCTCAGATGCAGAATTAAGCCTACAGATTAATACTCGAGGGTAAGAGCTGGTTGTTCAGAGGAATTATTTCAGGCTGCCCCATAGCTAAGGTACAGCCCTGAGCCTGGGAAAAGCCATTAACATGAAAGACAATGGAAATGCTAAACTAGGAATTTATTATCTCCTGATTTTCTTTCCCCTCTTTCTTAAGGCTGAAAACAGAATATTAATGCAATATAAGAGAACAAATTGAAAAGGGCCAGACAGAAAAAACTATTTCCAGCTGTTCTAACAACACTAATTTACTCACTTGTCTGCTTGGCTCCCCTTAAATGGAACACTCAGCATTACTTTTGAGCGTGACATAACCACGCTCTGTGTGTGTGTGTACGTGTGCGTGAGCATGTGCACGTGGAGGGGGCACATTTTGGCAGCAGCATCACACTGCAATTTCTTGTTTTTTTGGGCAGCTGGAGCATAGCATTGCCTTTTAAGTAGATTTTCTTGCATTTAATTTGCTGGATTAGCATAACTAAAACGGTGGTCATAGGCCAGGAAAACATTGTGTCTCTGTCTTCTTTTCTTTATTGGCTTGCCCTCTGACAGTAGTATATTTCACTGTCTGCCAGCTGGGTGACAGACTGCCTGATGAAAATTTATCATGTTGCCCTCCATGGTGGACACAACAACGTGTCATGAGGAAAGTATCCATGATTTCATGGTTTTAGACTCTGGTAGATGTACAGCACAAAAAAATAAAAGCTATAAGGCAGCTATTTCTCTGTGCAAATTTCCTTGCTCCTGCTGGTGGCTGACATTGTTATATTTATTATTTTCTTCCATTAAAACATATTACTTTGTTACATACCAAAAATTAAATAATATTCTTTTCTTAAACCAATCATTTGCTCTGTTTCACAGGTCTTCATATTCAAGTACAGGGTTTTTTTTGGAAGCCCTGAACTAACATGGTTCTTTCTGCTTGTTAAATAGACATATCACCCAAATCAGTTCATGTTTCACAATAGTACAGGATCTACATGTGCATCTGAATACATCAGAAGATAAAATGTTGCTTCCAATTATTTTGTTAGGGGTATTTTTTCTTTTTTTAAGTAACACAGATAATTCTACCCATTCAAATATTTAAACCTATGAAGATGTCCTTTTTCACTCAGGGCAGTTTGAATCTTAGAATGTCACTATTGAAATATGTCATATATGTTTTCTTCAAATAATTTCAAGTAAGAGAACTCCTTCTGGCATTTGACACCATGTGGTAAAAATAGATTTCTCAACCCAAAAAACTGAAGAAAACTCTCTTTGTTTCTTAAAGATCAAAATTATTCTTGAAGAGAAGGGTTATTCTAAACTCAGGGTGTGTCCTTAAAGCTTCATTCGTTTCTTAAGCTGATGTAATTGTGGCAAACCCTATAGACTCAAAAAAATTAAATTGTTATGCAATAAATATACACTCCAGACCATTACAGCATCACAGACATTTTCCCCTTGTGCAAAGATTGCGGTTTGCTGCACAGAGCAGTCAGCAAGCTACCTGACAATTGAGATAGAAGACTTTTGCTGTAAAATCTAACCAAGCCATCTCAGTAATATCTTCATTACCACCACCATCTAGGCTATTCTGATGCTGTTCTAACAGCTGTTCTAAAATCTCTGATGCTGGAGATTTTTCTCCTGTAAAATGTGCCGTGCTGAACTTAGTTGACTGTTACTTTCAGGCTGTTGCTTTGGCTATGAAGATGCTACTTTGAGGAAACCAGCTTTCAGTCCCAGGGTGCCAGCTTCTTGTGGATGTTTGAGGAAGGACTGTGCCACAGATTCTACGCAGTCATATCTCACATGTAGGGTCTCAGACACAGAAAATTATATTCTTATACTGTTATAATGGAAGCAATATCTAACTCTGAAGCAGTAACCAAGAAAAAAAATTCCTAATACATGGTATTTATTGTTGTAATCTGTGCCATTCCTTTTCCCCCTTTATCTAAAGCTAATAATTTTGTTTTGGTTTTGTTGAAAACAGGGCAAACTTTCATAAACATTCAGAAGAAAAAAACTGTTCCACCTAATGTGTGCACAATGCACCTAATATCGATTGTTATGCCTGGGTACAGTCAGGGATATATCTCGGTATGGCACTCTCCTTTAGTTGCATGAAGGGAATTTTAATTAATTGTAGTGAGGATGGGAATAACAATACGGCAAAATTTGCAGCTTGTTTTACATCAAACAAGCTCTTTTGCCTCTTGTATAATCGATTGTCTGTACACAAAAGATAAAAAAAAAGCTGGTCAAGGGTTTAGTGCTGTTCAACTACCATTTGGCATGCCCATTAAATTACTGCACAAAGCAGACAACAATGCAGATTCAAGGCCTGAGTCTTGTGTTAACTTGACGGCATAAATGGGTCTCCAAGTTTAAAAACAGTTGAACAAAAGAGCCACCATGGAGTGATTAAGATTTATTTGGGTGCTGGAGTGCACAGCTGCTGCATGGAGGAGGGGGAGAGACAGCACACATCCTCAGGGCTCGCCTGTGCTTGGCTCAGATCCCAGCTGCAAGGGAAGGAACTGAGCAACCGTACAACTTTCGGGCTCCTTCACTTCTTCAGGGCTGTCACAATCCCCCAGTACGAACAGGATCAGTCCCACATGGGACCACACAGCAAAGGGTCTGCCAGGCTGCAGCAGTGCTCTGGTTAAGTGTGATCTCTGGCCACATCACACTCCAAATTTGTTCAGTTCTCCTGCAGACACGTCTGTGCTTCTTTTTTGTTACTGCAGAAGGGCCAGGGTATAGAAGTCAGGTGGGGAGTGGTCTGCCAGCTTACCACTGAAATTTATTTCTTCAGCACACTAACTTGAATGCTCAGCACTGTTTGCAGAGCAGAAAAAAAAAAAAAAAAGCCTTTGGTTGCTTTGATATCATAGCAATACAGGGGTGACATAGCCTCCAGCAGAAAGATGTCTCTCTTCCTACTTACTGACTCTGATGTCTTGCTTCCTGTGTAACTGATTATCCAGACTGCTCATGTTTGCTAATGACTTCAGGAGTCTGTTGAGAAGGAAGATCAGCACTGTAGAAACTAAAAATGAAAGTATGAGACACAGAAATTAAACACTTCTTTGTGGCTGTTTTAAAAAAGACCAATTGCAGTGGAAAAATGCCTACTTCAAGGGAGCAGGCAGTGCAGAATTGGAACTAAAACAGGCAAAGTCAGGGAACTATTCACATGTTCAATACTACAGCTTTAGCAAAGATCTAACAAATTACTGATTTTTTTTTTTAATGCCACCAGGCAGTTTTCTAAATAGCACATTTTATTCAACTGTCCTCCTTTAATGCAGTAAAGGATGGGCAGATTGGTGCAGTACATCCAGCTTCTATGCCAGTCCTCTGTCCTAAAGATAAAATGGTATTGTTTGCAAGCTGGATTAAGTTGATTTTTATTTTTTGTCTTTGGGATGAATAAACTAATCAGCCCAAGACACTTTCCTTTTCCTTCCCTTTAACTTACACTTTTGATAAACCCTCCGGTTCCTTAGGACATAGATGGTTTAGCACTACCACAATATAAATGTTGCAATCACAGCAGTGTATCATAATTTTGTTATGTTTAAGAGAAATACTGATTTAAAATATTCTTAGTGGCAATCCTATAAAACTGAATAGAAACATCTGAAGGTAAACAACACTACATCCCTAAGGCCTTTTCTTACACTATTAGCTCAATGCTTTAGAAAGTGTATTTATGCTGTTAATGCATGACCAGTACAGTAGGCACGTGTATGAGACTTCCAAACAACATGAAGTAAATCCAGATTATTGCTGAACTTCCCATGTAACTGGAACATATGAACAGCATGAGTCTTGGAGCTACGGACTGAAGCTGTGAGTTTACAAAAAAATTCAGTCTTAAGCATGTCAACATATAAGGCTCACTCAGTCAAGTCCTGAAATACATTTATTTTCATTGAAAACATTATGCTAGTTTTGCCAAAGAACTTCCTCTTACTCACTCTGATGGCTGACATCTGCATTTGGGTCCATTTCTCTTTTCAAAGAACAATTCCTTGTTTTGTGTCCTTGTACCAGAAAGCCGTGTCAACTCATTGCTAAAAGAAACTAGCATCATAAAGATATGTTAATCAAAATGAGTAATGAAGTCTGATCTAAGTTGCAAACTCAAAACTTGCCCAGACAAGCAACCTGATTAACTTTGAAAGAAGCCCTGCTCTGAGCAGTAGGCTGTACAAAATGACCTCCAAGGATTTTTCCATGGCCATTTGAAATCCAGTTAATGACACAATATTTGGTGCTTACTCTGTTTCTTTCAAACATGCTGTTTGCATCTCAGACTAGTGCAGTATGTCTTGCAGAACGAACATATGCACAGTTTCTGTGGTTGGATTAAACTTCATATATATGTAATTTGTCTTTTCTGTCTCCTTTAGCTCAGCATGTTTAATGCAAAATCTTACAATTAATAGAGAAGTAAATGTCCTTATGGTGCACATCTGTGGTTTAGGAAGGGTAGTCCCCAGTTCAGTGTCTCCCCTGAGATCCCAAACCACACTGCCACTCACTCCCTGCCTTCCTCCTTCCCCCTCCTCCTGCTTCTCGGTCCAGCAGGATAAAGAGGAGATTCAGAGGCACAAAAGATGAAAATCATAGGCTGAGGTAAGAACAATTTACTGGAAACAGCAATGAGATAAGAAAATTAACAGTAACAACGATATTAATAACAAAATGTGTAAGACAAAGAAACAATTTACACAGAAATCCCATGAGGAATCCCAACCAGCTCTTCCCTACCATGCTTTCTCCCAGGCAGAAACCTCACCCTTCTTAGAAGCAAGAGTCCCTTTGTCTGTGCCTGGCAGCGATCTGAGGTGATACGGAACAACATTAGGGTTTGGCCATGCCCCTTCTCGGCTATTGCCAAAGATTAACCTTGTCCTTGGCCAAAACCAGGACAATCACCTACACTGCCAACCAGAAAAACCACAGCAGCAGAATGCTAGAACAACTCACCTCAGGTCTTTGCTAAAATTTGGTTAACTGATGGCATTGGGCATCTTTAAATGAAATCTGCTTATACACATGTGCTTCTGCAGATGAGTGTGCACCCATCATTCCCCTAGAGCTTAACAGGCTCTGGTTTATATTTGCAATAGCCCCGTGACTTGGTACAGTGGGAAAGCTGAGGCATAGAAGAGATTTGCTTTAAATGATGCAGGAAACAAATAGCAGAATGAGTGCAACACACTTTCCACTTACTTACCACATGAGCTCTTTAATAGCCTTTCATACATCCCTAATCCAAAGGCAGCTGCAACTCCTTACAAAGCACAGGACTATATTGTCTAGTCATACTTCTATGGTCCACAAAGCTTAAACACTCAAACATGATGGACCAGCACACAGTAACTCTGGAATGCCAAGGGATCCTGTGACAATTCCTCTTTGTAGCTAACTGCGTCAGCTTGTGCGCTTAAGATAAATTGCTGAGTGAGGCATTTTCTCCTGTGCCAAGCTGAGGATTTCTCCTAGTTTTCTTTCTTCTCTCAAGAACATTGTACTAAGTAAACTGGGCTCTTTGTCAGTACACTTCTCTGTGTACTCCTTTTAAAAGCAAGCTGTAAGTTCCTAGCACATCAAGCTATAAATTTGCCAAGCTGAAAAGACACTGATTTGATTTCCTTCCTATTTGTAACAAATACTGTGAACCAAAATAAAGTAATTGTTAATGTATATTCCCTGTTACTGCCTGGTTAAGGCCCTTTTAATCCTCATCATTTTAAGAGCTGAGCTGTGCCTAGCTGGCCTTCTGGACTTTCATATATAGTCAAACTAGAGAACAGTATTTAATGCAGCTCATAAATTAACAGCTTGTACTGAGAAGGATTACCTGCAAGAAGAATTAATATGGCGGCTTCACCTTTGACTTAAATTGATTTTATGCTCTTGTTTTCAATGTATTGTTCCCCTTCTAATATTAATTTCTGAAAATCTTAACTAACACAGGACATCCTTCTGCCTGATTATTAGTCCCTGATGCTTTGTTTCAACAGATGGATGAGGCATGGCACACTGCCCTCAGAAGATGACTGGAGCATTTCCATAAGACCCAGACTTGCTGGCAGGCACTTCGCTTTCAAAGGGCACCTAAGGATGTTGCTGCAGGCCTAATGGAGGCCTCCTAAACTCTGTGCTATTTTGGTTGCCCTACCTTTTGCAAGGTGAGCAGTGGGGGTTTTGCATATCTTGCTTTTGTTGTTGGGATTTACCCATGCAGTTGCTTCTGATTGCTATGAATTTAGGTCAGGTTCCCTGCTGCGATCTATGGCTAACACTAAAGACCTCGTTTGACAACATCAAGAGTCTTCTAAAAAACAACTAAAAGAGGAAGTGCAGGCAAAGGGGAAGTTGCCACATATCCAAACACATGGGAGGTATCTTCTCTGTTGGGGGGATTGGCTTCCTCACAGCAGACCCCTGGTTCAGCCCTGTCGCTTGAGGCAGAAAGTGAAGTTTCACTTCTTCCCTACAGGGACAAGAGGCTCTGAAAATAATTAACTGATTTACACAAGTTGTGATTATTTCAATTCCTCACTGATTCGTTAATGTGATTGTTAGGCTCCTAATGACCAGGTTGGCTGCTTGACTTCCTTTCATTCTGAGGTAATTTAAAGGCAGACTCACTTTCTCAGTTGCCCCTACAGTACCATGTAAAAAACTGCCACTTAATGTTTGTTAAATTAACTAACTGCTACTGAAGTGTCAGATGAGGAGAGGAACAAAATGAATGTCAGGTCTAATTATTAATGCTATACTTCACAGCCACTTGCAGAGGCCATACTCTGGAGTGGATCCTTGTAACTGCTGAACACTAAAAGAAAGTGTTGGGGTAGTTCCTAGTGAAAGTCACATGTCATGCTTATACAGGGAGCACTAAACAGTCTTCTGCTAGAGATTCTTGATGGTCAACAAGGGACCTTTAGATGGTATCATGTAACTGGGAATGCCCACTGCTTGCCTGTGACATTTGAATTACAAAGACAGCTATCAAAATGTTAGTTTTCAGTAGTCAGTGGCTATTTGCATCTGAAACCTAAGACGGTGAAAAATGGCTTGAGTGGTTTTTCTCTCAAATGGATGGACTGTATCAAATACTGAAATGCAGCTCTCCTGCCACCATTTGAATTATGCTCTCTGTAAGCAAGCAGTTTTACAGCTTTTCTTTCTCTGCATTAGCTAGGAAGAAATAGCTCTTTCTATATGCTACAATCTGGCAGCTACCCACTTCTGTCCAAGCAACTGTTCAAACTCTGTTTCTGAGACAAGATATAGGTATACTACATTTACAAAACTGCCAGGTTTTACCTGATAATGTGTATGGATCACAACCAACAAGTTACACATAGATTCTAGAGACACCATCCTCCCACTCCCTCTGCCTCCAAAATGACTTCGACCTATTCTTCCACCAAAAAAAGTTGGGGGAGAGGGGAAGTGGGTTGAATGCTGTCTAACGAAAGAATAATCAGCATTTCTCCTGGTAAAACCAGAATGCTCCTGCATGAATACAGCACATGTATCTTGAATTTTGTACTGAGGCTTTATTAAGGATCATTATTTGAAGAAAGTTCATGGAATTAACTTCTTTTACCACTAGAGGCACCAGCCAAAAAGTTGGAAATTCACAGTATTTGTCACTTAAGAGAACAGCAGCCACAACACACTGTGGAATTACCAAACCACAATCTAACTTTCTTGAAAGCCTTCATTTAAACGCACATATGAGCTCTTATATATTTAAGGGCCCGAAAAAGGAATAAGCTGTCTAAACCAAACCACCACTTGTCAGCTGCACACATCCACAAAGGGGACATTAGAAGATGCAGCACTGTTTCTAGAGGGTTGTGGTGTTGACTGCATTCAAGGATCAGCCTTTCCAAGAGGCCTTTCAAAGATACTTTCCACTGGAAAGAAACAAGTCTGCTGAATGTTAATATTTTTTCATTGCTATCCAACTACCAACCTTAAATCTATGCACTGACAGTACAATAAAACATTTCCATGTATTTTGAAGTTTGACTACAGGAAAGGATGTCTAGGAAGGAGGGAAAAAGTTACCTAAAAACTGTTTATTTTTTTACAGAGGACATCTCTACAGCAAAAAACCATTTATATGAAATGTGTTATCCCCAGTCATTTGTCTTGATTTAATGCTTAGTGTTTTCTATGTCCAAGTAATATATTATATACCAAAGAGTATGTTAGTGAAGTTAGCCTTCAGTTACCTGTTTAGGTTGTTGGGGTGGGGAGAAGTTTCATGTATGACATGAAGCATTTTCCACTGCTTCACATTGGTGTGGAAGTGTTCCAACCAGGGCTGTGCAAGGAGAATTAAGACCATCAATCATTCTTTCCCCAGGCAGTCTTTACTTCAGATGTTCAACAGCCTAGATAGTCAGCAGCCTAACTGATTGCACAGCCTGTCTGTCAGAATTTTTCATTTGATATGGGCAAATTTCAAATCTCCTTCAGGTGAGGAAAAGCAAAAACCAGCAAGCCAAGAATGTATTAAGTTGGCTTTTGCGCTTCAACAGAGCAGGCAGACCTCTCCAAACACCTTCTTCCAGTAAGTGACAATACCAACTACTGCTATGAGCCAGCTCAAAGAAGGAAGAGGAGCACAGTTCTCCACAGACATACTGTGCCATATCTACAGAAAGTACTGGCAGGCCTCCACTTACATCTAGGTTGTGAAGTGAAGAGTGCTTCTGTAGCTGTATGCTTTTTTCCTTTTTCTGAGGGCTTCCACAATATTTCTTCCAGCCTAAGTCTTTGTTTTTGTACTTTTTCTCTTATCTAGCACGATTCAGCACTTACATAAAAATAGATAAATGGATCTTCACTGTTTCAGGAAAGATCTGATTGGAAAAAAGGTATGTTCATTAAAATCAAAAATGTAGGCAAATACAAGTTGGGCTGGAAAAGGCATATTGTAGCTAGCTGTAGAGGAACAAGGTGCAAAGGGGAAGAAAAATCACATGAGCAGCATCAATTCCCTTTATGTTAATTTCCCTCTGAGCAATAATGTAAAGTATTTACAGTGCTGTAAAAACACAGGCAGATCAAATAGGAGACAGAAAATTATGTGGGAACAGAGGGAGTGTATTAAGAGAAATTTGCGTGTTTATAAGGGAAAGAAAGAGCCAGATTCAAATTTAGCTTTGCACTCACACTGGCTAGCAGACACTGAACAGAAATAGGCAGTATTTAGAACCAGAGGCCTTAAATATTCTGTGAAGCAAAAACATACCATTACCTTGAATACTCAATAACCAACTAAAGCCATATTTTTGTAGCTATAAGCAGAAAATTCTTCAGGAGGAATATAAAGTCAACTCAACATTGAAATCTTAGCAAAGATGTTAGTAATGTCCCATTGCTCTGGGATACCACAAGACTGCAGGAGAGGAGCTTAGAAGGGATGATTGCAGAGAATTACTTTGGTGGACACCAGCACAGCCACAGGGGGCTGCTGCAGGAGTGCTCAGTACAGCTATACCACCTTCATTAGATGCCAAAAGAGTCTTATGACAAGGAGTAAAACAGTCAAACACTTCAAGATGGCAGGGGAAAAAAAAAAAACTGTTCAAAGAGAAGAAGGTATTTATCAATGCAAGTTGGATCTGTTTTTACAGAAGGAATCCCTGACTACTCTCCAAGCCTGCTGTGGAAGTAAACAATGATTTCATAACACAAAAATGAAGAGGGGCAGGAAAGAATAAACCTAGTGAGACTAAAAACCAAACAACATTTGCAAATAAGTACAGGCCATCTCATATCAGCTCCTGCTACTGCCTTATATTTCCCAGTCCTCCCTCCTGCTATATGAAACCATAGAAGTTCTATCTGGTAAAGTGTTAAGTCTTCTCTAGACTATAGGAACTAATTTGTTATGTCAAGGCACTATTCTTTGTTCAGCACATTGGAGTAAACTCAGAAAAATTCCTAGAGCCCACACTGTCTGTCAAAACTACCTCAGGTTCCCAAAACGGATTTAAGTTGCTACTTCAAATAAATATTACCCTCAGGAAGAAATGTCTTTATCGGTCTTACTGGTCTCTCCTTACACCACTTGGTACAATACTGGTAAGAGCAACGAACTTCAGCAAAAAAGTAGAGCTGTTCTTCTTTATAAAGACTGGGAAGGCAGAGCATTTTCCCATAATTAGGTGCCATGTGACTTTATAGTCACCTTCTGACTGAGAATTATGTTTTGTTACATTTGAACACAAATACTTCAGAGTATCCAGAGGTAGATGTCTAACTGAAAAAGTTGAATTCTATCCCACAACTAATGAACCTCACATATTAGGCAGCTATGAAATGCACTTTACCCCAAAAACTACTTGGTAAAACAGATACAGTATTGCTAGCCACAAACTTTAGAGGCCCCTTTACATCCTAATCTTTGCAAGACAATTTAGCCCACATGAGTTTCAGATATCTTAAATGTCTGCAGTTGAGTTGCCAGTGATAGTTCGTTAGAAGCTTCAACTCCCCAAAGAGTTGTGAACTTGCTAGAAACAACTTATTTTAAATCTGCACAACTTCGCAGCTGTCCTCATCTGTTAATAAAGGAGCCCACAATACAAGAAGACCATTAAGAGAACAGACCCCAGCTGTAACTGCAATGAGAACAGGCATTAGAAGCAAGCCCAGGAACTGATTCAAAATCTGACTCGAGGATTTTCATTGTTCCTATTTTGGAGACAGGATTGATTGAAAATTATTTAACAAGTCATCACTAAAGATTATAGCTTCTTCCAAACTATGCCGTAGCCTTGAAACTGCATCCCTCCCACCATAAGCAACTTTTTCTTACCTCACAGGGGGAAGGATTAGCAAGAGTCAAGTAGTACCTCTTACTACAGAAGTTATGGGGAGTAACTGCCACCAGCCAGACACTGCAAGGACCTCACACTCACCTGGCAGACCATGCTCTGGCCTGTCTCCATCTCCCATGTCTGCTAATGCTGCCTCTCAAAACCTTGCAGTAGTAGTTGAGTAATTTCAGCCACTGTTAGTCCTAACTTAAGTGATCAGCTGGACTTCTGTGATAGGAGACCCACTCTGTACATCACTCTGTGCAGACTATTAGTCTCAAGAACAAACACGTAACCTGGCAAGTGTCTTAGCTGCCTAGAATACTGCTGAAATAACTGAAGAAATACTTCATGATCTGGCTGGCAGTGGTAGCACAGCCTACTAAAGCCTTCAACTTGAGATACACCATTTTATTCAGTGCTAACATAATAATCGAGAAAATACTTTAGCTGCTTGACTCATTTTATTTTTATCCCCTCGGCTGCATTTGAGTTTTACAGTGGTTTCTTAAAGATCATTCATTTTTGTAGACCTCTAAGAGGTAACAGACAAGATTGTTTCAATCATACATACAAAATTACTTATGTTTACAAATTTTTGGCAATCACAGTAACCCGTTTTTTCCTATTGCCATTGCCCCAATCATTGAAAAAGTGTGTACAATAATTTACATCTGAAGTATTTCAAAGTGCTTGATAGTGGTTTTCCAATAATTATTTACAAGTGGCCTATAGACATATGTACAGGTGTTACAAGTTGTGGCTGGAATATGGCTTTCTATGGAAAGTGCTTTATATTTGGTCAGTGATGTTACTGACTAACCAACCCAAGGGTTACTGATAAAACTGTAACCACTAACAGCTGAATTGTTGTGGACAGGTATTTACAGAGTTGTTAAGCTGTATAAAATAGCTATTTACACAAGTGTTCCATAAATACAGAAAGTATCTTCTTTCTTCCAAGAATGGAGGAAGTCCTTCAGCCACAAACCTGGTTACTATCCCCAAAGAGTGTAAGACACTAGTAAACTAAAAGTGATTCCTGATCCAGTGCTCACGC
Source organism: Corvus moneduloides (assembly GCF_009650955.1). NCBI lineage: Eukaryota > Metazoa > Chordata > Aves > Passeriformes > Corvidae > Corvus > Corvus moneduloides. Next base: position 64,909,288 of record NC_045511.1, read on the forward strand.
CATATCATCATCGGTGCTGACAACAGATATCTGTAAAAAAGTAAGTACAAGTTAGCTACAGTTGCACTAACAAAATACATAAAACAACACACATCATTGCTAATCCTGCAGGCTAGTGACCACATTCAGTACAGATTACTCCATCCCAGGTACAGACACTAGTTACCTACAACTTTAACTTTGATTATAGGGTAAAGTTGTCAGTTGATTCAACCCAGTAGTTTACATGCAGCCAGCAGCTCTCAAAAGAAGAGACCTCTCCTAAATTCAACTCAGGTATCATTTAGCAGTCTTTCTACTCCAGTTATTAACCTGGGGTCTCAGACATGTTAATAGGTTTACTTACTGCAGGGTAGGTGTGTCCTACTGAACCGCTGTGTCTTCCAATATCAATTGTGAGGTCCTCTTCTGTAGTTTTTAGGTAAACAGGATTATCAAAATTCATGCTTTTCATGTTTTTGTGCTGCCAGTTACGCCACATGAAGTAGCCAGCTGCTGCAGCCATCATCAGCAATACTGCAGGGAGACAAAGAGATTGCACACATGGAGTAGAGTCAGGTCAAGCTCTTAAGAGTGGCCTATCCTACCACAAGGGGTCCAAAAGGCTAGTAAATGCTGTACTCACCAGCAGGAAGAATGATCCAAGCTGCTGATGTTCTTCCAGCTGCAGTTACTTCAGAGGTTGTACCACTAGTGTTGAATCCTGCACAAGAAATTGATGCAGTGAGCTTGTGTACTGACAGGCTGGCAGATTGTCATATGCAAGCATTTCCCAAACCCAGAAGCTCCTGTTTGATTAGCTTCTCAGTAGCACACTGCTAGAATAGCCTAACATGCTTCATCCTGTGTTAGTTGGAATCTGTCTTTATTGCTTGCCTTCTATGAGCACTCCTGGGATTTCACGGAACCTATAGGTTCCACACTGTTACATGTAAACTAATTCTGTTTAACACATGCTCCAGCTGTTACACTACACAAATGATCTGGCCTGTGTTCTCTACTTGCATGCAAAGGAGAAAACTTCCAAGTAGGCTAGTTGGTCAGCTTGCATTTCATTTCTCTAATGTTTAGCAGTGTTAGTTATTGGGACCAGTACCTCCAGGAACTAGTCCAACAGTTGGAGATTTTTCTGTTGTGCTGGTATCTTTAGCCTCAGTGTAAGCCACAGTTGTTCCAGTACCTGAAACTAATTATAGATCAAGAACTAATTATAGATCAGTTAATCCTGAAGTTCTGCAATGGCTTTGCTATGAGAGCCATGGTAGTGAAGGTTTAGCAGATGGCAAAAATGATCATGCAGCTTGTTAGCTTCACTGGGAACACTGACATTAGCTATTTCACTAGCACACCCTCAGCAGAGAGTTCTTGATGAAAAGTAGTTCCAAGAACACGGCCAGACAGTTAACCAGGAATGCATTACAGGTATTTAAAGTCACAACAATCGTATGCCATCCCATCCCTCGTATAAGGTTTTCTGAGTGAGGTTTTAGTTTTACAAGTTTACTAGTTAGGTACAGTCTTTGATACCCATAGCAACCTTTCAGAGCAGCCAGCTGAGGCCAGCATCCTTGCATTCAGCACTCTGTGGCAGTCAGAGTCAACACACAATAGAGTAGGTGTCACCTTGGAGTTTCTAGTTCCACTCCACTGGACAAAGCAAGCTTGCTGCATAGTCAGTGCTGACAACAGTAGCACAGCAGCATGTTCATCTGGACCAAAAAGGAGGTACAGACTTCCTCGGACAGCAACATTAGCTGATCACCTTTAGAACATTGTATATATATGTACAGCCATGTTAGTTTATACCCCTGTTTTATAAGAGGCTGAGTATGTTTTGTCCTTGTGCTTGCTGTCTGCAGAAAGCCATGGAGGTACAAACTCTTGTTGCAAATGACAATGATGAACGCAGAAGCAAAGCATGGACATTGAACAGCATCTGCAGACTTTGAGGGCCATATTAATGCATAAGACCCTCCCCTTCAAGATTAAGTACATCAGATTAATTCTAGCAAAGCTGTCAGCCGATACCACTGTATTTCCTTCCCACTAACAGGTTCAATACTCCCCTACCCCTTCCCCATCCATCCTGGGAAAGATCTCAGTTGTGTTACAGTACCTGTACATATCAGACCATCCTCCTGCAAGAAGTACCCAGCGGGACATGCACAGGTGTACTTTGGAGAATGTTCATTTATCTGAGGAGCAGGCAGGCACAGGTAGCTACAGCCTCCGTTTGCCATGTTCTCTTCACACCAGTTTCTACCTGTTGGTAAAGCAATTAAGGCATGAACAGGAGTGAGCCTTCATGCTCCAGGTGTGTAGCAGAAGCATTTGCTCAGTAATTGCTTGTTTCAGTAGAATTACTTCTCTGAGCTGCTTATAGATTTATAGCTGCTCTGGCCAAGAAAGAGGAATTGCCACTAGACCTCTCAACCCCCATGGGGCTGTCTATGTTAGAAGCTCCAAGCAGAAGTAGAAACGGACTGCTGTACAGTGAAGGGATACCATTTACCACCATCCAGGCAGGGCAGGCTTCTTACAAATATACACTGACTTAACTATAAACTGTACTGAAATTACCTGAAGGCTGAACAAGTTCATGATACACAATGATGTCCTGTGCTTCATTGAGGTTGTTCACTAGGGTAACCAACTCTGTTCCAGTAAATTTGTTGGCACCATAGACTGCCTCATTCTCTCCATCAATCCAGTACACACGGTCCTAGAAGACAATGTCATTGCATCCCATTACCACCATGATGCTATCAGCCCCATCATTCCTGCCACATACCCGCAAGAAGAGGATCTTTGACAATGATTATAGGAAGTCATTCTTACCTCAAAAATGGTTAGAGCAAGAGGATGAGGAAGGAACATATATGACTTCAGCACAATTCTACGATCCTGGCCATTCAAGTCCACGCTTGACAACATGTGTAGTTTAGAATCAAGCCAGTACAAGCGGCTTTTTACCAGATCTAGGAGGGGGAAAACACCAAACTTAGTTAGTGTCCACATGGAGGAAACCTCCAAAGCTTGCTGCAAGAATTGAAACACCCACAGGTTTGAGAATGGTGGCAGTGTTGCCCTAGTTTCTTACCATTCCAGCATACAGAGGGCTGCTGCAGTGATGCCTATGTGGCCTGTGCCTCAAGTATAACACAGAGCAGTTCAAGAAGTTACTATTTCAGTATCTGAGAAGTGATAATGCCTGTTGCAGTGTCTTCAGGCATGCAGAAACTTCCCTTTCTCAGAAGCTGAAAGTAGTTCTCTGAAGAATGACCTTAGCTCTTGTAGCAAAAAAACTGCTAAAGCTCCAGAATACCTCTGGCACAGAGACAAGTTCAACATACCTAGAGCAATTCCATTAGGCCATTGGATTTCTGTTGTCACAAGCTGTTGTCTGTCAAATCCATTCATTCCTGCTTTTTCAATTTTTGCTGGCTCACCCCAGTCTGACCAGTACATAAAGCTGTGAAGCAGAATTTATGTTGTATGATGCACTATATTACTGTGTAGTATCACTCTTTATTATGACCAATAACTAACAAAGACTACCTAAGTCAGTTATCAGAACATGTAGTTGGTAGGTCTGCTCTTTTAAAAGAACCAGGACAGATACTCACCCAGAGATAGGATCTACAGCAATAGAAGCTGGCTCTCTCAGCTCAGAGAAAAACAAAACCTTTCTTTTTGTGCCATCTAGGCTAGCCACTGAAATGGTCTTTGCAGCTGAGTCAGACCAGTAGATGTTCTTATAAACCCAGTCAACGGCAATGCCTGCAGGGCTGTGTATGTTGTCCAGGATTCTGATGTGCATTCCAACTTTATCACGGGTATCAATAGAGGCACTGGAAGACAAGAATTACTTGCTTTCAACCACTTCCTCCACAGATACTATCCCTTGGCATACCTCAGCAAATACTGCACAAGATTTCAGTCAGAAGATACACGTGGGACATTCCACAGAGTGCCTTTTGTGCAACTGCAGCAGCAGTTACTACAAAGTGCAATAGCCATACACATTGCTAGCTGTGGGAAGTTGCATCAACTGTACTTCATCTTTAGGACACCAGGAATCTTGTCATGACCAGAGAAAGAGCTTGAATAAAGCATGGGATGGTTCAGGGAAGCACACTAGGTTCAGAAGCTAAGCTCATTTACCTGAAGATTGCTTTTTGGCTGAAGTCTGCCCAGTAAAGCTTTTGCTCAGCAATATCTGCATCTAGACCTACAGAGTTTCTTAGCTGCTCTACAAGCTGAATATATTCTTTCCTCTCAAGGCCAATCTTCCTAATATCCCGGCGGTTGGTGAAAATTAGACTTGGTTCTTTCCCTGTGAAAAGAGTTTAAGTGTTATCTGTACGTCTAGATATCCAGTCACATACTTTTCTTTTACAAAAAGTTTTAAGAGTCATCATATTTAGTATTTGCCATTCCACACTTGCTAGCAGATGCTGACAGAGGTCTTGGCTGTACCATATCTCATCCTTTTTTCCCTCCACAACCTGATGGGGAGGATCCTCCTGCCCAGGAGGGAGCAGACACAAGCAGTCATGTCACAGCTTGAAGTACTGTATCATGGCATCATTCAAAGTGTTAGTAGTGATCAGATCTGTACAAGTTATATCAGTAACACACCACAACAGCTAGTGAAAAAACCCCAGTAGTATAAACATTGCATCACTTGCCAACTCATTTTGAAGTGGGGATATAAAAGTCTTATGTCAACACTCACCGACTGCCTTGCACACCCCAGTAGCAAGATCCATCTGATAGCCACGGCTACATTCACATTTGTAGCCCCCCTTCAGGTTGATACAGATCTGACTACAGATGCCAGGGTTCTGACATTCATCAATATCTGTAAAAACAACAATATAGTTTATGCTCACCTCCAGTACCACCAGTAGAGTCCATGTTAAACTACTAGATACTTGCCTCCACAGGTTCTCCTGTCCAGAAGCTCAAACCCAGCTGGACAGTCACATTCATAGCCAATAATGAGATCTCTGCAAATATGAGAGCATCCACCGTTGTTCACCAGACATTCATTTATGTCTAGAAGAAAGAATTAGCCACTTCTGAAAAGGCATGCATATATTTAGTATTACAGTCTTAGTCATGCATTTTACCAGGTACACATCCATTTTCTGATGATGCCTGCCATGTCTGCTAGACCATTCTGGTACTCAAAGTCATATGAAAGAGACACCCCTCAAATTCATGTTTGCTCAGCTACAAGCACCTTCTCTATGCTACAAGCAGGCAGCAGCAAAGATCAAGGCTCCTGAAGTTTCAGTGTTTCTAATGCATCCAAGTGCCTTCTGGCCACAGAGAAATCATCCTAGCAGCCAGTTTGGCTAGGATAAAACTAGCCTATTAACTAGTTACAACTCAGTTTTAAGGATGCCACCAAGAAGTGCCAATGGGGATTCCTGCTGACATCTACTCAGAGGCTATATCTAAGTATAACCAGTAGTCAGCCTTGTGCAAATAGTTTATTCACTTACTACACTCCTTGAGGGGCTCATCACTCCAATCCTTGCAGTCTCTCTGCTGGTTACACACTTTATTGATATCTATGCATTCTCCACTTCTGCACTTGAATTTGCCAGGTCCGGAGCACTGAATAACTGACATAATGAAAGTTGTGTGGGTCACTACCAGCTTCAACAGATATTCTGCAAAGACTTTATTCTTGCTTAGTTCCACATTTACCGTTGTTACAGTTTGCTTCATCTGTGCCATCCAGGCAATCTCTCACGCCATTGCACTGCCTACTCCCATGGATGCAGTTCCCATCTTCACATCTGAACTGGTCTGGTCTGCAGGTCCGAGAAGCTGAGGACACAGTCATTACAGACTTTTACTCCTGAGGTTTACTGAAGCAAAGGAAATAAAAGAGGAGTCAAGTAGTACCTCCTACAGAAGGACCAAGTGAACTTACGGCAGTTGATTTCATCACTTCCATCCTTGCAGTCAGGGTCCCCATCACAGCGCCACTTTTTGTGGATACATTCACCTGAGCCACACTGCACCTCATTGGCAGAGCACTTCACAGGAGGTGCAGGCTGGCGGCCACATTGCTCTAGAGACTCATCTGAGCGGTCAGAGCAGTCAGCATCATCATCACACACCCAGTTGAGGGGGATGCAAATCGAGCTCTTGCACTGGAACTCATGAACTCCACAGGTAGGAGGTGCACACTCCAGCTCATCACTACCATCACTGCAGTCATCTTGACCATTGCAGACAAAGCTCTTGGAAATGCATTGCCCACTGCTGCATGTGAAGTCTGCTGGACTACAAGTCACATTACCTAGGGTAACAGGAGTAAGAGAGATTAGTATATTATCACAGGAAGGCTGACTTTCATGTGAAGATATTTTGTTTTGCAGGTTTTTTTATCAGCTGTTAGCTGACAGAAGATCAGCATCCTGTAAAAGGCAATAGGGAAGCCTAAATGGCCACCTACAGGACCACTTAGGTTCCACAGACCATCCTCCTTGGCACTGGACATTGTAAGTCATAGGCACCAGATTTGAACTGAGTGAAAATAATCTTCTGAAGTAGCTAGGCTGTCCTGCACTTCTGATTGCAAGCCTTTCTGAAAGCAGGCTCTAACCCTGTGAGCCAAAGACAGAAGTTAAGAGAATTGCTGACTCAAGAGTATGGACTAAGATTAAGGCAGTCTGATGGTCAGCATGTACTATAGTTTGAAACTGAAGTGTTTTGTGCTGGTCCCCAGGACAGCAGTGGCCCATTTGCCAGTGGGGATAACAGACAAAGATCTTGCCCAAGTTGATCCTGTGGTTAAGCATACCCATGCAATTTATGTCAGTACAAATTATGCTGGTTCAATAGCAATGTAGCTAGCAGCTCAGCTCAGCACACCTAGGCTGATAGTTTTATCAGCTTCATTAGAAACACTGTCTGGAGATTTACTTGTAGACTAAGGCATTTGTTTGCTGAGTAAGATGGTGACTCCACAGACACATACCAAAAGTCTAAAGATCTGTCTCACTAGGCCATCCAGGTAAGGTGGTTCTGATGGAAGCCAGCCCTGTGGCTTTGGTTACAGTAAATATGTCTCAGGACAGCTCAGGCAACTCATATGTATGCAAGTTCTTCTGAACAAGCCAGCAATGTGCCAGTGAGTGGCAGCTAATGCTGTAGTGGCAGCTCTACTTGTGTACCAGCCTGAAGTTTCCCCCTCTTTGCCACCCAAACACCAGAAACCCTGCTTCACAGATATTTCAGGATAGACCTATCAAGTAGATCAGCTATGCCCTTAGCTAAAAGTTGCTACTACACTTTCAGGAGACAATTTGTTGATGTAAGCAGCAATTTCAGAAACTCCCCAGAGAACAAATTCTGACAGTTGGCTTTCCAGGTGACTAAGCCTACCTATGGCTACTGCCAAAATTAGCAGAGAAGAAAGACACACATTAAATAGCTTACATTATTGTAACTCTTAACTTAGCAGGATAGAGGAGCACTAGAAAAAGTTTGCTTTAAGTGGCTGCAAAACAAGATGAATGTAGGAGAAATATTGATACTATGAAAAACTTATCTTCCCAGGTATACTGCCCAGCTAGCTCATTTCCAGACAAGTCAATTTCAAATAGAGTTATGCAGCCACCATTTCTCTCCTTACCACAATTCTGTTCATCTTCTTCACTGTCACAGTCTTTTTCACCATCACATTTCCAGGACACTGGGATACACTGAGTTGACTGAGGACCACAGCTGATTTCATTTACCCGGCATGTTCGTGTATCTATTGAAAAAAAAAGTTTACATTCAATCTAAGAGCTACTGATCTTGGGTTTCAGCATTTGTCCTGAAAACTGAGACTGAAAGGCTTCAGGTCTGGACAAAGTTGCAGTTATTTAGATGCCCATCTGTATAAATTAATGGAAAAGGCTATACTATTCTGCGGTGTTCAGTAAAAGAAGATGCTTCCAATTCCTGATAGATTACTATTTTAAGGGTACTGGTGCAAAGGTGATTGCACACCAGTTACACTGTAGCAGCTTGAGCTACAATATGTAGTAGTAGGGAGGAGTAATGCCAAAGTGCACTAGGACTTGAGGGCTGAAGTATTCCCCACTGTGGATCCTATTGATACAAGGAAATGACACTTCCTGGATCGATATTCCTTGATGGGTTATGACACTTCAGACCAGAGCTGCTAATTCTGAGACCTCACAGTCAAGCCTCTGCACTACTGCTTCCCACACCCAGCATGTAGTCAGATACTCAGTCCTTACACTAGCTCTGGTAGTCTTGGGATGGCACATGCAAAGTGGCTGCCTCGGAGAACAACAATCACTTGGTGGACAAGCCACAGTGGTGGTCAGACCTGCCATGTTCTGCTTGCTGCTTCTGACTGTAAGTAAAACCTTGTACTTGCTATCTCTTACCAGTACAAGCGCAGAGTGCCCACTCAGTTCTGCATCTTTTAAAGCAGTGAAAATTCTCAAGATCCTGACATGGCCAAGCACTTAGGAAGGTGCTCCCCAAGACAAGTTCATCCTTCCTTTAGGAGGAGAGTCAGACTGCAAGCATGCAAGAAGTCAAAATGCTCCTCCCCACAGGCTTGCCTATACCACCATGCCAGCAGGTTCACTTACGGCACAGTTCAGAACTCTCATCAGACCCATCCTCACAGTCCGGATCCCCATCACATTGCCATCTGTTAGGCAAACACTGACCACTGAGGCACACAAAATCAGATTCAGCACATGTCTTCTTCACTGCAAGGGAGAAAAAGACTTTTTTTTAGGGACCAGAACTTAGCTTGTATATCACTGACAGGGATCAACTTTGTTGCCCTAGGAAAGTTATTCAGTATCCTTGGTTCGTGGATGTCTGGTGTCATCCCCCACCAACCTAGAAAACAGTGCTGTTGAACACTTCCTACAGAGTTATTCTGCATACAGAGAAACATTTATACTTATCTAATCAGGCACTGAAGGACCACTATAGCTACGGAGACTAACCAGGTTAGTCTATATTAGCTGCTTCTTTGAACAGACTTGAGTTAAAATAAGGTTTATTGATATTAATATTTAGGTTTTGAACTTGGAGTTTATAGTCAAGGCATTTGATTTGTCATTACAGAAGCATGGCACTATGTAACTCTAGGGTAATAGTTTAGGTCTACTTGAGGAGACTGGCAGTTCAACCACACCAGCGCTGGATATAGAGTATGTTTTGCCTCGTCTCCAAGTAAATCTAGTCATCTATCTTGGCTTCTATGTCTGCTTAAAGCAAGGGTTGGCAGCCAAAGCTAGACAATGTTTATAGGAGACTCAGCAGACTCACTTTCACATATAAAACAGGGCTTTTAACTATGGAAAAGCCAACAGCAGAGTGCTAATAGCAAACATTTTCTATTGTGTATTGAAGAAACAACTGAGAACAGGCTTATATTCTGTTGTCAGTCATCACTCTCACAAGTGAAGAATTTTGGTCACAAGCTTTGTCTCAGTTGCCAATTTCAGGAGAGTTAGATAACACTCAGGAAAATTCAACTGCCTCAGATGGATACAAGGAATCAAAAGTGATTGTTCTAAGGAATTTTTCTTTGTATTCTGACTGCCAGAACTGTTGGACAGGATAAGCATCTCTCCTGCTATCTACTCAAGTCCCCACTTCCAACTAGCAAGTACTACTATAGAGGTATTATTTTGATTACTTACCACAAGCACTCTCATCACTGCCATCTAAACAGTCTTCATCACCATCACATCTCCAGATTTGAGGAATACAGCGTCCGTTACCACATGCAAATTGGGATTCCTCACATTTTGCTCTCGCGCCTTCAATGAAAAAAGGAACCTAAGCCTCAATACTGTTAAGCAATACTTTCTTGCTTCCCCCACTGATCAAGAAGCTACCCAGCTTAATAAACAGCTTAACATCAACATGAAACCAGATCTGAGCTCCAAATCTTTGTAGTCACCTTATTCAATCATGAAAATAGAGCCAAAAGCTTTCCTTCACAGTACAAGGCCAGAGTTTAAGCACCATAACAGTCCACCTGCCAAACAGCAGCAAACAGTCTCAATGTCATTCTTACTCAGTTTTCCTCTTCAAGACAGGGTCAAGTCTGCAAAAGCATGTGCCCACAATGACTCCGCTGTCTTGCGCCTAGCGCTGCATTCTCAAAGCTCTTCAAACTTTAAGCAAACCAGGTTTATATTTGATTAATGTCAAGCTGGATTAGCATTTCAATATTCTGCTGCTAACACATTACAGCAGAATCCCCAAGACATCTGTAAAGGTAGCTTAGATAACTGTGTTGTATCTGAGCAAGATTTCATGCTTCATGTTACTCCTCAAACAGTGGCACCCAGAGACATTCCTTGGTATACACTAAAAGAAGTGTGATGCTAAAAGAGCAAAGTAATTTATCGCTTCCTTCTGGAATTAAGTCCATTGTCTCACAGCTGGTAAGTCTTGATTTGTTAGTACGCTTGAGTAAGGTACTGCTTTCTGCAAGATCCTTAAGAGTGCATTTTCCAGAGTATCTTCAGCTTTGCAACTGCATGACCCCATCCCTCAAGGGAACATGCTTTGTCCTGGAAGCCCTGTTATAACTGTCACTAAAAGCAGCAGCCTGCATCTTCAGCAGCTAAGCCAGAGCTGTTCCACTGAATGCACACAGGCAAGTGTGTAACACCGTGCATCAGTACTGGCTGCACATGACTAGAGCATGATGCAAGACTCCTCATCCTTCTTGTTTTATTGCATCATTTAGTGAGGGTGCTTTGTCCTGGCATTCCAGACCTCAAAGGGCACCAAACTTTAGTAGAGTATTATTTGTTATTTTACAGCCTCTCTGTATGATGCACAAAATGCAAGACGGTTTCCAAGTAGAAGGAAGGTACTCAGCCATTTTACATTATATTGTCTAGCCATCATGCATGAGGCACTCACAAATGCTGGACAGTACAAGCAAAAACAACATGAGCAATTCTATCTGCTGAATGTCTCACATAAATTCTTGCTCAAAGAGATGAAACAGCATCTTACTGACTTCTGCTAATGTTTTAGGAACCTTAACTGGCAGACTAAAGCAGTAGCCTACTTGAAAGAGCAAAGGTAACAACTTTTTCAATGGGAACTGTGTTCAAAAAGTACCAAAAATCAGAACATCAGCTCTTGTGTTTACTGTTTCCATCCTGTTTCCTTTTCTCGTTGGGAATTACATCAGCATGTGCTTTCTAATAGTGTGGTTTTGTAAAGCTACTACTACTTGGTCATGAGCTGTCAGTCAATTAGCTTGCCTTGTGCTAGATGGCACACCCCAGCCACCTGAGAGTGGGAGTAGATGCCACAATTAGCTTGTTCTAAGCCTGATACCTTCTTGTCCAGCAACCTCTAAAAGAAGGTGAGCCCTAGTTACATATTTCAGGTTTTACTGTACTACAACATAAAATATGAAACAACTGACTCCTGCTAGTTTCAGGACTTGCTCATCCAGGCGTTCAAAAGTGAGAACAGTCAACCTTTCTCAAAATAGCATACAGAGATATTAGACTAAGCCTGCCACTAAGGAGATCCCAAAATAACTCCGCGGTGCTTAGTTACTCTATTTCAAGCTAGAATAACCAGGAAAGGCTTGCTAAGGCTGCCTGGTACATTATGACTTACAAATGTAACATCATTTTGACCAAATGCTACAGGGAAGCTACACACAAGGCTAACAGAAACCATAGCTGAACTTGGTACTAACGGCTATAACTTTACAACTACTGTCCTAACAACATGCCATTCCAAGACGATATCATTGCTTCTGGAGCTGATACCAAGTGAAATGTCTGAGCAACTACTTTTGATAGCCCACAAACAAGTTAAAAAAAAAAAAAAAAAAAAAAAAATCAACCAGACCTAACACCCACACAGGCACACAAAGGTAAAGGTCACCATCTGACCACTTCTGAAGATGTCTGTCAGACTCTGATGGCCACTTGAAATGAGCTCCAGTTAAGATGAAGTTTAGTTACAGCCAGTAACTTTGATCCCCTGTCTTACACCAAGCGCAGTTCTACAACACCCGGTAACCACTTAGTTAGGCACTACCAGTCTAATCCACTGCTACTTGAGCAACGGAGTCATACCTCAGTTGCCCCTTCAGTCACTAGACACCTAATGATTTTTGGATCAGGCTTAGGCTAAAAAATGTAGAGTACCAGTAACATCAGAGCCTGTGACTGCTAACACATTATTTTACTGTTCTCCAGGTAACTACATTCTAGGGGTTGGCTCATAAGCAGCAATGGGTGTAGGGTGAAGCACAGTTACACTGACTACCCAAGTTAAACTACCTTTCTCCATATCTCTGCTATCACTGTTAGTCTCAGCCCCTTAAGCAAATTGCCAGACTACTTGTCTGGGCAGCTTCAAACATGTGATACTTGTGTACTGTCATCTGACACCAAGTCCCAGAAAAGCTTCTAACCGTGATTGGGAAACCTTTCGAGAGCTTACACAGGAACTAGCTTAGACTTCTCCCAGACCCTGCAACTACTAGTAGAAGAGAGCTGATGGGGCCACTAACTCACACTGAAGGAACAATCAGAATAACTTGGTTAGCTAGTCTACTAATTACCCTCTACTGCGTATCTTCTGTGATGATTTCTGAGCACAGTGCAGTAGCAGTTTCAGTGCCAGCTTGTTCCTTCATTCTACAGCTGTTTACCATGTCTTTTGTGCACCAAGCATGGGAGCAACCTACATGACTGGGAGATGAGAGGTAATTAGGCAGACATTTCTCCCGTCTCTCTTTATATGAGGACTAGATACAACAAGGTGCTGGTAGGGCTCTCTACCCGACGGATCTGGTGTCTGAACTACTGCACACAGTTATAGGAAACACCGCCAAGATCAGGCACTTAGGCCTACTTTAGGCCAATAGTCGGGAGATTTAAGAGCCATACGACAATGCAGACACCTCAACTACCCACCTCTTACCTGGGAGAGTAGGATGGAGCTCAGCTCCTCAAAGAAGAAAGCAGTCAGCCGAATTATTACTACCTCCACTACAGAGTAAAATATTTTTAAATGACCATCCACTGGCTCAGTATGCAGGACCCCTGCCACAGGGGCAACAGCTTCTAAGGCGGGAGGCAGCCCTGCAGCTGGCCACGAGCAGCGCTACTGGCGAGCGCCCAGCGCCAGGAGCAGGGACCCGGCGCCAGCAGGACTCAGCCGTGCCACCAGGTGGAGATCGCTCATGGTACCCTGGGCCCTGAACTAGAGCCGTGCCAACACCGCTGCGTAATACAAAGCCTAAGTTGCCCCGCAGTTTGACAGCACCTTTAACGCCGCAAGCTTCCCAAGTTCTCCTCTTTCCTACCCCACAAGAGAGCCCCAATCCTCCCCGACCCTCCCGCGTTGGCCTCAGCCACCCAGACCCTCCCCCTTAGCATCGATCAGGGGGCCGGGCCCCTACCGCAGCGGCGCGTGGTCCCCGGGAGATGTGCTGCCCCGGGCCCGGTACCCCCTCACGGCTCCCGCCGCCCCGGGCCCCGGGGGGAAGGCGGCGCCTCGCCCGGCACGAGGGGCGGCGGGGCAGGCGCAGCGGCAGCGCCCCCCTGCCTACCCGGGAGCCCGGGCCCGCCCCGCTCCCCCCGGGGCAGCGGGCAGGCAGCCCGAGAGAGCGGGAGAAAATAATAAGAGAGCGAGGGAAAATGAGAGGGCGGTGGGAGACGAAATCGCCGCGGGGGGCAACGGCGGGAGCTGCCCCGGCGGTGCGCACCCCAGCCCACTCCCCCGGCCCCGCACTCACCGTCGGCGGCGGCGCGCAGGCAGCCGAGGGCGAGCAGCAGCAGCAGCGCCCAGCAGCGCGGGACCGCCCGCCGTCCCGCGCCGCGCCCGGCTCCGTCGGCCGAGGCGCTCGAGTCTCCGCGCTGCCGGTCCAGCCGCATCGCCGCGCCGGGGACAGGGTGCGCGGGCAGGCAGGCGCCGCGGGCGGAGAGGCGTGTAGCAGAGGCGGCAGCCGGAGACATGCACGGGGGGAGGCCGTCCCCGCGGCGCTCTTATAGCAGCCGCCCGGCCGCCCTGCGCGCCCGCTGGTGACTCACGGCGCCGCGCCGGGCCCCGGTTGGCTCGCCAGCGCCGCCCGCCCCCGCTACCTCCTCCGCGGCACCTGCGGCCGCCGCGGCGCGCCTGCACACCGCTCGTAGCGCCTGCACACCGCTCGGCGCGGCTCGGCGGGGCACGGGCGGCGCGGTGAGTGGCGCTGCGGCGGCGCGGAGCGGAGCGGTGCTGCGGGCAGAGCCCCCCGCGCCCTCTCGTCCGGCCCTCCTTCCGCGGGGCGGGGACGGGCACGGTGCGACCCTGCTGCCAGACCCCGCACCGGGGCGGCGGAGCGCGGCAGTCCCGGCGGGAGAGGGTCGGGAGGCGCGGCGGCAGCGGCGGCTTTGTTTCCCCTGCGTCTCCCCAGCGCCACTGCCGCCGGCCGCGGGGAGGGGGGATGCGGCTCCCCCGGCCCGGGCGCCACTGCAAGGCGTGCCGAAACCCGCGCTGCGCCTTGGCTGCCTCCGAAGAAGCGTTTCTTCCATGCGATGCCCGCCGCCCCATTGCCACATGCTCGCGTGTTTGTGGGGTTTTCCCTCCCTCTGTAGCGGAACTTGATTTAAAATGAAGCAGGCGCGGCTCTCGAGGAAGAAAAGCACTTCTGCGTTACCCGATCGAGGGATCGTAGTTAATTAGTAATTTTACAAAACGATATGTCAAAGTCGTGTAATTACAAGCTTAACCTTTTATTTCAAGGAGGAGAATTGGTAGTTTTATTCCACGTTTGTAGCGTTTTATACATCCAATTACATCTCGTGAAATACAGAAGGGCTGGTAAAATGCAAAGTTGGGGTTGTACACGGCACTCTTAGAATTCTAAATTGTGCTTTCTAAAATCCTCTGCTTTTTTTTAAAAAAAGAAGTATTTTTATAGACCTATAGACTCGCTAGTTTATGGTGGTACTGCGTGCTGTGCTTTTAATACTGTTGTGCAGATACAAACCTCAGCAAGCAGCTCCATCCAAAAACGATGAAAAAGCTGGTTGCTGTTTCTTTCCTTGGAAACGAAGTCTTGATTTATTAGCTTAATACTTTTAGTCTTTTCTAATGGTTCCTCCATTGAAGCAAGTATCTTTCATTTTCCATGTTTCCTCAATGTCATAACATATTTCTTTGTATGTTATTTGCAGAGTGAAGCCCTTTTTGATTCACATCCAGTTGTATCATGACTACACTAAAGACAAACCATACTACTGCATGAATAACTTTGGATTATCTCTTGCAGTTCATGTAATGAATGACTGTCTACATCATCCAAATGGGCAAATAGTTGATGTATCAAAGACTTGTTTAAAAAGTCAAGATTTGATATTATGTAGCTGAAAGACATCTGGTGATTACATTTCTCATATGTGTGTAAATGTGAAGAGGGCAGTTCCTAGTGTTTGCCTCCCTACAGCCCTTCCACCTCATGGCCTCAGGGGCAAAGACTGCTTTCCCAGCCTGCCTAGTATGTGGCATTAGATGCAACAGCCTTGTTCTTGCAAACATATGCTGCTGCACGCAAGAAAAATCTATTGTGTACAAGGGGGTTGACTGGGGTCCTCAGGAAGATGGCTTAGTGTAAGTAGTATGTTGAAAACATCATTCTTCTTGCAGATCTTCAGCACAACATACTGCCTTCAGTCGGATGCTCACTGCTGCATAGCCTGCTGCACTTTGAGCCGAACAGCATTTTCACAAATGTCCTGCTGTCATTACAGAAATATTTTATAAGCCATATACTGAGAGCTGCAATACACAAGAAGACTCGAGTCATGCAGGAATACAGAGCTGGACATGCCTTGGTGTATACTGCTAGCAGATGGCCTTCCTTGTTTGTCTGTGGAGGATACAGGTTTACTGGGGGGAAAAAAATTATTCTTTGTGCCCTGCATTATTCCTGATCTATGAGCATCTGCATCTGGCTTTGTGATGGGGATCCAACTTTCTATCTGGGATGTACCTAGCTCTTTGTACACCCCAGAGTTCGGACTCTAAAGCAGAACTTCCTGTAAAATAATTTTTATTGTTTCAACTTTATTAAAGCACTTGAGTAAGTTAGTGCATGAATCCTGTAACCCACAGATTTTGGTGGAATCTCCATAAAAGGATCTCAGACAGAAAAGTTTTCTCCATCCTTAGTACCATCCTTATGGGAACTCTGTTCAAGAAAGGGGCAAGAATCCTGCTGGATGCTGTGAGATGATCTGCAAGATGGGAGCTATCTGCACTGAGGTTTCATGTCTTTGCAGCATTTATAGTCTTTCAAAGGCTTGCTTCATGTGGGAATGGGAAGGTATTTGGGGGTCTGCAGCATGTATAATGAAATAGTCACTTGTTCACACAAGGATACAAGCCAGAATATATCCGTACAGGAGAATAGAATAAAATTGTGGGTTTCTGTCTGCTGAAAATACATGCACATGGGGGAATAGCCCTACTGTGCTAGTGATAACATAGGAGCAAAGCACCCAGGATGGTCTAAGGCTTAGGAAGGGTGCTGAATTTTGTAGGGAATGTGAGCTGGCTCTTGAAACGCCTTTTTGCATCGTGTTGGGGAAAACACGTTAACATTTGCTTTGTTTCCATTTGTGACCTGCAGTCTCTGTTTTTTGCCATATGTGTTTGAGTTGAACTTCAGCTTTGGGGAAGTCAGGAAGCTGCAGACAGTAGGCAGGTAAGAAAGTGCACAACCTCTGTACAGAGAGGGAGTGTGAAGGGAAAGCTGGCATTGCCACCTCACTTAAGCAAGTTCCCATAGTCAAGTGGTTTATGGTATTAAATATTATGCGTATTTGTTTTATTACAGCTAATTATTTTTAGCGAAGTCTCCACCTTGTTTTCTGGCCATAACTGGTGAATATTTTTGAACATGTGATGTTTCCTGGAAAAAGCTGGAAAATATTGCCAAGAAGCTAAGTGAACCAGTTAGGCATTGCCTTTACCTTAAAATATGACACAACAAGAAAAGGCATCATATTACCTTTCCTTTTGGGAATTGTGGCAGATATTGGCTCCCTGAGACTTTCCAACATCAATTCAGCTGTTAATGCATTTGGACTTATGAAAAAATGGATAAGTGGTTCCATCATTTAGTTTGGATATTTTAGGGTAATTAATTTACCCTACTGGTTATAGAGTGTAAAGTCAACTTACAAGAAAAAATAAAGAAGGAAAAGGACCTTCTGGAGTACACGTAATATGAATTCAGTGTGTTTTGTTCCTTTCTCTTTTTGCCTTAAAGACCATATAGTCTCCATTTCTAGATGAATTCCTGAAGCACTGGGATTACTAATTCAGCCTCAGGTCTTAAATCAATGGGACTTTTGCCTTCGGCTCCTTTGGTGAAGGACATGAAGTGAGGATGTGTCTACAATATTCAGCCTAATCTAACAAAGAAAAGGAAGGCTTCGTGGGTAGAAAAAGCAGAAGCTATGTATTATGGGATAGTATCTTGCATTAGGATCAGTTGCAGAAATATTTTCTTCATTGTGTGCTGGCATGAAAGACATTAACTGCTTAAGAGATTGCATGCCTGAAATGACAGTAAATGAAGGAGGTGTGTCCATGGCTATATTTTGGAGGTGCAGAGCCAGGATCTGTATTACTGACTTCAGAGGAGTTGTGCAGAGGATGAGAGAGAGAGAATGCATCCTTTGGGAATAATTTAAAATAGGTATGTGCATGAATCCTGATTCATGTGATTTCGTGTCTGTATCTAAGGGATAAATTGGCCTATTTTTTCTTTTTCCTTTTTTTCTTTTTTTTGGAAGGCTTCTCTGCAAACTATATGAAGGTTTATACTCTTGTTAAAAAGTCCTGCTCGTGTCCATGTTCTGTGTTTTGTCTGCAGCTTTATGCAAAAAGAAGGGGAACAAAGAAACACATATACAACTTTGCAGTAAAAATGCACCATTCCTGTGTTCTCAGGATGCCTAGGAGTAAATCAGGACTCACAGAAAAGTCCCCTTTGCCCTTCCCACCGTCATCATCTGAGCTGTAAAAATGAGGCAGAACTTAAGTTTCACTGGTGATTTTAATCCACTTTTTAATTTTTTTTTAATCATTAGTGGTACAAGAAATGTACAGTTCATCTCTGAAGGAGGCTAGGAAATACTTACTTCTTTCGGCTGTATTTTTCACAATGGCTAAAACAATGGATACAATTCCCAATATAAGCATCAATTGGAATTTGCTGCTGATTTCTGTGAGGACAGGATTTCCTCCTCTGTGCTACAAACTGGTCAGTTTTCTTTGTATGGTCACTTATTAATGGGCATCCCCTGTTTGTGAGCATGTGTTATATGAACACAAATGCATTTTGCTTAGTGTTATAGTATTAGAGACTTCATAATAGGAAGGAACATGCCATGTTGGGAACAGAACCTTGGAAGTATTTAATTTGTTTTCAAAACCTGAGTTCTTATTTCATTGGTGGCACTGTGCAGTATGTAAGCCTGGAAATGAGAGAATTGTAAGTCATGCTTTGGAACCAAAATTTCCATTATCTTTTTTTTTTTTTTTTTTTTTTTTACTAGTAAGATATGATAAAACTTTAGTTGTGGCAGAGAATGTGGCTTCAAAGTACACTCTTACTGATTTTTCAGCTGTGCACTTTTTATATTTATCTTTAGAAATGAGAAACTCTTTAAAATATCATGCCCTCATGTGACACCAATTCTGTATGCTTAGTAATAAACCAGATAAAACTTGATCTTGCTGATACTGCAAGACTTATACATAAACTGGAGTATATTCTGATCAGATTTTCCTGTGAGAAAACCTGCTAGTATGCACACATATTAAAATTCCACCAGAAGTGTGTGTTTGTAAAGTTTTCCAGTGGAAGAAGAGGAATTTGGAGTTTATTTTTCTTTAATGTGCAGTGATTGACAGTCTATACTTTCACCTTTGTGGAAGTACACATGCATGCACATGGGAAATCTGACATTTGTGTTCCAAAAAACTCTACAGTAAGTGGAGAAGGATATTAAAATTTGTTTTCTTTTTTACTAAGGATGAAAAATGATGTGGTGTGTGTTAAAAATAGGAAATGTGATTAATTAAGTGGGTTAAAATTTAGGATTGCAGTGTTGTGCTTGTAGAGCATAGGAGATAGAAAGTGGGAGCAAGACATTACTGGCAAGCTTGGAGTGGGCCATGATGTTCTTGCATTATTTTGGGAATGTTTAGATTTGGAGGATAATGTGGAAACAGAATACAGTGTATTAACCTGAATGTAAAAATCCCTGAATATGTTCTTGGTTCATACATAAGCGGATGTTGCAGAAAACCAGTGTCTACATCTGTATAAGGATAAGCAGCAGAGAACCATGCTAGGGAAATTCCCAATGTTCTTTGCAGGTAGACTGTGGGACTTGCTGATCAAAATAAGAACAAACTAAGGACATGGTAAGAGAACTGCCCTGTACTCATCAGTTATTTGGACTTAAGAGTGGATTGTGTTTTCCATGTCCCACAGTTCTTGCAGAAATGATCTGTTGTTACACTCTGCATTGCCTAGTCACATTTTAAATGCAAATGTCATTTTTCATCACTAAGGGTGTTGTAAACTCTTGCCATTTTCATTCATTAGCCCTTCCTCTTTCCCATATGTTTAAGTTTCACAGTCTTTTTTTGGATACTCTTGTTAGGGAAGAGGTGTAATATTCGACAGGCAAATGGTCAACTTTGTCTCTGATGCAGGTGGTGTTTGGCAAGAAGTGGTAGACAGATTTACAAACTGAGGAAATGCGATATAACAGCACTCCCTTTAATTTTAACTTACATTGAAATTGATCAGTACTGATGCCTTTGCATCTATATGCAAGATAATATTGTCCTGCATACTGAAATATTGTTAGATTTTGCTTACAAGGAAATTGCTTCGGTGAAATTAAATGAATGATGCCATGAAATACAGTTTCTGAATCTATTTCAGTAGTATAATGTGTATAATAAAATGTGTCTGCCTATAGCAGTACATAGACTCCAACTTTAATTCTGCAGGATGAAAATCAGCTTTCTTAGGCCTGGGCCATCTTAGGACATACCCAGATAGGATAGATATAAGGATATTCTATCCTTGTAAGGTCAATGTTTCCTTGTTACAACTGATTTCAAAAGGAAAAGGAAGGTTTCTTGATTATTTTTTCTTTACAATTACATTTACTGTAAACCTTATCTAGAGTACTCTGGTGTCTTGTTTCTGCATTACCTAGTTTCTTTCTGATTTCCATACAGAATTTATTTATTCTGTAAGTTTTGTTCCTGCTGTTTCTGAGACTGACATTTATTTGTGTTCAGTGACTGTGCCTACGTTCTTCCCTGTCCTCTCTTAGCTCTCTCTTTTCCAAGCTAAACTAGCCAAACTCTTGGGCTCTGTACTGTTGATAGACCATTCCTCTAAGCACTGCGATTGGGATCATCAAGCCCTCTCCCAGCTTGAATCCACCTTTCCTGGGCTTGACTGAACAGAAAGGTAGGTGGTGCTCCAGGGCTCGAAGAGCTCCACAGGAGGACTTGAGAATGTCTTCTCTGCTGACTTTAAGCTGACAGTGATAATTTTGCTTGCTGGAAGTACCTTGACTGACATCCTGTGCTCTCCCTCTGGCTGCATCAGGTGGTGTTGTGGTCTCTGCTGTACATATCCACCTGCCCTAAGTATTTACCCTGAGGAGCAAGTTTACCTTTATAATCAAAGGGGAGAAATGGACACTTCTGCATGGCCACTCAGAGACTTTCATGCAAATTCTATTATTTAGTTTATATGTCAATTGTCTATTAAAGTGTGCTGTCCAAATTCATGTCCTTAATTTTGTTAACCTTCTTCCTAATTTCTGTTGCTAGATTGTTGGTGATGATATTTCAGATTGGGGATAATACTGTGTGATAGGTCCCATGGCTGATCACCTCTTAGTAACCTCCTTTGCCCTAAAGTTTTCTTTTCACCATTACTCCTCATATATTCTTTAAGCTATATATGTTACACCATCTGGCAACTCTTGTACAAATTGCCAGAATTTGCTGCTTGACTAATAGTTTCCCATATTCATCTCATTTAGATTCTTTACTGAGTGACACGTGGACTTGATCTAGCTAACTTGATTAGTTGAAAAATTCAGATGGCTTATTGAAAGACAGACTGGAGTTATCTGGGTACAATCAAATTCTGGTAAATCCCAATTGCTTTCTCCCGTTTTCCAAGCACACATGAAGTTTATCAAGTTTTCTAGTCTGCATTTGTTCTAAAACTTAGTGTATTATTGAAGTTGAGACTGTAGGTGACTGGCTAAGCAGTTGGAGAAGCTTTTCCTATTGTCTTTCTTAAATATAAACAATGTTCATTTTGTTCTTCCAAAGCACATCTTAGGACAGAGACTGTCTACACCACTGCAAGATCTTTGGAGTTTCACCTCTGTTCCATTTGTTCTGTTTCCTTATTTTTCTTTTAACTATCCTGCACTTGACAGCAGTCATTGTTCTGTTGAAAAGTGAATCAAGTATTAATTTAGTTACAGAGCTATACTTAGAGGATTTTTAGTCTTAGTATCTTATTCAATATGTGTGCAATGGACTTTTTTTATTTGTTAATGTATTTAATGAGCATTTGAAGGAATTGCAAACTCTTGAACTTTCTAGTTCTCTCAAGTTTTTAAAATTTGGTCTTTTACAATAGACAACTTAATTCTGTGTATTGTTTCATTTGATTTAGAGCTGGCTGGTTATCATTCAAATCAGATTTTACCAGATCTGATGTGGAAATCTTAATAGAAAACAGAACTCAGCCACAGTAGTGTTTGTCCATTTGCTACCTGGTGAAGATACACCCATCATTCATGTGCTGAAGTAGCCAGAACTGACAGCAATCAGTAGTATTTTTTTCTGCATATGGAAGGTTCAGGTAAAAATACAAGGCCCTGACGTATCTTTCCCCCATGTAACACTGTAGAGCTGTGCCTGCCGTCCTGTCTGTTAGCCCATATCAGACTCCAAGTCTATCCCATTAGAATCTTTCTATTCCAGACTGATTTTGATCTTTTTATACTGAAGTCTGTCACATTATTAGTATGCAAAACTACTGCACTGTCATAACCGTTACTTCATTTTACCTGAATTCTTTAAAATATAGGTAAGTACCTTTTCGAAGCTGCATTTTTGTCATGGTTGCAATTTTATCATGTCTCTGTTTTTCCTTGGAGATCCATTTTATCATGACCTCTGCAGTTAGTTTCAGTGTCAGTACTGCATAGCATCTCCTGTTACAAGGAGAGAAATCTTCATTGCATATAACAAGTGATTCTTTAGGCTTTTCAACTGCACTTACCTTGTTTGGTTTTTTCTAAGAATATTGCTCAGGATATCTAGGTTCAGTTTATGGCTTGACTTTGTAGAAATTTTTTTCAAGTGTTCTTGTGCAGATCAGTTTTTCAATGCATTTTTGCCCAGAAAAATGAGGGAAAACATGTCCCCCTGTTTCAGAAAGCACTTTGAGGGGGTATATTTATCAATGCTTGGCAAGGGCTGAAGTAATTTAGTAGTAAATACAGTAAAAATGGTGACTGGATGGTTCAATCCTTAGAATAGCAGTTAATACATTGTCAGATTTTTTTTTTTTCAAAAGTGAAAGCTTAGGAAAATTTCCAAATATTTTGTAGAATAAACACTACCTGTGCCTTTCCCAATAGTGATTATTATTATTATTGCAGCTCTTGGCTTATTTTCAGGTAAATACACACCACTATTCAAATTTTAAATTTTTATTGATATATGTAAAAGGGAATCACTGTCACCAAGAGAAAAGGTTTTGTTGATAACTTCTGTTATCAGAGCCTGCTGTCAGACTGATGTTCTCTTTACTATTTTTTAATTTAGCAAAAAATTGCTTGCTGTTGTATTTCTTAGCATATGGTTGGAGGAAACTGTAGTATTTTGGACGTTCATTCTGAGAATTCTCAGAGCTTTGCTTCTACACTCCAAGTTTAGGATGTGTGATTTGCCATTTGAAAATGATGTTGCCTGTGCTTTTTGAGTCTCATTGTTACATAAAACACACTACCTTTTCTCAAGTAATAGTATTAAAATAATGAGTATCTGGTTCATATAGCTGTGATTTTCTTACAGTTAGAATGGTGAATTCACCCAAATCCCCATATCATAACAATTATTAAAAATAGAGATGATACAAAGCTAGTAATGGATGATGATAGAAAGGTAAGACCGCAGAAAAAGGCACTGAAAGAACTGTGTTAAATGGAGGACTCAGGAGATTTACAGTTACAGACTATAAATAATTGCAGAGATAATAGTGTAAATGAAAGAAGGGAATTACCCACATTCTCAGAAGAAAGAAAGACAAGGTGCAATGGCCAGAAGCTGAAAGAGGAAAATCTCAAGTCATAAGAGAATGTTTCTTACAATGAGAGTAATTGTGCAATGAACTAGAGGGCAGTGCAGTGGCACTGCAGATGGATTACGGAGACCATGAGCATTCCTGCAAAGTGGAGCTGGACAGATTAGGTGATGTAGATGAGCTTCTCCAGCTGCTAGTTATTTCAAGAGCTTACAAAAGTCAATCTGTTTCTTTACATCATCTTCATAAATCCTTCTACAGCTGCCATTCATGTTGTGTCAGTAGGCTATCATACTGAAATGCTTTCTTTGCAGCCAGGATCGCGAACCCCAGTGGCTTCAGTGAGATAAGGGTCTATCTCATCTAATTTTCTATTGAAATTAAGTGTGCTTTCTGCTCTGGTTTTCCCAGCATGCCCCATCTTTCTCTCACTGTTGTTTGCTCAGTGAGTAAGTTCTCATCATCATCTTCATTGTCATGTTCAAGTGGACTGCAGTGCTTATCTATTGTGTAAGCATCAGCAAAAGCATGCAAGAAAGGTCCAGTGTGACCCTAACCCGTTTCTTCTTCCTATGTATCTCACTCTGTTTGTTGCTATGCTCATGACACCATCTATTTCTGACTAATTCCAGCAGGTGAATACAGCTGTGGGGCTTATCTAGGCTTTACTCGGGTTATTTGGAGAAAAAAAAAAGAGAGTCAAGGTCTACTTGCATTTGGCTTGGATATAGCAGAAGCCCTTGTGGTGTTAACCCATTCCAGGAAAAAACACCAAAGAAATCTTGGGAAAATTCCTGATCCCTTTTCCTCTCCTGTTGGGAATTAGAAATTCTGGGTCCTCATTAGTGCAAATTGCCAAGAAAAACCACACCTGTTTTGTCGTTGGTGGTTTTGCTAGGTAGTCATTCCTGTGATGGGAAAGAGCAGGAAATGTATCTTTCGAAGTGTGTGAGTTTCCAAGGTCTCCTGTGTCAGGTACTGGTCTCCAGGCTGTCCACTGGTTTCAACAACTAGTACTTGATAGTTTGCCCTTGCTCATGGTTGTTACACTGCTCTGAGCAAGTAACAAGCAATGAGACTTCCTGCTTTTAACCTGAAAATTAGCTCAGAAATGGTGTTAGGCTCCAAATAAACGGTGCCAGCGAGAAACTACAGCATGGGAACATGACTGTTTAACTGCAAAACGGGAATATGACCAGGCTTGGTGCTGCGTGCTGCTTTTCAGCTGGAGCTGGAAGGCCCATCTGCAGGGTTAAGATCAGAGCAAGATTCAGCCCTTTGTCAGCAGGCTTTAAGTGGCTGCAGGATCTACTCTCTCTCATATTTATTTTGCAGGGAGAGCGTTCTTTGGTACCTACTGACAGGCTGTTCTCCACAGATATCAATAATTTAAGCTTTGTGACAGTTCTGTGAAGGAACCTGTGCATATGAGCCTGAGGGACAGCCACAGGACTGGTTCAGCAGGCAGGCAGTTGCCATGTTAAGCTGCCCTGGTTGTTTATCCACTTCTTGCTGCCTCACTGCGCCATGGAGTCCTTAGCCCTGTTTTATTCAGTTTCACTTCTCAGTGCAGTTACTGTCTCAGGAGGTGGTTCTGGACTAGCAATCCCCAGGAGCAGTGTACCTGAGGGAGAAAGCCTTGGGTCTGAAAAAGTGTAAGCACCTAAATCTTCCCAGACATCCTGAGGCTTGTCAAGCAGGAACATCTCTTCGTTTCAGGGCCAACCCTCCCTGGGTAGCGAAGTGCTGAATTTCTCCTGTGCCAAATGGGTGACACTTTCTAACTGAGATCATATCTCAACCTTTTTAAGGAAATGTTGATATGAGTATTATCTATATGGTTTTAGATGTGTTTTTCCCCATTAGTTCAACTCAAATCCAGATTCTTCAATAAGGTCAACACATATGGGCTTTATATTGGGGTACAGATTCTATATTTGGACCTTAAGTAGACGCATCTTGCTGCTCACTCTGAAAGTTAAGGACTTTTTATGTAGTTGAACTGCAGGCCTTTGGCTCAGTCAGCGTTTCACATTTTCTGGTTTCCACCCCTATGTAACTATGGCCTGAAACAATTCTCAAAGCAGGATCTTGCCAAAGGCACACCTGGCAGCTGCCTGGGTATAGCTAGCTGCTGTGTTTCTGATTTTAGTATGGCTATAAATGAAGTAACAAACTTTCTTCCCAGGCTCCAGTTTTGGCTAAGGATGTTGTATTATTTAGCTTTGCATTAGCAGTTGGGGAGGTGCTTATTTGGTCACTTAACTAATTAGTTTCACTCTTATTTTTGAAGAGTTTACTTGAACAAAATTTGTTCATTACTTGAACAAAAAGCATTTGTAATATCCATGAATTGAAATGGTCTGTCAGTGTTGTAAACATACTGGTAAGCAACTGCATATCTGCCTGCATGAAGGTAGTATATAACATTCCGTGTGTAAGCTGGAGACAGATCATCCCAAGTGAAGAAAGACTTCAAAAAAGAAGTATTTGTAAAGGTAAAGTGCTCCTTAGAAACCTAAAGTATAGTGATGTAAATCATCAGAGAATTGTCTTATCACTGTGATAGAATTAACTCATATATTATTGTTTTATAACAGTTTTCATCATTACTAATGATTATTTATAATTAATCCTTATCACATAATAAATAAAATCATAACGTCTTCACTGAATTTTTTAAGGCTTCCAGTGAGACCATTATCAGACTTGGGGGTGAGCAAAGGCTGATGTTAGTATTTGCCTTTGTAAACTTACTTCTGGCTAAGTGCAGCTGGTGGTAAGTAGTGAAAGACAGACCTACAGAAAAACTGGGCTAGAACTTGCTCCTCCAAAGTCATCCAATCCAACTCCTGCCTCTAGAGAAGGCTGATATTCCTAGGGTGCTCTTGACATAGGAAAAAACATGTCTTAACATGTTCTTAAAGCCTTCCAGCCTTCCAGGTCTTTTTCTGCAACAGCAGGACATTAGTTTAGCAGCTCTTTAGTTTATCTACAATTTTCCACCTGATATTTAAGATGCACTAAACCTTATAGAGAGGAAATTAACTGTGCTAAGGATGCTGCATTTGTGTTACGTTTTGGACAAGATTGAGAGGCTGTAAGGGTATCTTCGCAAATTTAAATTACATAGTTTTATTCCTGGTTAAACAAGCCAGATGCTTACAGCATGCCTGTCAAATGTATGAAGAAATTTTCAAGAGCTCTTTAGCAGAGGTGAAAACTTCAGTTACAGCTGTTGTGTGTGGCAGAAGCTGTCCTAAGGTTATGCACAGATTCACCTGATGTATTGATCTGAATGTGACTTGGCAAAAGCTCACACCAGAAGTCAAAAGGATTTGAGTCTTGTGAATAAAATGCTCGCTGCCAACCGGGCTCCTTACTTGTAGCAGTCATGACGCAGGTGGGTGATGAAATCCACCCTCTGCTAGCCAGAGGGCAGGAAGCAGAGAGCAGGATGGCAGCCAGCAGCTTGCTCGCTTTCCTGTGTGCAGCTTGTCCCACTTCAACCTCTGACTCTGGTGAAGGGGAACGAGCCAGACCCCTCCCAGTCTCCTGCTCCAGCCCTCTGCTCTTTCCAAGGCAAAGTTTTCCATGACATGGTACTTTTGCACTTGTGGATTGCAAAGCAGGAACAAAGTCAGGTGACATCTACCCCTGTACTAGAGGCCTCTGCAAGCCCTAGGCACTTATTTTGAAGTGGTTGATTCATGTGGTAGCAGGTAGAGTTCTGTACTGCAATTCCTCACTGCTCCATGGCACAGTATATAACCATCTCACTTCCCTCTCAGTCCCACCTTTTCCATTCAGTTACTCCAGCATGTTTTTGGAGAAATGCAAGTATTCAGTCATTGAAACATGAACATCTCAAAACTGTGTTTGCAGGGGCAATGTGGTAAAACAACATTCCTGGCCAAATTTACTTCTCCCCCGGTTCTCGTTTCGAGAGGTGAACCTCACAATTCTGATTGGAAAGGTCAGACTGGGTAAGTTTTTATAGAGTTTGCCTCACCAGAAAGATGCCTGAGGTTGTTGTCTTCACTGTTAATGTCAGAAGCAAGTGCTTAATTGCGTACTTGATGATGTAAAATGTATTGTTTCTTTACACTCACATTTGTTAGATGGCTTGACATAAAAGGTGTAACGTTCTACTTCCACCTAAATTCCTTGACTTGAATAGTTATCAGCAGCAGAACTGCACAGGAGAGCACATGTTATGAGAACAATACCTCCATTATGACCTACTAACATTGTAATCTAATTTGAGTTTAAAGAAAGACCTACACATTAACATCAAGTACAGTAGGATAGCTGAATGCATTTTTATGGTACAGAAACACTGATCTCTGGCAGAAGGTCAGAGTATTTATGTTTCAGGTATTTATGTTTCAGTGTTATTTACTTTGCCATTTCTAACTGGTACAATATTTCGGTTGAATTAATATTTGTCACCTTAGACACTCTTCATTTTATTTAGTTTTTGTTTGTTTTGGTTTGTTTGTTTTGTTATTTAAACGTTGAAAGGTTTGAAAAACATAAGATGTTGAAAAGATTTTGTTAATTAAGGAATAATTCCTTATTTGGAACCGAAATTGTGCATTGAAACACTGAGGATACGAAGGAGCCTTAATTTACTCATAATGGCCTAGATTAAGGATAATGTTGTAACTGCAGTGATCAGTCATGGCCTATATCAGAAGCTCAGAAGCTTGTAGTCTCTAATGTATTTCCCATCAGGGCAGGGATGGGAGCTGGGGTGCTCTGTTACCTTAGCTTTACAGGCTGAGGGAGCCCAAAGCACAAGAGGTTCAATAACCTTCGCAATGTCATGGCAGGACCTCTGTGACAGAGCAAAGAATTTGGGTAGCAGCAGTTGAGATCCTTTCTCTGTGAGTGATACAGCTGGAGCCCTGTAAAGAGCTGGTGCATGTTCCCATACGGACTAGATTAGTTAGCAGCACTGCATATTATAAACATGGCCACAAGCTATTTTTTTTCTAATGCAGTATGCTGCACTGGTGTAACGTGTAACAAAGTCACATTAGCAGGAATTTCTTAACATCAAATGCAGCTAAACTGCAAATCTTGCAAGAATGCGTTTGTTTACATGTAAGCCCAGCTCTTGCCCTCCGTGGAGATGATGGAAATCCCCCCATTTATATAGTGGGTTCTTCACTGTGCTCAGATTTCCCTCTGTTCCTGTCAAAGACATCTCCTGGAGGCGTATTTAAGTGAGTCAGGATAAAGATACCTAGGGGGAGTTTAAAGTATCGAGTTTAGCTTGCTTGTTTTAACTCTCACTACAAGCACGTATGCTCCTGGGTCACGTAGGCAGTTTAAAAGCACTCCTTGCTCTTTCTTATGCAAATCTGAATACTGGTCCTTGAGCCAGATCTCAGTTATGTATACGATGTGGCAGCTGGTACTTGCTCCCATTCCCAGAGGGGAAAAATATTGACTATTTATTTTTTGCTATTGGATTTTGGGTAACTGAGCTGTTTCCTTCAGTGCAGGCAAACTTCAGCCATTAACTAGAGCAGCTTAATTAAATAATTTAAAAGTTTCTGCTTTCATTTTGCTAGTTGTGTTGCTTAAATACATATTTTTTGGTGCCAATAGAGTTTTTCCAGCTGTTTAATAACACATAAATAATGGTATCTTTTTTAATAGAAGTTTGTTTTCACAGTGTCAAGCTTGTGAATCACATTTCCAAATTCCAATTTAAATAAGGTATTATGAATACCGAGAAGGCTGCAAGACACAGAATGGCAAATAATGCAGACGTTTTCTAAAAAAATGAAGCAACTGCTTGTGACCCAGTATATGTGAAATTAAATAAGTCCTAACTGGCCTTTCTTAACATTAGATAGATGTTGCACAATAAAGGCACAGAATTATATCATAACTTATTCAGAAAAATCTCTGAATTTCTTTTTGACATATTACATGTGTTAGCTGTACAGGCTTACTTTTCAAAGGAAATTTCAACATTAATCTAGCATGCATTTATTTTCCAGACACACCTAAGTTGTCAGAATAGCTGCCTAACATCCCTATTCCCCACTTGAAATACCGCATTTTGATTTCTGCCTGACTTACACAATAGTAGACCTATTTCTCCCTCCCATTCCTGTTATGACATTTAGATTGCTTGTTCCTGCTGGAAGTACTCTCTAACATTTAATTACAGCTGCCATTTTCTGCTCTATACTTTGTATAGTCTTTTATTCTTATGTATAGGCAGAGAATAGTCTTGCTTTTCAGTTTCTTTTTCTACATTTATTTTGTGTTCTGTTTGCATAACCTTACATGTTTTCAGATATGTAGAGCTTTAGGGATCCAGCTTTGTCAATAGGTCTTGGAGAGGAGGGAAAAAAGGGGGGGGGGGGGGGGAGTGAAAGAGCTAAGTTCCAGTTGTATTAATAAAATAATGTAAGTAGTAAAAATACTTTCCTTTGTGTCAGTGGGGGTGTGGTAAATAATTGCAACAGCCCAGCTGAAGTGTGCAGTAAGAACTGGGTTAAACCAATGATGGCCAAGTTAGAAAATATATTAGACTCTATTTATGTTGAACTGTGATTGCAGTAATGTGAACTAAAACACTCATTAACTGTATTACATGGTCATAATTAGTATAGGTTTATTGATTGTCTTAAAAATAAAATCTTAGCTGAACAGGACTTTCATAATGCATGTTTTCTTGAATAAAAAATATGGCCAGACTTTAGCTTTGTGAGACATAGCAGTTACAAACTGGAAGAGACATCATCATGCCTTGTATGCCTTGCAAAACAATGGTAATAACAGGGATATTCCTCAAACCACATGGAAATGGGTGGTCCCTGCAGCAAGGAATAGCCAAATTGATCCTATGCTCTATTGGGAGTAACCAATGCCAGTATACATTGCATATATGTTGAAATCTAGAACAGAGGTTTTGCAGACACTGAGATCTTGTGGAGAGAAGCTGTAGCCTGCAGTCTGATGACACCGTGAATATGTCTCTGTGGTTGGCTGAGCTCATGCACGAATGCCCTCTGCATGTGTGCTTGGCTTCCTGGACACCAGCCAGCTCCAGCTCAAAAGCATGTTTGTGAAGCCCAGCCCAGATCAGTCAACCTCTGCATATAGCTTATTAGCTTGGGCTCAGTGTCACCCCAGCAAGGTCACAAGGGTTTTCAGTTCGGCGCTGGCTAGAGGCCCATTAGATTGGTGTGCAGGCAAAGGGAGCTCCTGTGTACTTTTCGCAGCTCATTTATCCACATCCCGTAAGAGCTTATGAGGATCAGCAGTAACACAGAGGTTAAGAAAAATGAATAGAATGCTCTGGAGCTCTTTTGAACAAAATTAATTAACCAAGCTTGTACAGTACTTGTAGACTGGGTCATTCATATACTTCTAAAAGCCATGGAAAGGAGGGTTAAAGGCTTTTACTTAAAGGCTGGCTAACTCACACTTAAAGTACTGCTATGCCAGCCTTGTCCTGCGTAGGGCTTGCAGGCACACCTGACCTGCAGGATAGCTTTACCCACTCGCGACTCAGCTGCAGTGCAGGCTGCCCCAGAAGAGATGACACCGTGCCTGTCCCTGTGCCTGACTGCCCCTCCCCATGGCTTCCCATTGCAAGCATGGGTTTTGTGCTCTTGGAGAACTGGGCTGGGGGACCACCTGTGTAAACCCCAGCTGTTTCCCTGTTGCTGGCATTCAGCTGAGCAGCTTCTGAGTTCCAGCCCCTCTGTGTGGCCACATGAGCAATGGCACAGGCACGAGAGGGAAAGTGGCTGTGGGCAGGAAGGAGAGGATGAAACCACTCATTCTAGTGCACCACCGACTTTCACCCTTCTGCCTCTACAGCCATCCCTGCATACTGCCTACCACTCTTAGAATATGCCTCTGTGGCTCAACATCAAATTACACCCCTCCTGAGGTACATCATAGCTCAGGGGTTGTGGGCGCTGCTTCTGAATTCCAATCTGGCTTGATCCAGGCACTGATTTGCAAGAAATAGGAATAACTGGAGTCTAAGCTTAGGTGCCACTACAATTTATCCTGACAATATCTTTGTGGTGTTTCTTTGTTGGCCTTTTTTTTTTTTTTTTTTTCTCTTGTATAATTACTTAGTTTTATGAAACACATATGTTGGGAGTTTTTTTGCCTGATGTTACTTTTTCTGAAGTCCTGAAAGCTGTATTAGGCCCATCATAGGAACTGAACTTTGAGTTACGTGATATTGAGCATGAAATCTTTTGTAGGGAAATAGCCTTGATATTTCCTAGATGTAGTAGCAGGAAAGGTTTGGTTTTTTTCAAATCATATTAAAAAAAATTAAAAAGTGAAGTGTATCAGAGAATCGACTTTTAAGACCTGTTGTTGCAGAAAAGAGTAAAAGAAAGACTCACTAATGGGAAACAGCTCCACATTTTGCAGCTTTCATGTGTCATCAGTGCCTTTTCTGAAAGTGTTATGATTTGATAAATACTGACTGGTGGAAGTTGAAGGTGAGGAAGTATATAATAACTTGATTTTATTTTGATGGATGGTCTTTCAAAAGCAGGCACAGCCTTAATGGCAAACTATGATCGTGGTATCTTAGTAGCTGGAAAATAAAGTCTATTCTCCAGTGTAAGATAATATGCTGAACACACTATGACAGGCATTTAAGGCACTGTGTATAGTTACTGTCACAGTTACGCTGTGGAATAGTATTTAGTTCTTCAGTAAGAAGTATCCCTTGAGAAATAGAGGTGAAGCAAGACTAGAATTCACATAGTTTTGAGTTACACATTTTTCTATATATAGAGTGCCTATTAAAATGAAGAAATAGAGCAGCTATTAAATCTGCCATGGATTTCAGTGGGAACCGAAGTGGGTCATAGGTCTGCATAGAAACTCAAAAAATAATGAAATGCTATGCATGGGAGTGCCTGCACCATGCCCTAGATTCTTCCATCAGGTTTTGGACTGTTCTTTTTCCACACAGTGCTGCAATGACTCTTGATCTACTCATGTTCATATTTATAATGTGTTTCAACAAAAAGGTATGATTAGCCTTGTGTTCTGGATATTGGCTTGTCTCTGGGGGTAACTTTTTTCAGCTCTTATTATTTATGTCTTACCCACAAGCACAGAAGCTGCATAGTAACCAACCTCACTGACAAGAAGGCCACCTTATATCGCTGTGGCATAGTGAAGGAGGCAAGAGATGCACTTGAGTTCTGTCAAATTATGTTTACAACTTTTGAATTATCAAGGTTCTTTATGTTGGCAGTGTAGTGTAAGAGTGCCAAGGAGAGACGGAGGACTTGGTGCCTATGCCTGCATCAGCAGAGGAGGAATGGGATAGGCAGCTGACCACAACAACTAAGTTACTGAAAAAATGAAGAGCAAAATGTTGACACACACCAAAGACAGGCAATGTCTATCTGGCAGTGAACCAGGTTTCCACCATTTTTCATGTGCTGTACTCTGCCAGAGACATCTTTTACAAAGCAAAACTTGATGTCCAGTTCTATACAGTCTGGTTTTGCTGCTCACTTAGGTGACAATCTATCATTACATCTGGATCAATGAATCATCCATAAATATTTTGTGTTTTAACCAGAAGCATGGATTCTGTTTCTTGTACGTACAGTCCACAAGCAAACTAAAATGGATTAAATAACTGAAATAACAACATATTTTCCACTATCTAAGAATGTTCCATTTTGGTTAAGACTGCTGGAAGTCATGAAAGCCTGTTATAGAACCTGAAAATACTCTAGCTACTATAGAATTTTTTAAATTTACACAGTACTCATGATCACATATACAAGTGACTGCTGTGTTAGCTTACTTGAGAAGGGCTATTTATAATCGAAGTAATATATGCCTAAAATTTCAGATTGTCAAAAAACCTCAAAAGAAAAATCAGTATTTCTGAAATATTACCTAGGTTATAGTATCGTAAACATAAAGACAGAGCAACATTAAATACTGCTTTGGAAGTGTAAGATCATATGGCTTGGCTTTGCAGGTCAGATTATTGATTCCAGTCATCATCATCAGTTGTAATAGTTATTATAGTTTTAAAAGACAGCTGCTCTTGTCTGCATCTAACCAACTGTGCAACAGGACTACATCACAGAGCAAATTCCTTCTATGAGTGATCAATCCATTTATGCCAGTAAATGAGATTTTACTGTCCTTATCTTGCTTCTTGTGTGAACAACTGGAAGGTCTCAATTTTCTTTTGTCTCTACTGAATAGCAGAGACCTGCTGGCATGAAACACATTGGTAGGAGAAAAATAAATGTAAAGCAATCTATCTTTAGTGCTGTTGTATCTAGATATGAACATAAACATATGACAAATAAGTGGCGTCTATTTCAGTCATACCTGATGCCACTGGCAGACTTTTAGCAATTTTTGAAATCTCCCACTCTGATCCTGCACTTCAGGCTGTATTCAACAGAGAAGCCAAGAAGCTTACAGAACACTGACCCTCTCATCAACCCTTGAAAGCATTCACGAACACAAAAGTATGAAATATTCTTTCATTTAGATTTTTCAGTTCACAATGTATTTCCTTTTCTGCAGTCAGTTTCCTAGTGGTTTTTAATGGCTCAGAAGCTGTGGATATTTTCGCAAAGCTCATTCATAGGACAGTTGTACTGGACATTCCAAGTGGTTTCTCTAACTATAGAAACGTGGTAGACTAGGTGAAAAAGTGGAAAAGTAATGATGGAAACAAGGCAATAGAAGCTCTCCTTTGTGTTTGAAGATGCAGTGTGCTACCTTCTTGGCAGTGTGTAGCCTGTTATTTGATATCTTAGCTTAATTAAACTCTGAAATCTCCTATATCCCATTTTTCAATTCCCTGTGATTTTTAATTTTGCTAAGGTCTGACAGGTGGAATTTTGCAGAGTTCACTGCAATGTAGGTTTTCCCTTTGCCTGCAGAGGGTCTAGGACATGTTCTCATGGCAGTTATATGGTTTCTGTTGATCTAGGAACACTCCCCGTGTGTATTGTCTTTCAGCGTCAAGGCCTTCCCTCCAAACCACCCCTCCACCTCATGAGGCCCGTGGGCTGGGAATGAGCAAGAGGTTGGGAGGTGACCAACTGGGATAGCAGATGCAAACTGATCACATGGATGTTCTCTCATACCATATGGCACTATGGTTAGCAATAAAAACTGAGGGAAAAGAGGAGGATACAGGGACACTCTCAGTTATGGCATTTGTCATCCCAAGCAATCATTATGGGTGCCAAGGCCCTGCACTGGACATGTGCCTGGTGATGGGAAGTAGTGAGTAAATTCCTTTTCTTGCTTTTCTTCCAGCTGCAACTTTTGCTTTGCTTACTAAACTGACTTTATCTCAACCCAGGTGCTTTTTCATCTTCCTTTTGTCCTTTCTCCTGCTGAGGAGGGGGACTGAGAGAGCAATCAGGTGGCAGCCAGCTGTTGTCAGTGCACCATCATTGTCTTACCTAAGACTGTACTTTACAATAAGACCAACATGACCTGTCTCAATAATCATGTTTGCCACATTTCATTATACAAGACCATATTCCTGTAGGTTCTCAGGCATTAGGGTTAATTTTGTTCACTCAGAAAGTCATTACATGACTAGGTTCATTTCAGTGTAAAGCTTATCTGCATAGCCTGCATTTACAAAGAAATGCTACTTCTTCAAGGGAGAGTGATCTGGGGTTTGCAAAATAAAAGATTAGGATTTGGCATACATTTAAGACAGTATCATTCAGGCTTTCCACAGGTCATATCTTCACAGTGATTCAAAGGTCCAGGAACTGTTAATATAGTTGATAATCAGGATGGTTGCTCACTCTCTACCAGCAGAAGAGATTATGTCAGTGTGAAACAAAGCTTCAGATGGTATTTCCTGCAAAAGGAACTGTGAAATTATGGTATTTCCTATAGGGAGCTGTGAAAGTCCATGAGAAGGGCATGGGGAATCACACAGAAGGAAAAATTAATTCGATGTGAGTAAGAACGGTTTCTCTAGTTTGTTGCAGGGAAGACAATATGTAAGAAAGTGAGGTAAAATACTGGTGGATGTTATGAATAAATGTAACTCTCCAGACAGCCCTTTCTTTGACAGTACAGTCCTGATTCCCTCAACCATATAAAATTATAATTAGTCATGTCCCATACTCAGCACAGCTTGCTGAATAGGCTGTTTATATAAGATCCCTGTAGCAGACTTAGGAATCATGGCATAGGAACTGAATGCTAGTGTAAAAAATCAAACATTTTCCCATAAGAATCTGTAGCACTGCTAAATTCTTGGGGTCAAAACCAGCCATATAAAGATGAAAGAGTCATGTGCTGTTTCAAGCTACAACCTGGAGAATTTCTGCAGGTGAATATGGTATTTGTGCACATTACACAAAAGATACTGCATCCACTAGACGATGCAGCAGGAAATCCTAACCCCACAGAAATTAGTGGAAGCCTTGGCACGCATTTGACAGAATCCTAAATTTATTAATTGTTATGGCAATTGTTATCAGCAACTGGTGGAGGAAGGGAGTGTGATCACTTTCAGGTCGGACAACACGGTATGAGTACACACCCTTTTGCAGGGTGCCACAGACAGTGATACACAGTTGTTTCTTGTAAAAATGACAGCAAGAAGCCTCTTGCTTTAGGATGAACAGGTGGTAAGACTTTGTAGCTCAAGTTGGAGCCTCCAAATTGGAGCATGAAACCTTTGCCTGTAAAAAGCATATTTTGGAACATTTTCCCAGAGCTTATTAAGTATCAGAGCTGGATGTTTAGCTGGAAACAGACTTCTTGCATAGAAGCCTTCTTTGATATTTCTTGAGGAAATTTGTGGGGAGAACATTTAAAACTCAAAGCATTCAAGTGAGTCGCTTAACTTTTTTCCTGACTGAATGTATAATTCAAGCATGCAATGGCCATGCTCCTGTCTACAGTCACGAATCTTCCCGTTCTGCTTTTTTTCATAGAACCCCTTACACTGGGAACTGTGTGCAGCCACAGCACTGATGTGTGTTATGATAATACAAATAGTAAATACAGGAGTAATCAGCAGCAGATGGGATCTTCACACAGCTTTTGCTGAGGAGTCTGTAGGAACACCATCCCAGTTCACCAGGCCACACAACACAGGACAAGGGAGCACTCAGGGTTCTTATAATTGAAATTAACTGTATGTTGTTTCAATTAATTGTTCCAATTAGTCCCTTTTCAGTTATGCCTTTCTGTAACAGTGTCATCTGGGATGCTGTGAGAAATTGAAAATGCCCTAATGGTCAGAATGCTCATCAATTAAAGAATTTTCTAATTAGTTCCCAGAGAAGAATTTATTGTAAGAATGAAGAATTTTATAGGTGGAATGGGTGAGAAGTTGTTTTTATTACAAGACTAATTTTCCTCTCAGCAATAACATTATTTCTGTTGCCAAAAATAATTTTTAAAAAACCCTTGATAGAAAAGACAAGAAGGAGACGCCTGGTTTGTTTCTATGTAGCAAAGACTTGATCTTGTGAGCTGTCTTCCACAATAGTTTAGTAGCTAGGATGCAAACAACACAACAGCTCTAAATCACTGTTTTAGAAAAAAAAATCCAAAATAATCACGTGCATTCATACTACCAGAGCTACTTTTTATGAAGTTGGATCAAGAGGTACTCTTCTGGATTTTCATTGAGACATTTCTTGAAAAATACTGGTTAAAAATGGATAAGTTTTAGATCTGATTAAAATAGTTTTGAATTTATATATTTTTTAAAATGGAAAACTGAAGTCTAAGGTGCAGTTTCAAAAGTTTATTTTCTTTTCCTCTAGTTTTTGTTTGCACTGGAAATTCAAACAGTACTGGGAACAGTTGCGAGCAGTTGTTTCCCCTGAGGCTGTAAATGTAAAAGGACAGAAAGCTCTGCCTTGAAGCATGGCCCAACAGATGCTTTCTGCCACAGCCTGTAAACATCTCCATATCCAGGTGTATCATACTGCCTTGATATGCTAACATTCAAGGAGACCAGGTTTTCAAATAGAATTTTAAGTATGGCGCACAGCCCACACCTTAATCCAGACCTCCAAAGCCTGAACACTAAGCAAGGCCTTCAATTTGAGAGCTTATGCACAAATGGAGCTATTGGTGACTTTGTCTAGGGTTAGTCTGTGTGTGCAAGCACAGCTTGTGAATGATTGTACCTTCCTACATGACTTTCAGACAGGAGGGCTGCTCAGGAATCTGTGAGGTTTTTTCTGCTTATCCTCCATTAGGAACGCTGAGACAGATCTCTAGAGTTATTTAGTTGTGGTGTTGCTTCGGCTGTGGTGATCCAAAGAAATTTTGTCACATAAAGGTGGCAAAAATTAGGGAAATGTGCCATCCTATCTGTGTACTTTATTATATTGTATGAACATAGTAAGATGGCATATGACACCTTCAACAGCTGTTTTCATGTTCATTAAAGGTATTTTAGCAACAGGAAGTTGTTAAACGCTGGTTCGTACTTGTTGGGGCCCTCCTCCCTGCTGTGGGGTCCTGGGAGAGGGACCCTGAGGGGACAGACACGGCGTTTCCCTGGCCCCTGGTCAGCCTCGTTCCCCATTGGTTGTTTTGTGTTCCCGTGTGCGGGCAAGGACCCTCGGGTCCCATGATTGAGCAGCTCCTCGGCAGAGCCCCGGCCATGCAGCTGGAGAAATAAACATCTCTGAAACATCTATCAAGAATCGGTCCAGATATATTTCTTTCCACGGGCCTTGTTGTTTGATATGCGTGTTGCAGTATCTGTACTGTAACAAATGGTGGAGAATTGCTGACAAGACGCCGATCCCTAAGGACAGAAAATTCATGAGTAAAAACCACTCTAGATCTCTCTCTTCTCACCTTGGTTTGGATATTCTCTCTGGACTATAGAAGAATCGTGGGAAATGTGGCTCTCTGAACCACAGAAAGAAATGTATCTAGAAGTTAAAAGAATCCTTGAACAACAAAACAAGAAAGTATTTGTTCCGGGAGATCTAGAACATTTTTTTTAACTGGCTTTTCAAAAATTCTTTTATATTTCTAGAGACTTACTTTTTGATATGAATCTTCATGGAACTACTGGAATTAATCACGGGTGGTTTTGGTATGAGATCTGGGATGAAATAAGGGATCAAACAAAACATGCACTAGTGATAGAATCTCTCCATGCATCCCTTGTAATCAGCGAAGCTCTTGAGGAGCATTTGTATGGTCCCATTACCCCTATAGCAGAGGATGGCCATAATCCCGTGGCTGAGACCATGTGGCCGCCATCCCAGGAGCGCATGACTGCAGCCGTGCCAGCGGAGGTGCCTGTGCTGGATGCGCCTGGCCCCCTCAGGAGCGCGCGCCTTATCGCGGACCCCATCCCTGTCTCGGGGTCCCCGGCCACTCAACCATGAGCGCGGGAAAGATGCCGCAGGCGCCGCGGGTGTCATGGGCCCCCACGAGCAGCCAGGAACCGGGCATCGGCGTGGCAGCCCGCTCTGAGCACACGGCTCAGAGAGCCCTGTGGGGGGAGAAGCGGCGGTTTCCACAGCGACACGAGAAGCTGCGCAGCGCCGAGCCGGAACGGGGCCGCTCTCAAAGCAGCGTGGAGTTTGCGGAGCGGAAGCGCTCACAGGGCACGAGGCTGGCAGCGATGGCAACGCAGGGCCGCACAGAGCCCAGACACGTGCCGGAGCAGCGCCGCTCGGAGGGCGCGGAGCAGCCGCAACGCGGGGGCCCGGCCGAGACATTGGAGTCGGCGAGGCAGCGGCCACGCGGGACCAGCAGCCACGACAAACACGCAAGCACGTGATAGGAGGAGTTGTAGCAACGAAAATCACAGGAGCTGTGAAATGGTACAATGTCAAAAACAACTATGGATTTATAAGATGAGATGATACAGGAGAAGATTTATTCATCCATAGAACTGCCATTAAAAGGAATAACCCTAAAAATTACCTGCAAAGTGTAGGAGATGGGGAAGTTGTACAGTTTGATATAGTGCAAGGAAAGAAGGGTTTACAAGCAGCAAATGTTACTGGGCCTGGGGGTATTCCAGTCAAAGGCAGCCATTACGTGCAAAATTATAAACAGTATCCATCCCAGCAACTTCCCTACCCACAACCTACTTTCCCCTTTTATCCTATACCCAATATGAACTCTTTCATAAGTTTACCCCATCCCCAGTTTATTCCTAATCCGTTTTTTCACCCCATGGCTTCCCTATACAATTCCCTTTCCCTACAACTCCTCTCTGATGCCGAGGGGGGGATGAAAAGGGGGAGGGGAGAAATTAAACCCTCTCCTGCCTCAGTTTCCCCACAAAGCATGCTCAGAGAGTGTCTCCCTTCTGTCAGCCCTAAGATGTTCCAGAGAATTTGTTTGGACATTTAAAGCCTCAGGAGGGTGGCTTGTTTTGTTTTGAAACTGTTCTTGTTATGTTTATCCAGTTGTTTTCAATGTTAAGGTTTAAATCTTTTTGTTAAAAATAAATGGGTGAAATGTTGGGGCCCTCCCCCTGCCATGTAGCCCTGGGAGAAGGGCCCTGAGGGGAGGCACGGGGTTTCCCTGCCCCTGCTCAGCCTCGTTCCCCATTGGTTGCTTTGTGTTCCCCTGCATGGGCAAGGACCCTCGGGTCCTGTGATTGCCGCAGTTCCTCAGCAGATCCCAGCCGTGAGGCTGGAGAAATAAACATCTCTGAAACATCTGTCAAGAATCGGTCCATATATATTTCTTTTCCACGGGCCTCGTTGTTTGATACGCGTGTTGCAGTATCCACACTGTAACACTTTTCCTGTCTCATTTCTGGTCTTAGCCTAAGAGAAAAACTTTACTGTAATCACCACAGATTTGAGCACTGGAATAATTTCTCTGTCTCTGTATGTATATATAGGCATATATATGTGTGTAGGTATTGATGAACACACACATAAATATATATATACACACATCTATATATTATAGTTAAATTATAAACCAGCTTCCTTTGTAGTAGTCTTTGCTTATGATTTCTATGTCTGTGGAAAAAAAATCTGTGGGTAACCAGAATGCTGAATGAAGTGAGGCTCATAATTTCTCCATCCTAAATGTTGTTTACTGATACTTTTGGAACTTCTTAGTGGAAATAAGTTAAACAGCACCTGAAATAGTCCATTTTTGCATCTACCAAATTAATGGTCTTTGCCACAGCATTTAAATGGCATAAACTAAGTTTTTTTGCATGTCTCTGTACTGACAATATGATTGATTTAATAACTAACCTCTGATACAGCAGGAGATTTAAAATCAGCTTTTTATAGATTATCTACTAAATAAAATACTTTTACAGGAAACTTCTAACATGTCTTATTCAAACACTTGTTTCCTCTTATTCATTCAGTTGAAAAGAATTGAGCTGAGTTAATTGTGGCAATAAACTTCAGAGTACTGTTTCTAGGTACCTTAGTATATTTACTTATATTGGGATCGTTTTTATTCTTTTTATTCTTATAAATACTAAAATCCTCCATTTCATGTATGGAGAGGATTAAGAGCTAGAAAACAAGATGACTCTCAAAATAAATTTGGTTTGTGCTAAACTCAGGGATACGGCCATTGAACTGTTTGGGATGAATTGTGAAGTGCCTGCAGGAATTGACCAGGACATGCCAAGCAGGCTATGTACTGGTTCAAACATCCATGAACTGAGATATTAAAGACCCTCTACAGACAACCCTTAGAGAACACAACATCTTGGGACCACCAGATTAGACTAATGATATATGTGTACTCTTGAAGGCATTTTCTATGGGTTTCTTGTGGAAGAGCTCTTGTTCAAAAGAGAGGGCACAAGTGAGCACACTCTTCATTCATCCACTGCTGTGGGTATTTCATGCAATTCCAGAAACCAGTGTTCAATGTGTGAAATGTCAAGTGATGGTAATGTGCTTCAATAGTCACTAATGTCTCAATGGGAAGCATAAGCCAAGACTAAAAATGTGTTATTTAACCAATAGTCTCAAGATATTCACCATTACAATATGATGTAATGATCATAGTGATCATAATGATCACTACGACATAGTCTAACACTATGTCTAATATTGCCAGTCTCAACTAAAAAAAGGAGAGAAGTTGACTTCTCCACCTCTTTTTCCAAGGCAGAACTTTCAACAAGTCTCTTTCTCTTGGCTCAAACCTTGCCTATCTCACATCAGCTGTTATTGCTATTATTATTACTGCCACCACCATCATCATCATCATCTTCATCACCACTAGCAAACAAAACTCCATCATATAGATGGGGTACTTATGTCTGTTTTCATGAGGATTTTGAGACAGATGTTACATGCAATGTGCTGCAGACTTTATCTCAAATTGCTGTTTCAAATGTCTTTTTTTAAGGACCACTTGTTAAGGATGCCAATGGTAGGAGAACAAAAATCAAAGACTACTTCTGTGTTATAGGAGGGGTACTTAGACAGGCACTGGAGACTCTCTGAAAAGCAGTAGCCAAGTAGGTGTAAGCCTGTAAGGCAACAGTGCTAATGACACACATCACTTTCAGCACTGTAGAAAAGTGTGACATAATGACACAGCCTGTGTGTTTCTGAGTGGGGCAAGCTATAAAATAATACGGTCTTCAAGCAACTCCAAACTATTCACTCCTAGATTCTCAGACTAGATTCTGGACTTCCTTGACCTGAGATGAGAGGAGACTCCAAAACCAAGACAGCAACCATTGCTCTCATGGTTAACAGCTGCTAATGAGTTGTGAGGACACTCTATTCAAACAGCTCTCAAAGAAAACCAGAGAGCTAACAACAGAGTCTAAAACCAGTGTAAAACTAACATCTTAGGCTTTATTATAATCTTCACCAAATCTTTGAAATATCGATTACAGAATCTGTCTCTTGCACTGTACTTAATTACTAAAGCCATCACACATTCCTCAGTTCTAGTCATGGTTGTATGGAATTGGCCAGGAACTGATTATAAAAATATCTTTCTCTTTTAACTATAAAATTTTTATCTTCTAAGATGATGAACTTCAAGCCTTCAGCGTTAGGAGCTACAAGTTATTAACTTCGGGGAAGATTATTTAAAATGTGTGGTGGAAAAGGACAATGCCAAGACAGAAATTGAACAGGCCTGCAGCCAAAGGCCATGACGTAGCATTATCAGGACAGGAGACCATTGAACAAGAATGCACCTGAATGATACAGAGCTGGCACTGAAATGATGCTACTGAAAGTGAAAAAGCATTAGGGCTTCTCTAACCTTTGCCAAGAGCTAAGAATAACTCCACCAGGATACTAGGTGGGGGAGTACGGCGGGAGGGCATTTATCCTGCTTCTCCTCCTGGGTATGCCGAGGAAAGCACAGCTGCATCTGGGTCTTCTCTGCTTAAGTCTGCAGATTAACTGATTAGTGTACTTGAGAATAAGACAACAGTTAAGTTTATTGACATACTTTGAAAAGACACCTTGTATCTTCAAATCTTCGTCTGGGGCACTTTTGATGTGATGTGGTATGCAATCTATTTTGTGAGGGGCCAGTCTGTTAAAGCCATCACAGACAATGATTAGTGCTAGTGTGGGCCAAAATATAGTTACTCAGTTTCCATTTTGTAAGGTTTACATTACATAGGTAGCATGTAATGTAATTCTAACTGATAGGAAAAATTAATTCAGTAATTAATTAAACACCTCTCTGGAACAAATGGACTTATGGGCATTCCCAAAACATATGGTACAAATTAGTGCTGATCAAGTCATAGTGGCTGCATTTACCTCATGTACTGGAACTTCCAATCAATCAGGGCATGACCCAGTGCCCACAGTACACAGCTTTTCCTACTAGCTATCTTCAAAGGATATCCATAAAGCTGCTGAGAATGCTGTCAAGAGTGACTGATGAACCTTACTAGATTCTTGCACTTCTAGGACTTTGTGTTCAATTCTCTAGCTACAGACCTTAGGGATTCAAAGAATTTTGGAGCCAGCAGTTTTTCTGGATCTGAGCCAGACAGCTTCAAGGCCCATATTGATAGGAGAAGCTACTCAGTGAACTCCTGTTTTTAGACTTAATTATCCTTCCTGCACTGCTGCAAACAGCAGTGTTGTTGCCAGTGCTTTAAGCAGCCAGGATTCTAAGCCCACTAGTTTATAATATTGCTGAGACCTCTCCAGCCACTCAAGTTCTCTTCGGATTTAAAATGCAGCTGACTGGTGAGGCTTGTTTGCTTAAGAATAGTGACAATGGTAGTCATAACTCCTTCGTTGAGAAAAAATGTAGCCTGTGTAGAGGGATTTGATTCTGCTTAGGAAAGAACCTTTCTGATTTCAGTAACAGAAAGGAATATAAACAAAGAGAGTGTCAAAATAAACAGAAGTCTAGGAATAGCCTCTGCTATTACTTAGCTTTTTACTTCTGGAAAGACAGAGGGGTGGTGCTTACTACTTAGTGAAGGGTGTCTCCCCGCAGCTGAATGAAGGTGCTGTTACAGTGTGGTGCTGGTTTATCTATGCCGAATAGTTTAAGATAGCATAGATAAAAAAGAAAGCATGGCATACCCAGTGGCTCACACTCTCCAGTGACCCAGCAACTCAACTTCAACTGTTCAGGGAACTGGGCTGTGCATTCTCTTGAAGCTGTAGCCTGTTGAGTTGCTTGTTAACTGTGTAATAGCACTAGCTAGCTCTAAACGTTCTAAATTTCCTTTAGGAATTCGATAATGACATATCTGAGGTTTGAATGTCCTTGTGGAGGGACCATAACTCAGCTACATCTAGCAGGCTCTGCTTTGCTTCTTGTTTAGCTAAATTAATTTGTTAGGCAGACA
The DNA here is from genome assembly GCF_009650955.1 of Corvus moneduloides. Taxonomy (NCBI): domain Eukaryota; kingdom Metazoa; phylum Chordata; class Aves; order Passeriformes; family Corvidae; genus Corvus; species Corvus moneduloides. The sequence goes on from NC_045511.1 coordinate 64,953,528, forward strand.
ATTTGTCAAATTGCTATTGTTTGTTGGGTATTTGTGACTACACACAAGATGTACCTTAAAGTCCACTTCCTCGTAATTAAATTGAAGGATCAAAATTATTTATACTGAACTCCAAAGCATGTGGTGGGGGAAACAGTAGATTCAGTGCATTTCATGATTCTTTTTGAACCCCAACAACACAATTCTCTTCTTATAATACACTTTAACTTGAAACATCTCATAATCACCATCTTCTCCTATCTCCTTCCCCCATAGCTCTAGTCTTCACAACATATGGCATTGCACCCCTTACTTCCAGCCCCTGAAATCCTCCACATAGACCAAGCAGAAGCCTGGGTACAGTGGAAGGCTTTGCTGCTCACTTGTGGCATGTCATGGTGTGGAACAAGTATCTCCATTTAGTAATATCCACTGTTGACTTGCTGCAGGGTTTTTATCTTGCTTCTGAAATGTGCAAAGAACATTCACAGGACAGACGTCTAAAACAATTGAAATAGCAAGAGAGAAAGAAGAGGAAAACGAGAAAAGACCATAGGTTACTTACATAAATGGGAATTTTAAAGGCAACAGAAGAAAGTAGTCAGGTAAATTAAAAAAAAAAATACGATGAAAAAGAAATTATGTAAGATAACATACTTGGGTAGCAAAGACTATGTTGTTGGAAGTGTTGCCTTAAGTCTATGTAAGTGATACCTTTAGCAAGAATGAGACTTAAGAGATGCTTTTGCAAATTCTTAATTTCATCTGAAGCGCAAGATGTGTTTTGAAACCAAACTGGCTTTCTGGACCTGAAGAGATATAGGTTATCTACTTGGAAACCATCCACAACACCTTTAAAGATGATGTTCTCAACTTGTGGTCACAAATATGTGTTCTTTCACCCAGTGAAAACCATATACTTCAGTGTGTATGAAGCCAATTCACACACAGAGTTGAGAGATAGTTAATTTCATGACTATGCAGAGATGGGTGCTAGGTGGTAAATCCACAAAGCTAGCACACCTTCAGCATAACTTTTAAAATAAAAAACTGGCATTTCCCATTTATGTAACAACCTAAAGCTGTAGTCCTTGGCTTTGCATTCTCCAGTCTCTCTTTGACACCATGCATACATGTTACGTGGCACATGCTCCACAAGGAAGAGGCTTATATAAGTAACGGGCAAACATAACCTGTGGGCAGATGTTTTACTGTGTTAGTGACTAAGATTAGCACAAAGTTCAATCAAAGTTATTATTTAGCTTTATAAGTAGTTTGTTTTTTTCAACAGTTTGACTTACAGTGTCCTGTTCTTACTTCTTGAGTCAGGCTCCTTGATTCCTGTGGGCTTGGTTCTTCCTTCTTTCTTAATAACATGAGGGAATAACCTCTTTTATTTATCCCGTACTATACTTCAGTAAATTTGTAACCGTCTCATGATATTTTATTTCAACAAGCTTTTGTATTACTCTGCCTCGTGCCCTTATAATGCACTTTATAATGCACTTACAATGTGTTTCATCCTTGCAAACAAGAAGGTGTTCAACATAGCCAAGGTAGATGACTTTTATGCATAAACTTCTGACCCCATTATAAATTGTGCAGCTAGTGGAGATCCCGGAGTTTCTTCCAAAGAAACCAGCAAATCTATTGCATGGGGCCAACAGCTCAGGACTAGTCATAGGCAGGTCCTGTCAGATGCTGAGTGCTCTTACCTGGCACATCTCAGCACCCATCAGCTGGCACTGGGTTATGTGGGAGAAGAGCTCTGGCCCCACTTCAGGCTGCTACTTTCCTACCTGTGGAAATTTCCACTGGAGTTCTCTCATGTCCCTAGTGCAGAATAATTCCCTTTCCAAGTTCAGAGGTGCCTGCCATTGTGTGGACAAACACATACAAACTTTGGAAAAGTCTATGCAGTCTCTGAGGATGAGATGCTGTTCATTTTTACAGAATAATTCCAGCACCATGAGAGCAGAGAAGGTTTTTTTATTAATTTCTAAAAAATTCCTAAAAACTGTGAACTCTTAATTTAACTGTATTTTTGTAGTGCCTTATTCTAGACCTGGATCCTCTCACTTGAGCATCTCTTGGTTTTGGCTGTCATGTGCCTGCATGGAGTTGCATTGCTCCAGGGATGTCTCTAGGTAGATGGTGAGCTGAAAACTGGCTTTTTAGGCATATTGACTGTTGACAAATTGTTTGGCCCACACATTATCTGTGTGGAGTACAAGGACTAAAGCTGTAATCTATTCTGAAAAGTACTGGCGTTCAGTGGATAAAACTGAGCAGAGCCTTCACTTGCTCTTGTCACAGCCCGAGAAACAGAAGTTTGGTGCAGTCTGCATCCAGCCTTTGATAGAGGGAATTAGAATAATTCAGCTCAGAAGTGATCGTGCCTGGGTCATTGTGACCACTGCTTATCTAGGGAGAAGGGGTGACTCCTGCTCAGCTGGAGGTGATAAAAAGCCTTCTTCCAGGCTTATTACAAATATCCTGAGGGCTTAACTTGATGCACTCGCACTCTGTGAGATGCTGTATGGAGGATAAGGCCAGTTGTTCAACTACGTCTTCAAAGGATTTCTACTCCCTAATCAGCACTAACTCAGCCATACTGGCTCCTCTTGAAATCCTCCTTAGGGGCATGCTGATGCCCTGAGGGACATCACTGGTCATGAACAGGCTTTTAGTGTTTGCTGGCAGTAGCCATGGGTCCTGTTGAACTCCATTATTGAAAAGCCTGAAGCAATCCTGGCTGTGCTTCCTCTGGGACCTGTCTTTTGGTTCTTGTGCACAAGGACAGTATCTGCCTACATGACAGTTACACTGTATAAATCTGGGTTATATTCCCAGGCAAGCTGTTGGTCATCTGCACTGGGCTGAGAAGATAGTCACAGCCAGCAGCAAATTGATGTTCCCCTGAGGAAAGGAGGAGAACTAAGGCTATTAAGGCCTGACTCACTCCTGTTGTGGCTCCTCCAGGGGATGAGCATCTTTTTTCCTACCCTGACACAGATTTTGAAAAACCACTAGTAAATCCAGTATTACAGGCTGTAAGATAAATTTCCAGGCTGTCAAGAGTGTGCAGGCTCCCTCACAACTCCCCTGAGGCGTCTTCTTCCATAAATGCTTGTCACTCACCATTCATCTTTGAGCCCACCAATAGCTGCTCTCCTTGGTCAACTTGTGGAGGTCCAGGGGAGTCCTATGTATATCCAGACCACTGTTATACTGCTATTGTTGCAATGTGTGTGGTGTCCATTGTTATCAGTCTCTATCACAGAATGTTGTTTTTCAGTGTGTATTTACTGGACAACCATTTCCTCCGCTCAGAGAGGAACCATTTTCTGTCCTTAACCGAAGCCCTGGGAAAGAAAATAGTCAGCTCTCTACCAGTTCCCTTTTTCTCAGAGAGGATTTAGGAGGATAGAGCCAGGGTAGCTTTCTTCATCTCTAAGCACTAAGAGCTTTATTAGCCACCTTTGCAGCTGGACAAAGAGAACAGGCTTAAGTGTAGAAATTAAGCTATTTCTGTAACAAAACTGGGTTGCTAAAGGTTTGCACCAAAAAAAAAAAAAAATTATAACCTCATGCAGCTAACCAACATAGCAAGGGGAATACCTTTTCAATGAAATACATCAAATTTAAATACATTTAACAAACCAATCAGTGTATTTTGAAAAAACACTCGCTATTCTTTCTGAGAGCACAGGATTCATTCATCATCCTCTATGTGCTAATCGTGAACTGAAGATATGAAACAAATCTGGTCATATTAACAGTGTATTGGTTCGTGCAGTTCCAATATGCTTGGGAAAAGGGCATTGTTTTATTCTGCATACAGATGCTTCCTACAGCAGGCAGCAGAAACATCCTAACAGCATAGTGGGATTTTCCCGCAGGAAAATCTCCCAGGGTTTCAAAACCAGGCTTTTGCATTTTGCAGGTGTGGAAAAAATAACAAGAGCCAATTCTCACCTTAAAAGTGTTGGGAGGAGAAGAGGAGGAAATCAGACAGAATATTTTCCATTTGATGCTACAGTTAGCTGTAAATATATACTTAAGGTAGTATTTTTCCAGTTAAGTTCCACTAAAACTATATGGAATCTCCCTGTATGGAAAATAATGCCTGCTCTGTAAGATCTATTATGTATACAAAGAAAAATATTCTCAGTATAAAACAATTGGAATGACAGAGGGGTACATATGACAAGCAGTTGAGTTTTTGACATTCTTCCTTTAGTTCTACTTGCTGTATTTTTTAGAGAAGATGAGCTATTTTTTAATTCTCCATAGTAACAATGCTTCTCCCCGTCAACAGGAGATATTTGATACAAAGAACCCATTGTATGGGTAATTAAGAAATATAAAAGTTAATAGAGATACTCTAACTCTGTTATAAGCATTTTTTTACAGATCTCTTATGGCTCTGAGTATGTTCAGTAGGACATCCATGTCAAGCCAAGACATGGTCTGGCTGGACTGATGTGGAAATCAGTTCAGAAACTGTTTTCTTCAGCTGATTATTTTGTAAAATACTCTCTGGTTGGAAGTCTTTGCTCAATCCTTGACACAGAGACAGGCATAAATGGGCATTTTATTATAGCTCAGGGAATGGGTTGTCTTTCTCTATTATGGTTGAATGAATGCATCTTTTTGCATGTGTTAGTGGATTACACCAATTTTAAAAAAACCAAACCTGTTTCATTGTTTATTTTTATCCCACTCAGAGTCTGATTGCTCTTAATAACACTGAGATTATAAAGAGGTGTTTGTACTGATGATCAAAGCACATTGGCATTGTGACATGTTTCCTACGCTGGAAAAAGGAAGGTGGAAAAAACCCCATACAGGTCTGAGAAAGATTTTTGTAAGATGTAGAAAAGGATACCTCCTTTCTGAGAGAAGGGAACCCTGCTGGTTGTTCTTGACAAGGTTGTTCTCTGTTCAGAGAGTTTATGTAAGTGTGCGTTTACGCTTGGCAAGGTAGGACATGGCAAACCACAAAAAACAAAGCAGGATTCTTTGTGAGCAAAGTCCTTTAAAGTATGTGAAGTTGATGGTATGGTACTGAATGCCATTTCTTGGGCTGAGTGAACTTTCTGCACTGAATAAAAAGTTTTCTTATTTCAATTGTTGTGTGTGCTAACTTTCTTGGTGGACAATATAGTTTTGAAGTGGAATCTTCAGTGATTTTTGAAGTACTTTTCAAAAGACTGATAACGTAGAATGATTAATTAGTCACAGTGGCTCTTGACGTTTTGAGATAAATCTGGCCTACTTAACAAGATGACATGATGGAGGGACTACAGATTTGATTGAAGTAAGACTTAGGTCTATCAGGGATGAATAGGTCACTTGGTGATTATGTAAATGTTGCTTACTGAAGTTTTCTGTGAGTAGCATGATATATCAGAGTGATGCATTCTACCAGAAATCTGAGGTGAGGGAGGAGGAAAAGTAAAGGGAGATGTCAGCTGCATAAAATAGATTACTTCTCTTGAAAAACTCTTGAATGACCAAACTGAGTGACACAAGTTTAGCTGCAGCTACTAAAAAGGTGCCCAGTATCAAGTAGACCTCCTTCTGTAAGGGAAAGGAAAATACAGACCAAGTCCTAGCGTATGGAGTTTTTATGGTAATTTCCTCCCTCCCTACTGCCCTGTGAAGTCACGAAGTTGGTTTTTGAAAAGCACACTGTGAAATGCCTGCTCTCCTCAGTCTTTGAAGATACTCCTGTTGCCCTCATGCAGTTCACCCTGACCTAATGATCCAAACAGAATCCCCTATCACTGCACCAGCAGCGCTGCTCCCTGAGCCTGCCTTGAGACAGACAGCATGCTCTGCCATTAGATAGCAGACCCCAGAGCATTCATATCTTTTCATGGGGTCTCTTCATGAGGCTGGAGGAAAGCTGCACACCTGCTTCCAGACTCTGTGATCCACTTTTTCCGAGCCACCATCTTTATTCCCTCCACAGATACAGGCATTGCCTGTTTTATCTGGTAAAGCAGACTACTGCACTGACCAGTTCCCTCCCTAAAGTAATTGCTTTTCAAGAAAACAGAGACAAATCAGCCGAGGTTGTGAAGATGTAGTGTTGAGTTGAACCACGTTTTACTGCCCTGGCAGCTCCCATTCAGCTGTAACATTATTAGATTGCAGCAGCTTTCTCCTACTTCAGGGAAGATTAATTTCCTGTGATTGAAGAACAACTGTATGGGAGTGGATGGGAGTCCTCATAGAGGGTGAAGGGTTAGTGAACTTAATTTATACTCTGAAGCGATGTACTGCTCCAGTCCTCGTGTGGCAAACCCACACTAAATGCCACAAAGGTTGAGTTTTTTGATTATTACTTTTGGTAGTGATGTACTTTTACAAGACAAACACGAACCCCTGTGTCACCTGCTTAATTTGGGTGCCTGTGCCAGACACTTAGTTACATCTCAGTTTTCACCTTTAATCCCTCTTCCCACTTCAAATCATTCATCAGGAGTCCGGAAGTAAGTCAGTTCTGAGCTGGCACAGGGATTTCTTTGGACATGAAAGCACACATTTTGAATGAAGAGCTTTGTATGACCTTCTCATCTGGGTCATTTTACTGTTCTACCCAGCTGCTGTTACATATCATGTCATAAATTGACTGCTCACTTGAGCCCCCAGCAGACTAATGGCAGAGCTATTAGGAACTATGGCAGTGTGCAGATCCCAGACATGCAATTGTGCCCTTTGTTGTGTGACTAATTATTCTCTATTTTGCTGAGTTGAGCCACCAAAACAGAGGTTTCTCATCTTGGCACTTTTTTTTTCGTCTTTCTTTCTTTCTTTCTTTTTTTTTGGTTTTTTTTTTTTGTTTTTTTTTTGTTTTTTGTTTTTTTTTTGGTTTTGGTTTTTTTTTTTGTTTTTTTGTTTGTTTTTGTTTTTGGTTTTGGTTTTGTTTTGTTTTTTTTGTTTGTTTCTGGATCCCAGTCCTATGAAACTAGAAATTAGACCCACATAGTCCACATAAAGTAGTTAAGTAAAGAAAGCCTGCTGGCAGAAGGATCAGTGCTGCCATGCAAGGTATCCATCTTTCCTGGGAAACACTTATACATTCACAGATTCAAAACCCCTGCAGAAAATTCAGTGACATCATAAATGCCTCAGGATCTCCTTTAGTGACTGCTCTATTTGATAAAAGGCTTGTTTACTTGGTTTAATATCTCTAATTAGTCTGCATTGTTGCTCAACTGCTGAAGTAATTTGCATTATAATTGTTGTTTGAGATTGGTAACTGAATACATTTTCTTGAAGTATTACTACTCTTTATGCTTTGTTTTATGTCCACATTTCATGGGTCCTTGTGCAAAAATATTGGTTTTTTGATTGGGCTCAGCAGGTATTCCTGTGACCAGTCTGACCAGCTGTCTTCCTTCTCTTTCTTTTGTGTTCACAGATCAAATTTATCTCACTGAAGCAAATGCTGCCGAGTGCTTGGTATTAATAATGCATTGAAAGCTGCAGCCACATGTGATGTTTTCTTCACTCTTGAGGAAAAGGATTATTGTAAGCCTTGAATGTTCCTTTCGTTGCTCCAGTCAGAGTAATCTTGAGGGCTCTCAAGGTACTCAAGGAAGGCTTACAGGAATGTAAGTGGGCTTTTCTGAAAGGAAAGAAACCATCCTACCTTTTCCCTTTGTTCCAGAGGAGTGTGTCTCCTGCCATGGAAGAATGAAAGGTCTGGAATTACATGCTACCTAGTGGATTAAAAAAAGATACCGCTTTCAGTTAAATCCCTCAGGATTGTTTCCTCTTACGTCTTTTTACTTATCAGTTCCTTTTTCCCTGGCTCATACTTAAAGAAGTCAAAAGATGCAGGTGTTTGATCTCATCCTCAGAGTGGAGGTCAGTGAGGCTGTGAACATCTGTGTGATTGAGGCAACCAGATCTAAAGCCCTCTCCTAGGGTCCCAGAGCCCTTGGCACTGATCTGAGACCCTGCAGTCTGGGACCAAGAGTGAGGTGTCTGTGCTCCCCTTCAGTGCAAAGGGTGTAGATGTGCAGTGGTGCATACTCAGCTTGGAGCTGCAGGGAGACAGCAAGTAGGACATAGTATGGATGGGTATTTGAAATCCTATCCACCTCTGTTGCACCCAGCTTTACCGAATGGCCGAACAGCCTGTACAGCAAATGGAGGACCAATGCATTTGCCCTAGAATCTGTTCAAAGTGTCATGATTTTCTTTTCATACCATGTGAGTGGCACAGTTAGTTACAACAGGAAAGGCTGAGGGCATCTTCTCCCTCACTCATACTAGACCAAACCTGTTGGTACTTTCTCCTGGCAGCAGAAGGATGTGGCTGTCAACTGGTATCGAGAAGAAATGAGCTCTTGGCCCTATGGAAATGCTGTAGTAGGATGCAATACGCCGCCAAATTGTGTATTTTTTTTTTCCATTCTCTTGGGCAGCACACCTATTCTTAAACCACCATGGTCACCCTCAAGGAGTTGCCCTGCAAGATTTTGAGCTACTTCCTTTACAACATGTGTTTCTGAATATGCGTTTTATTCAAACAAGATCTTACTGTATTTTCTGCTTTTCTTCTGTTGTTTTCTATTTAATTCTCTATGAATTAATAGATGTGATGACTACTAGTATCATCTGTTCATGGTCTTCCATCTCTTTCTCAGCCTATAGGCAAACATGCTACCAAGTTCTGGGTCTCACATGCTTCCTTGCTACAACTGTCTGTGTAGGTTCTCATGAGACAAATGCACCTACACAGGTCATTATCTTGGGCTTGCACTTCTTTTTTCAAACTGCAGTTTCACAGTGCTCACTTCCAAACCTGTGTCCATGTAGAGCATTTCATAATTTCTAGCACAAAAAGAATGAAAACTTAAATGAGATCTGTTATGGCCAATGGAAGTCTATCGTAGATGGCAGATAGTGTGCAGAGTAACAGTTACTTGGTTTTAGTGGCACGAGGTGTTTTGGTAGATTAACACCTTCTCACATGACCTTGCAGGTTCACCCTGCAGAAACTGGTAAGGCATTGGAATCCATATCAGAGGAGCAAATGGACCATTTGCTGATTTTATAAATCAGACATCAGAATCTCAGAAATGTCTACATCTGCATTCTGGGGAGACCTGCAGAAGTACACTGTGCTTCACACAGAAGAGAAAATTTTAATCAGTGACTGAGAGTCAGCAAATTCTTTTGAAGTTCAAATAAACCTTTGTGCTCAATTTTTTACACTTGGTGTATTTATGGGCTGGTGTTTGACTAGGACACTTATCTTGAGCATGATTTATTGGCTTTTGAAGTAATGAAATACCAGCCAAAAGAAATTTGAATCTATAGGTTTAGTGGGATTTTTTCTTTTCCTGTTTTAATGGCATCTAGGACACCTACAACTCTATTGCACACAGTTTCTCATATATCCATTGATTAAAACCTGCTCCTGAACTCTCTACAGATTTAACTTGAGATCCTTCCTGCATCCCAATAGGAAGGTCTCTGAAACAGCCTGAATGTTCCCCATATTTTTGTTCTGAATGTTCCCCATGTCTTGTTCTGAATGTTTCCCATACCTTGTTTGTCTTTTCTAGTATATCTCCCCTAGGAATGAGGCCATTTGTCACTGTGTGTGATTTGTTCCAAAAGAGTGTGTCTTCTTTTTTTTGTTTTTTTTTTTTGTTTTTTGTTTTTTGGGTTTTTTTTTTGTTTTTTTTTTGTTTGTTTGTTTGTTTTTTTTTTTTTTTGTGCTGCATGTACACACTCGGAGTATGTTACAGAAGGGCAAAGGAAACCTGAGAGTTTCCTTTGTAAATGGTGGATGGGATCCTTGGTCTGGGCCCCAGCTGCTGTCATGACGGAGTAGCAGAAAGATGGAGTGAAACACACTGATTTGCTGATGTAAGGAGAGATTAGGGTCGAGACTGGAGCATGTGTAGAGAGAATAACATGTAAGTTTGAGAGATGAGAAATGGAAAGGGGATTGTGCTCAGCTGAATGTCTCCACAACTTGAGTGTAGAAAATTGGATGGGAAGGAAGAAAGTGAGTTTGGAGAAGTAAGAAAGTTCAGAGAAAAGGGAAGTCTAATATTTGGAGGAGATGGTTTGGGAGGAGTGAATGAGTTTTGACGTGGTGAAACATAGAGAAATGTATGTGCTAATACATTTGCACTGTCAAATGACAGGAGTTCTTCAAGTCTAGGAAGACCAGCCAAAATCTATTACTGGGAAGTTAACGTCAAAATTCTGTTTAACCAAGAAGTGTTCTGTTAGTTACTCAATACGTTCTGCTGCTGTGGTAAAGAAATATGATTTTTGCATGCAATTGTTCAATGGAGTATGCTTCCTATTGTAGCAACACAATTTTTGCTGATCCCAGAATTGTTTCTTAGAGGGAGATAGACTTTATAGGAAAATCTCATGGGAAGATGTAAGAGAGAAAGCAAATCATTAAAGTAACTTTCAGACCACCATTTGGTAAGCACTGTTCAGTGTTTACTACAGTCCTCAGTGGTAAGAGAGACACTCCCCAGGGCCAGTGCTCTTCTCAAGTGACTTTGAAGATGTAAGTGGCTTGTGAACCTTATGCTTGATCTGTGCACACAGGTACAATTTAGTCTTAAGGTATATCTTATGTTGGAGTGAATCATGAATTTTAAAGCTGATTTTTGGCACAAGGGTATGTTCTGTCTCTTGATCTAAGCTGTCAGGGTTGCCAGGAAGCTGGAGCTGCCTGTGAATACTTGTGCAGAGTTTATCATTTTGTCCAGGTCTATGCTTACTTAATGAGATAATTTCTGTAGCTACACAAGGATGCCTCACTTCTCAGGAAGTTAATACAGCCTCCAAATTTAGAATGATGCAGGTTAAGTATCAAGTCAATGGATGTCACTTATGTTCCTGCAAATTAATAGAAAGGGTATGCTTATTAAATCATCTTCAGGAAGGGAAAATACAATGAGAAGGTTCAGTTTCTTTTTTACATTTCCTCTAACATTGCCATAAAGTGATTTATACAATCAGTACCAAAAATATTGGATAATAACATGGCATTGGGTTTTTGTATCTGATGCCTATTACTATCCCTGCTCAAAGATGCTATAAAGCATTCCAGAGGATATTCCCCCAAAAGAGAAAACTGGATCTGGTAGACCAACTCCTCACTATAAAATATATTAGGACTCATCCCTTTCAGTAATATTCCTTTAGAAAAAGTTGGCCACATTAACAGTGTCAAGAGCATAAATGAGAGAAAAACAGGACAAATAAAATATGCCAGGGTGAAAACTGAAGCTAAAGAAGGAACAACTCATGGGTATTGCTTATGCTGTGTGCTGTTGCTTTTGTCTTTACACCTGAGGGCAGATGAAGGTACAGCCCCTCATCGAAACACAGTAAAACTATAGTATTCAAGTGCTTAGGTAGGGGGAGTGGAGACAGCCCAGCACTGAACAATGTAGGATGTGATTTTTATCATTTGAAACCACACTGGAAGATATTTTGTTATTGAAGTTATTCTACCTATGAGCAGCTTGGCAGAGATTGGCATTGATTCAGCTGTTTATAATTCAATTTCTTTGTGTTCTGAACTGTAAATATGGTGTTATAAAAGACGGATGCATTTCTGACACAATTTGGAAGTTGAACCAGAGCTAAAAACGCACTGTACTCCTCGTGTTCATATTTATCAAGAGAGATCAATTAAGTCAAATACTCCATTGATTCTTGTAAAGAAAAGTTGAGTTTAATTAAATCAAATGGGGCAAGAACAGAAAAATCCATCACCGGCAACTTCCACTGTGCAAGCACGTTGTTGGATTCTGTAGATGGTTGCTATAAAATGGGCTGAATCTGGTTCTTGCTGCTAACAGGTATCCAAAGACATTGGCAGAGTAGGCAGTGATGAAAAAGATCACTCAAACCCAATTGCTTTTTGTTTTTCAATAGGCTTGTCAATTGTGTAGCAAATGTGTGGAAGGAGCTACTGTGTTGCAGCTGGACTGCTTGATAACTTCATCACAAAAATACCCAGATAATACTAAACATATAATTCTCTACTGATGTAGCTAGAGAAAATGAAATGTACATGGATCTAATTCCAATGTCTTTGCAGGATTCTTGAATTGTTCCAAACGGTGTAAGGACACTTTAGCATTCATGGGGAATTGACCCTAGAATACCTGAGAAAACACAAAGTGTTTTTTCTTAAAAACAACTGTATAAAGTATTACTTTTACACATCTTAAACCAACGGACCAGTGAAAGCTCTATATAACAGTTTAAGTTGATAAAAGAAATAGTTTTTGCAAGTTAAAAAAAAAAGTAAAGAAAATCTTTACTAGCCCAGACACAATTTCTGTAAAATAGTGTGAATAATCTAATGAAATATAGACAAAATGAAATAAATATCTATGGCAAAACATTATGGAAGCTGCTCTGAATATAGGATGGCATGGCTGAATTTTCTTCCTAAACTGTGATTTTGCACATTCGTATAAGCAAATATTGTCAACACACCAACATTATGATTGCAATTACATAAAGAGAGGGGATTTGGGGTATCTCTGTACATAAGGTTATATGTGAAGTCAGCTTTGCATGTGAAAATACCTTTTGACAACTTTGGAAACAAATTTAATTCTCATGTTAAGCAAAATGCATGCACTTTTGCAAGTCTGTAAAATTCTATAGTTTAGAGTATCTATAAAAAAGCTATACATAATCTCCATACCTTATTCTGACACACTGAATATGCTATGTGTGCATAAGGGCACTTCAGTAGCTTTTGTTCAGATCTTCCAATACTTAATTGTCATAGCCTCAAGTAGGATATGCTCCCAGATATTGAAAAGAGGATAAACAAACCATGTCAATGCTTTTGTGCAATATTCATCACTGTTTCTTCACATTTGTTTTTTGTACCTACTTGCTCATGCAGATACAAGCTAGACCTCCTTCCTAGAAAGTTTAATAGGAGCATGCCAAGCTGTGGAACTTCAACAAAGCTACAGAGAGTCTCCTACATGCAAATGCTAGTTGAAGCCTGAACTTTTGTGAACAGTTCTAAGTAGGACAAAGCAAGAGAAAGATTCTCAGCATTTACTTCTGGCTGCATAAAAGCAGTGTTCTTGTGTTGGTGCACTGTAGTAAATACCTAATATGGAGCTATAAATATAATTCAAATTAAGATGGAGATATTCAACAGTGTGATGGGTCAGCAAATATTCAATTTCCCACTCAAGTTCCTGCTTATCCTCTGAAGCTTAAGCACTGTGGTTCTGACACTTACTAGTTTTTCAGTGGTGGAGCAACATTTTGACAGTGTAACCCAATACATCCTTATGAAACTGATTTTACCTATTGAGGGCTTCTCTGGGATACTTATCCTGGAATAACCACCTGAGTCAACGTTACAGATCAGGTGCTCCAAATGGCTTTTGCAGCCCTTTAAACTAATGTATTGGAATGGTTCACATCTACTGTTTCCACATGAATCCTATGGGTAAAACATGGTTAAAATTATGTCACTTCATATATCTACACCCTAAAATTAGAGCTGAATGTTGCAGGGGAATGGGCTTAAGTGAAGAAAAATGCTCTAATGCAGTAAAAATTTAGGAATACAGAACAGTATCGGGGTTTTAATATATTAGGGATCCTGCAAAAAACCCTAGCTTGTAAAACATTTTTCTATCTTTGTTTTCTCTTCCTCTCTCTGCTTCCTCTGTTCCCTCTGCACCTGAGCTGTGGGTGAAAGCCAGTGAGGTGCAGATGATCATACATCTCTGGTGAGCTCTGACTTATCCTTAATGGGAGCTAGTGAGTGATGGGATTGAACCTGGAATAGCCCCACCATCCAGTGGTTCATCTCCAGCCTCTATTGACAGTGGTAGTATGTCATTGCTGATGACAGCTTTCCAGTAGAAAGAGGGAATGATCAGGTACTGTTAGCCTATTACTTGTGACTAAATGGCTTGTGAGTAGGATGACCACCATAGAGATTAACCCATGGGCAGAATTCAAGGCCTGAGTGTAGAGAACACAAATGCTGCCTTGATGCTTTGAAAGCTGCTCATTGAAGTCAAGAATGAAGTGTGCAGTGAGGACAATATAGAAGACCTGTCCCTTTGTTTGTTTCAAACACTTAACTATATTCAGTTAAAAGGGGAGAGGGAAAAATACCCCATCCTGCTTCAAATATCATAGCTTGCACATACAGTGAGAAATGGTACAAGATGCATAAACTGATAATTGCTGCTTCTGTACTTAAGAAAAAATACCAGGATAGCAAGCTGTATTTGCACAGGAACTGTAATGATGGTTTGTGAATATCAACATACAAAAACATTCATGGTAGAAGTAGTCCCTTGAAGCAGAATTATTGTATCTCTGTCGTTTGTGCATCTCCACTGCGAAGGTGTCCCTGTGTCCCAGCAAGGGCTCATTATGTCTGTAACACTGAGACATACCTGCTACCTTGTGCTCAGCACCCTATCACACACACAACTAAGACAATCTGTATTCCCAACATTTACAGTGAATAGAGATAGATGATAAACTGGTCATTATCTTTATTTACACAGCAGGGAATCAAGGCACAGGTTTCAGTCAAGCTTAACAATTTTGGAGAGTGCCAAAACCAGGCTTTCAAAATCCTTTAGCAAGTAAAAAGTCTTTTTCTTCCCTCCCAGGCACTTTGATGGTGATAGCTCTACTGAGACTAATCTGTGTGACTGTTGTGGTAGAAATGCTAGGACTGATGTGAATGGGATGTGTGATTCTGGGAGCAGAAGGAGGAAGGAACTGCTGGAGAAGGGCCATACTAATGCCGTATCTTGTCCCATGGCACCTCTATTACCATGTCACTGTGACCCCATCATCAGTATGTACAATTTTTCAGGAAACACAGCATGGGGATGGCAGGCTAGAAGAAGGAAGACCCAAGATATTTAAAGATCATGGCAAACCATAGAAAAACAGAGTAGGAACCATAAGAGAATCAGATAAACATGAAGTATGCTGAGGAAATCCTAAAGATCCACAGGGGTGGAACGTCATTTGGAGAGAGGGACTATCAGCTTGCAATGAGTACAGAAGATCAGACCAAAGACTGACATCTCCAAACTCAGAGTAATCCAGGGCACAGAAGGAGGACTCAGTAGTGAACATCCCTCATACTTCGTGTCCTCTTAAGTTTTTGGTGGACACTGAAATACAAGATGCGAGCACTTCAGTGCCTGACTGCTGGGCAGGCCACTCTGATATGAATGTCTTGCTCACTGTAAGCAAATGGATACAAGAGAGTAAAATCACTTCTGTTTAAGTTTTGTTTCACACCTACCCTCTTTAGGGTCTCATGTTAAGGTTTGCTACTTGATTGTTGCAGTGTTGTAACACCACTTGTTGCATGCAAGACCTTGATTTTGACTGTTCAGTGTGTGTGCCATGTGCATATTATTTTGCAAAAAGTCTGTGTTTGTCAGAGTGCCAGTCTTTGTCAAAGTGAAAACTAGTCTTTCTGGTCACAGACCAGTTAGTTTACTGCAAGACTTGTCTCTTTACATTTTCCAGCAACTCTAGAAAGCAACACTGTTTTTCTAAGTGTGAAGCATTTGATATTCTGTTACTACTGGAGCTACTAGAGACAGGTCTGGGAAGTGATCTTTTCTACAAAAGCACCTTGTCTAGTCTGGTAGGTTTCTTCCAAAGCAGTTGACTATTAATTTGAAAAAGTTTCGTTACCAAAAGGGCTGAAATTTATTCCTCTTTTCATCTCTGAGTGGTATTTTAACGACAAAATAACTCTCAACAGGATATTTTGCACCCTAGCTTCTAGGCAGCTGCTTGTTCAGGATGGCTTCTTTTAAGTTTGTCTAGGGAAATACTGTGTTCTAAGAACTGGTCAGCTCTTCAGTGGCAGAACTGGGCTTCTATGGGTTGGCAGTGTTGTGTCTGCTTTGTCCTACAGACAAATAAAATGCTGGATTATTTGCAGGGGAAAGAGTAATGTTTCTGTGCATCTGGGCCAAACGCAATCTTTGCTGTAATAACCTTTTCCAAGCTGCTACTATTACTACTACTACTACTACTACTACTACCACCACTACTGCCACCACCACCAATACTACTACTACTACTAATAATAATAATAATGTTGTTGTATAGAACATTACATCTACAGATATTACACCAGTGCTATTCTTGGGAGTCTGCTGTGGCAGGTAAACTGTAATACAAAAACAGTCATTCCAAGAAACAGCAACTTGTCTGTAAAAAGATTTCTCGATAAATGTGTTTTGTTCCCATCTTTACTACCCACTCCTCACACATATACTTTGCATTTATACTGCATCTTTTTATGTTCAGCATGGTTATTTCAGATTTGACAAAGGCCCTTGGGTGGTCAAGGAGTCATATGACCTGTAAGTTCACTGACCCATGTCATTTATGCAGTAATGCAGTGAGTCTGGAAAAACAGGTAGCCACATGCTTTTCTCACATTCAGAATACTGTTACAGATGTGAGAGGATGTAGGTTCAGCTCCAGCTTTTGAAAGCCGGTGGCTGATTTTGGTTGTTCTCAACAATTTATATGTTTCTTTTTTGGAAGTGGAGTGAAGTCTCCAAATCAGGTCTCAGCTATTTCCTCTACCTCAGCTGAAATGTTGCACAATGCAGAAGGCTTTTCTGCTCAGTCTGGCTGTTTGAAAGCCTTTGTGCAGAGATAAAAACTCTGTGTGTCCTTATGCTCCATACTGTGCACTTCTGTCAAGGTCCAACTTGTCTAACCTTGTTGTGAAAAACTGTGATGCTTACATAGCCCTGGCCTGGAAACACTGATGAGAAAAGCAGATGTCCTCTCTTGCCTGCCTTTATAATCATCAGGTCAATGCTATGCTCAGGGGTAATTTGTATCATTGTGCACACACTGCTTTGCAGGCTTTTTTAAAGATGATAAAATTCTTGGTCTGTTTTTTGTTTGTTTGTTTGTTTGTTTTTGTAGAAGATAGTTTTAAATACTTTCTTCTGGTGCCCAGAATAAAAGCCCTGTAGTCTAAACAGTCTTTGTTTGTACATATATCAAACACTGTCCTTCAGAACCAGAGAGTTTTGTTGATGTATTCCCCTTGTTCAGAAACCCCGCTAAAAATCACTGGACTTCATTGCTATGGGTATTCTCCCCTCTTCTCATTTTAGCTTGTCATACAACTTGCCACAGTTTTTCAGATCTGTCTGTAAGATTATACATGGCCACAGTAAGAGAGAATCTTGCATGCTTTGGTGCAAAGCACACAAGATTTTGGGTGAGGGGCTTTTTTTCAGATAAAAAGAAGATACTATGCTGCATACAAATGCCTTGCTTGTCCTGCGGCACTTCTGTTGCTTTTAAAATAGCATTGTGAGCTCTGAACTCTAAACCTCCCTGCTCTAGGCAAACCCCAGGATTCCTCTTAGGGATCTGTCCTCTGGCCAGCCTCCTATGGCAAGAATCAAAAGATAGTTCACAGTCATTAATTTGACCGCCAAAACTACAGATACAAGCAAGAGTGTGCAGAGACTATAGGGACTCTCTTCTTTTTGGAATGGACTCAACACAGATGTAGTGACAGGAGGTAGGCTTAAAACCTTCCTGTCACAACCCTGCTGCACTGACAACATATTGTAAGATCCTTCATTATCCTTGACACATATTTTGTCAGATGTATAACAATGTATACAATAACATACAATCCTGGAAGGAGAAAGCTATCAGGAAGGTAAAACTGGAAGGTGACATAACTAAAAAACTCTGCAAAAATTGCTCATCTTTTGTGGAACTATAGTCAGATCTAGAACCATTTATGTTCCTCCTAAGTGAAGGGAAATTTCCAGTGATATTTGGTATATCCAAATATATCTAGATTCTCAGCAGGAACAGAATAGGTATTTACTTTAACATGATACCTACACATAATTCTTAAATGTAACCAAGCAATTTCAAGTGCTTAAATCAAGACTAGTAATTAACCATGAGACTTGTAATGTACTTTATCTGGGAAAGCTGCTTGCTTTAACCACCATTTAAATCTTGCAGACTCTGCAACAGCTACAACAGCAACTGTTTTGTAAATTTCACTTACAGGGAGCTATAATGGTCCAGATCAATGTGGTTTTCTGAACATGTTATCTGCCAGCAGAGTACACCTTAGTGGTTTTAAAAATATCTGAGTTCAATTAATTTAACCTCATGTTATATGCAATCCTAACCCTTATGTATGTCAGCAACTCATAACATTAGAGTATCTCTGAGGGGGGGGGAATGCTGAAAAATTCAGCGTCTTTTTCCCTTTCTCCTTAAACACTTAACCCCCCATTCTACTGCACTGAAAAAATTGTATCATGACTCAGTCCTCCAAGGTCTAAACCCATCTGTGCTGTTTGGTAGCTCAGGCATTAAAGATGTAGATGATTGCTGGTGTTTAACTGCTCTACTTTTTATGTCCAGGGCAGAGATGACTCTCAGGGTGGTGGCCTGAAGAGTAAGGATACTGCAAAATCTTGAATTAACAAAGTATTGGATGTGGCAAGAGTCTGACTTTGGTTTAATGGTGGATTTTGAAACATATCATTCTTTTCATTGATTGGCAGTTGGGAATCCGAGTAAGTTAGCTCTGATAGACTTTGATAACAACTATTTTTTTTAATAACACTGACTCAGGAAAACTGTTTTCTGTTTGTCTGCCCTATTGCAAGCAACTGCTATCTTAGATGACTGCTTTATGTCTCCATGAATTTTTCTACATAGAGGAAAGCAGGAGGATGAACATTCTTTTAGCCCTTTTTTGCACATTATTTCCAGCTATAGAATGACCTTCGCTACAAGAACATTTGGCAAATAAGCAATGTCATGTTCACTTGCTGTCCAAATAATAGCTGTGGAGGTGGTTACTGGCTAGAAGGCTCTGAGGCATTCAAATAAAAGCAATTAATAAAATCAGTATTTCAAGTCAGGTGGGCAAATTGCCTTTCTAATTTTGTGGGTTTTTTTGGATTGCCTTTGAAGCACATAGCCTGTAAATGCAGAGATCATGTTTCAGTGAAGACTTCGCTACTACATATCCTAATCTGAAGGAAGGCATTTTCCTAGTGGCTCTTCCTTTCCTGTAAAGAGGGAATCTTGTGCCTATGTACTGGGCTAGGACTTCTTGAGTGTGTGGTCAGCTTTGACACTGTCTAATTGTGAGTTTTTACAAACTGCCACATCTCTGCCTTGTACACAGAATGCAGGACCTACTTGTTACTCCCTCTCTTTTTGGGTTAGACTGCTTAGGTCTAGGATTAGATAGGGAATTTTCTGTAGCATCATCAGGGCTGACTACTGTGTGCAGCTTCTAGCCCTACTGTTGTCTTCTTACAGAAAAACAGCTGGCATTACTTGTTGAATCTAAACCTTGTAATCTTTGTGCTTTTGAAGAGGAATGTGGGCAGTGAAGCCCTTGTCTTGTGTTCCTAAAACATCTCAAGGACATGCTGCTGTTTTGTATAAATACAGTAAGGGCCAGTCATGAAACCGATGCTTTGTTTTGAAACCTTATGTTTTTCGCTTAGAATGTTGCGTGTTGTTTTAAAGTGCCAGTGCCTGAAACAAAGCTGACTTATTGTCGAGTAAAAACCTAATTGATTTTTTTAAAACTTTGGAAATGTTTAATAAAGTCAGATTGGAAAGAAAGTACATGACAGACCCTGAGCACTGCTGAGAAGCTGAGTAAAGAACTAAATCAGTGCTCTGCTGCTTTTTGCTTCAGGTTTGCATAAATAATTTTCTAAGTATGTTAAACCCAGAAGGATGCACCCTTCATGTGCAATGCAAAACAAAACTAATATTTAGATCTGCAGCTGCTTTGAAGAGGACTGTTTGAAGGGAAAGTGGTAATCAGACCTGAGAGAGTGAAGAAAGATGGATACAGTAGGATTTAATTTTGTAAGGATCTTTGAACTTCAACTGCGCTCAGAAATGTTAAAAATAGTCCTGACCTTACCTTAAACAGTGTGACCTTCCTTACCACAACTTGTTTACCAGGACTTGTACTAGCCCCCATAGGATGTGAATTCTCATATTAAAAGACTAATACTTTGTAACATACAAAATGTAAACCACCAACATAAATAAATTAACACTTTCTATCCATCTGGGCTTCATTTTGCTGTGGCATACACAAATTGCCTGGTTTCAGAGCAAGCTAGAGCAAGTAGTGATTACATCTAAGGCTGTGTTGTGCTCTGGAAACAGAGCAGGAGAACCAAGAGAGTTTTTGCTGTTAGGTCTCTGACCTGGTTAAGATATTTTCTCTTTAACATCTCAGTCTCTGACGAAGACTGTCTTAGATTAGCTATAGTTCAGCTAACCTGAAATAAGAGGGTGATAATGAGGCAGAAGAAACTCCGGTCAGCAGAATGTTTCTGCTTTCTGTGCATCTGCCTTCAGTCTCCTGGGAAAGAATGCTATTGCATAGCTCAAACCTTGAGGATTTCTTTTTTACATATGAAATGTCCAGTTATTAGGACCATATCAGGTTCCATTCTATGCGCCCTACTCAGTTTTTGTTCTTAAGGTGGCTATGTAGTTTTTAAGTATGTAATTTAATTATCAGTATGCTATCTTGTTCATAAACTGGATGCTTTCCTATTTTCTCATGTCAAGGGGTTCAGTAGCCATAGATTTACTACACTTGATAATAGAATAAATTTTCATAGTAGAATGCTGTCTCCTGAGAGATTGCTATCTTGTGAAGTTCTGTATTTTGTTCTTCTGGAGAACCGCTCATCCAAGAACAAGTTAAGCTTTGCTCTGTTTTTGACAATGGATGAGATCAGTGCCTGATGGGTATGCTAACACAGACATTAAATAATAGAAATTGCAGATTAGACACTAAAAGCAGCCTGGGGATGTTGTTTAGCATTTTAATGCAATGTGGTTTCCTAGCAATCAAGCTACATTTACTAGCAGTCTTCAAATACTGAGCACGCTCTTTCTAAAAAAAGGTGTTACAAGCTAAGAAGTTCAAATACTCTTCTTCCCAGGTTATGTATGAAGAATAACAGGTTTGTTGTTGAGATCAAGTGAGCTTGTCCCAAGAACAAGCTAGAGAACAAGCTAGGCAACAAGTTGAAACTTAGAACTGCCTGGGAACATCTGATTATGCATAACTTTCAGCCATACAATTACCTGACACTGCTAGTATTCTGAAAGTGAGCAAGATGTTTGAATCAGCGTGTTGAACTGTTGGCAGATGTACCTGCCATATTTTAAAATAGTTCTATATATGGAAACTTCGTAAGTCACTGAATTGTTTTGAACTTCTGGTTTATGAAAAGATATGCAGGACAGTCCTGGTGTAGGGAAAAGTAGCTGCTCAGCACCTACCAGTGCCACCCACCTCTGGTCAGGGAGGCTTCCTGGGTAGTATCTTAACCTGCTCACAGCAATCAGAGTAGAAGTCCTGCTGTCAGCTTAAACGGAAGCAGAGAAAAACTCTTTGTATCAACATGGCTTCAGAAGATCTTTATTTTTGCTCTCTGAAATATGCAGCTGGAAGGTCTCTTGGTGATGCTGGTTGGTAGATTCTAACTGAAACATTATGAACATATGGTGATGACTGGTTGTCCCCCTTCTTTCAGTTGAACTCCTCTAAATCCATGAATGAAAGATGAGATTTGGTGTTAAATTGTCCTGTGCTAAAAGCTTATGATCAGTGATCATTTTACAGTCAGTTGAGGTTCTTTAGTTTCTCCACTAAGCACGGAAGAATTTCTGCCCATACACTAACTCTGACATTTGGAATAGTGATTTTATATTAGCCTCTGTTCAAGAGTTACCAGTCTGCCCAAGATACTGTGAAGAAATTGGCACAGCTTTCTGTTGACTTAGCAGCAACCTGCTAGCACTCCTGGTGAGTCCATTGGCTTGGAGGACCAATGTTTGATTTTACAACAATACAGTTTATTTTAATAAGAAGATCTGTTCCTGTTAGAGAAGAAGATATTTCCCAGAACACTGATGATTTAAAATAGTGTCTTTACATAGTTTCTTCCTGTTTGCTTGGAGCTCCTAATAAGCCTAGGTTTTCTGGATGATTTGGGGCAGGGGGGGACTATTGCTTTTCCTTTCAGTTATCTAGTGATTGCTAATAGAAACTATCCATCTGACTCCCTCTGGAATTGCAGTAATCATGGCTGAGTTTGCTACATCATTCCCAAGTGACTACCTTGTATATGAACAAGCTAGAGAAACAACAACCATTTGAAGACAGATTAAAAGAAGATGAGGTCATAAGCTTATCCCTCTTTCTTGTTAAACATCTGCTTGAAATATCAGGGTTTTTTTTTTTCTATCATACTATCATTAGTTTAGTTTCAGTAACCGAAAGGTGCACTGATGTTTATGGTTACACCTGCAACTAACCCAATTGTTTTGTTACTGAGATAATCTGCTGTGCGAGAAGAAAGGAGAGAAGGGATTGTAACATAAAGTCCCATGGGAAGAAGAGGGTACTTATGAAAGCTAGTATGTACTGTTGATGTACTTTGAAGCACAAATTCTGAATTTAAGACAAACAGAAAGGTGAAAGGAACATGAGAGGGGTATGGGACAGCTGTGGCTTGATGAAGAACTTGCTCTTGTTAGTCTGGACACAGTGTGTCTTGCAGGTACTACTGTTCTGGCCTTGTGTTGTAGGACTTTATGTCAGATGTGAGTTAAACCAAATTTGTGTAGGATCACTCTCCCTTTCCTACCATTCATTAGAGTTACAGAGTAGTATGAGGTCAGACAATTTCCAATCCCTGAGACCAGATATTCCCCCAAATATTTTAGGCTGTCAAAAACTGGTCTGTCAGATCTGTGAACTGGAAATGCTTCAGCAGTGCTCAACTGCTCAGCCTAAAGGTGTCTGTGAAGGGTAGTGCTGCCACTCCATTCCTATCCCAATGTTTTGCCTAATGGCAACTAAGCTATCATATTAAAGCTACATGAATTCAAGCAGTTTGTGAATAGTTCCACAGAAAGAATTGCTGCAATACAGCTGTGCTTCCATGCACATTAAATGTGAGATATAACGAGTTTTGAGAACATATTGCCATATTCAGCTAAGTGGAAAATACATCTTTTAAATACAGCTGACTGCTTGGAATATAACAGGATAGTGCAATAATTTCACTAGTTGCAAATATGACTTTTTGTAGCATTGTACCCTCAAGGCTGATGCTTTTGATGTCAGATATTGTTTCCAGACCTATCAGAAAACACACTTAATTAAAAATAAGTTTTATATGCACTATGGGTTGTTCAACATGGCATATCTCAGAGATATACCAATGTAAAGTAGTGGATGCAGGGAAAAATGAGTTTAATGTTTTCCAGTGTTGACCTAACTGCCTTTTGACTTTCCTAGGAACTTAGTTTTAGTTTCACACCAGCTTTCCCTTGTTATAGCTTTGTCTTTTGTATCTTAATAGAATCTTAGAATCATAAATTCACGGAATAACTGAAGTCAGAAAAGACCCTTAAGGTCATTGAGTTCAGCTATTAACCGTGCACCACTAAACCATATCCACAACTTTTAAACACTTCAAGGGATGATGACTTCCTTGGACAGTCTAATCTAGTGCTTAGTAACCCTTTCAGTGAAGAAATTATCCTAATATCAAATCTAAACCTCCCCTGCTGCAACATGAGGCTGTTCCCTCCTGTCCTGTTGCTTGTTCCTTCAGAGAAAAGACTGACACCCACCTCGCTACAACCTCCTGTCAGAGATCAGTGAGGTCCCCCATCAACCTCCCTTTCTCCAGGCTAAACAACTCTCTCAGGTGCTCCTCATAAGACTTGTGCTCCAGACCCTTCACCAGCTCCAGCACTTCAATGTCCTTCTGTGAGACAGAGGCCCAGAACTGAACACAGGATTCCAGGTGTGCCCTCACCAGTGCCGAGTACAGGGGAACAATCCCTGCCCTGGTCCTGCTGGCCACACTGTTGCTGGTACAGGCCAGGATGCCATTGGCCTTCTTGGCCACCTGGGCACACCCTGGCTCATGTTCAGCTGCTGGCACCAGCACCCCCAGGTCCTTTTCCTGTGGGCAGCTTTGCAGCCACTCTGCCCCAGCCTGTGGCACTGCCTGGGGTTGTTGTGACCCAAGGGCAGGACCCGGCACGGGGCCTTGTAGAACCTCATGGCACTGGGCTTTGTTCAACCTCACACCACTGGCCTTGGCCCATCGTGTCCAGATCCCTCTGCAGATCCCACTGGCCTGTCCAGATTGAGGGATCTGGAGATCCCCTGCAGAGCCTTCCTGCCCTCCAGCAGGTCAACACTCTCACCCAACCTGGTGTTACCTGCAAACTGACTGAGGGGACACTCAATCCCCTCATCCAGGTCATCCGTAAAGACATTAAACAGAACTGGCCCCATTACTGAGCTCTGGGGAACACCACAGGTGACTGGCCACCAGCTGGATGTAACTCCATCCACCACCAGTCTCTGACCCCAACTATGCTGGTGTTTTTTTTACCCAGTGAATAGGGCACATGTCAAAACCATGAACAGCCAGCCAGGAGAATGCTGTGGGAAACAGTCTTATATGCATTAGTAAAGTCCAGGTAGAAACATTTATAACCTTTTCTTCATCCACTAGGCTGGTCATCCTGCCACAGAAAGAGATCCTGTCAGTCAAGCAGGACCTGCCTTTAACAAACCTCTGCTAGCTGGGCCTGGTTCCCTGGTTATCCTGCATGTGTCATGTGATGGCACTCAGAATGAGCTGCTCTATGACCTTCCCTGGCATTGAGGTCAGGCTGACAGACCTCTGTAATTCCCCACATCATAGAGTCATAGAATCACAGATTGGTTTGGGTTGAAAGGAACATTAAACATTGTCTAGTCCAACCCTCCTGCTATGGACAGGGACACCTTTCACTAGACCAGGTTGCTCAGAACCCCATCCAACCTGGCCTTAAACACTGCCAGAGCTGGGGTATCCATGACTTCTCTGGTAAACCTGTTGCAGTGTCTCATCACCCTCACAGTAAAGAATTTCTTCTAATCTAAACCGACCTTCTTTCAGTTTGGATCCATCCCCCCTTGTCCTGTCACTACACGCTCCTGTGAGAAGTCCCTCTCCAGCTCTCTTCTATAGGCCCCCTTCGGGCTGAAAGGCTGCAATAAGGTTTCCCCCAGAACCTTCTCTACTCCAGGCCAAACAACATCCATTCTTTCAGCCTGTCCTCATAAGCCCATCCTCCAACCCTCTGATCCACTTTGTGGCTCTAGATCCTCCTTCTAGCCCTTCTTGTATAAGGGTGACACATTTGCCAACCTCCAGTCAGCTGGGACCTCCTCGGTTAGCCAGAAATATGGTGGAAAGTGGTTCAGTGAGTATTTCCACCAGTTCCCTCAGTACCCTTGGGTGGAATGTGGGGTAGCTGGGTGCTTTGCTTTCCCTGTGTGTCACTCTGTTGGTCAGAGTTGGAGCAAAAGCTCTCAGCACAGCAGGTATTCCTCATCCTACAGCACCCCCTTAACAATTACAGAGAACAAGTCCTGAAAAATAAATCTTCATTCATCAGGTGTAATTATGCCTTGGATAATTAGAAAGGTGACAGCAATTCTTCAGCATCTAATGAAAAATTATTACTCACTGCAATTACTTCACAGAAAGGTGAAGGCCATTTTTATTTCATGTCCTCACACTAGATAGCCATATGCTGCAATGGAATAAATGCTTTCTGCATGGGGCAATCCATGTAAGTATTTTGTGCTCCTAAAACATGAGATTGGGGGAATCCCTTAGGGGTTTTCTGGGTGCATAAAACAACATTATGATGTAAACTTGGTATTAGCAGTAGCTCAGCAGAGACATGATGCTGAATAATTTGTGTTTCTAAACGAGGGACCTACTTCCCTACAGGTTTTTTTACTCTGTTAGCTGTGTAGCAGGGGGTCACCATATGTCTTTCAGCCTGCCAAGGCACCGCTGTGCTACAAGGCACTACTCTGCTTCAAACACTTTCTTCAACCAGCCAAGCAGTTGGCTTTATCTTCTGACTCACATTGTCAGCTTTGTACTTGACCATGAGATTCACAGGCTTACAACAGAGCTAGGCACCAGTCTTCTGGCAGAAAACTGCCCAAGTAGCACGAGCAAGACTGAGGGTTTTACAATGCCAGTCTTACTAAATGACTAAAAATCCCTTCCTCTTTTTTTATTTCCTTTTTCTTTTTTTTTAACATCTGGAAAGACAAAGGAAGCAAGTTTCACTTTAGCATATAACTATTCTGGCTCAGTAAAATATTTCTCAAAATATTTCCTTATTAAGGCTGAAGGTCTGCAAAAAATAACATCTAATACTTTGGTTCATTTATACAAGAAAAATGCAGCAATAATCGGCATCTCTGAGCAGGGTGCAATACGTGTTGAAACACAGTGTTACATCTTCTGACAACAAGGGCAGTAGTAAATGAGTAGTTAAAGCTGATGAAATATCCTCCAAGCTCAAAACACAATCACTCCATGTTATCATAAATTATTTCTGTGGAGGATTCATAGTTGCTGTCGTATGTCTCCTTTAATGCAGATGGATTTCTGTCTGATCCTGCAGACAGACGTGCAGCTGTGGGGCTGCATTGACTTCAGCAGGTGCAAGAGATTGCAGGTCTCTTAAAGTCAAAAAAACCCAGAAGAAAATGGGTTTTCTCTTTGTATGCATGAGAAACATCTGCTCTTTTGTGTGGTAAGGGACAACACAGAGAATCAGTCTAAAAATCAGACAACAATCAGCAGTTTGAAGGACTAGGCTTGTAATGAAAATTTTCTGGGAATGCTTCTTTCCTTATATCAATGTGGGTAGTGGGGAAGGCAAAGGAAGAGCAGGAAGCCTGAAAAGAATGCAATGCTTATTATTTTGTCTTGATATTTTAGAAAACACACTTTTTCAGATGTTAATACAGATTTTGCTGCTTGTAAATTGCTCTTTCTTATGGTTTACAATTTTTGTGATATGGCTTATAAATAACTGATGAAGTAGTTCAAGGAAAAACACAAAAATTGCTTAAAAGGATGCTGTCAAAATATATGTTACCTTTAAGTTTTTTTCCTAGCCTTGAATATTTAATGACTTAATTTTCCCTGTTTCTTCCTTGCAAAATAGCTCCACCATGCAGCTAAAGAGTTGATCTTTCTACAAGCAGAGCACACTAGTATCTCTGTTATCTTAGTATGTATGTGTTTCTGAAGATATATGAAATAACATGCAAAAAGTATGCTTATTATTTTATTAGATACTATAAAACAAAGCCCCTCATGCTTTGTGAACTATCCAAATCAGTTTTGAGATGATCTATATCTGGTTTGATTGAGACTTCCAGACATTGAAAGCATGTCAGTGCTAAACACAGGTATGGAAAATGGGAAGACATGGAGCCTATTTTTGTGGAACCCAGAAGGAGACCAGTTTCTCTTTCTTCACACCATTTTTGAATTGAGTTTGAAGTTCAGTGCTCCTCATTGCTTTTCTTAGAGGTGGAGGAGGAATAAATGCTGGAACCATGTTTACTTAAGTGAAAAGTGTATGTCATTCACCATTTTGGATCCACAATCATGAAATTACAGGGGACCATTTTCTTGCTTCCAGCCACAAAAAAGCTTTTACCCAGCCTTCAGTTCAATACTTCACTTGGCTTTTCCTCAGTCTACACAGAGATGTCTCTTCTGCCTTATTCCTGATCTTTCCATTGTTTTGGATGTATGATCCAAAAATCTGCTATCTAACATGTACTCTTGGTTTTGTATTTATTTGCCATTGCTATTTAGTCCCCAGAGAAATCTTTTAGGCCACAATTCAGTCTCTTTTCAAGCTCTGTTACGTGCCAATAACTTATATTCTGAAAGACCTTGATATTTTAAAAGAAATAATTATAATTATTCAAAAACTACATGCAAGCTGCTAAGAGTTTAAGACAACAGCAACAATACTTTCTGCTTTAGGAAGCAGTGGCATGAAAGGTGTTCACTGCGTGATGAGACAGGGTGATTCAGTGAAAGGACACGATACAATATTTACAACTGAGTTTTTTTGCATCTGCCTGTTTCCTTGCTCTTGCTGCATTTTATTTGGTACACAACTTCCTCAAACAGTATGTGCTGTGAGGTGAGTAGAAAGTGACAGTCTTGTTACAGCCATTTAGAGTGAATGGATCTTCTCACTGTATAAAGCAAAGCTGAAGTGGTAAGATAAGGGAAAATTTGTGCTGTGGAGGCACTGAATCCATAGTCTGTCAGATATCACAATAAGGCTAATTGCTTTCTGGTAAAAGGTCTAGAAGTTTTCAGAGAGATTTACAGCTAAGCATTTTTTCTAAAAGGTATTTTGACAAATTCTTTTATGTGTTAATATGCCTTGTCCAATACAGTGATTAGGAAAAGTAAAAAATAAAGTAAAATTTGTGGAGGAGAAACTTGTAATTATGAAGTTCCCTGGAAATATTTGGAAAGAGAGGGGTACACAAGTTCTTAGTTTAGGTCTGGAGATGAGTTTATTTGCCATCATGATTTTTTATGTTGGCAAGACAGAAAATCCTTTATGATGGTTGAGGACAAATCAAGCGGTAATCATATATTTCCCACGTAGATCTCCTTCCCCAAAAAGTCCTTGCATTGTCAATTTATCAGATTTAGGGAATATATCTTAGTGATCTAGTTTTGAGATGTGCTCAGGCTGGCTGGTGACTGGAAGGCAACTGAATGTTTTAAGAGTTCTTATAAAAATGGCAATCAAAGAGTTTTCTTAGATGATGTGTCAGTCTCTACAGCAACTTTTCAGGGAGGACGTGATCAGTCTAGAGCAAGAAATATCTTAGGATCTTCACTATCATACTTTATCATCCCAGAATAACACAAATCTCTGGAAAAGTGTACAGCTTGTGGTGCTTCAGACAAGATTGGGTTGCATTGAAACAATTCAGGCTGTGATCCAAAACCGATTGAGGTCAATGGAGAGGTTCTTCATCACTTTCACTAGCTTTTGAATCAGTCTTAAAGATGGTGTTTTGCTGTCAGAAGTGACTTAGGCAGACCATGGAACATAAGTATGTATTTCTCAGAAGAGCTGGAGAACACTGGAACTGGTCCATTCCCTGCAGCTACATTAAGGATTCTGCCTGATTGGCAAAGCTTTCCAGAATGTTTAATCTTCAAATTAATTTGATGGTCCTGCTCAGCACAGGGTAAATATGGGAGCAAAATGTTCTGCAATATTTGTTCACATTTTTAAATGGATGATTGTCAACAGTGTTTTCTTTCTCTTTGTTTACCTTTCTGATAAATCATTCTAGTGAACAAGTTTGCTAGCTGGAAGGGATTGCTGATACAGCAAACCTTAAATTGGTTGCAATCTGCAGTCTATTAGCGGTGAAGTCCATGCTACAGTTAAAGGTGCAGCTGCAGTTGGCGTGGTTATACACAAGCTGATTTTGTACTGTCAGCTGTGCTGAATGATCTATTTATCCAGCAAATCACAGCACAAAGCCATTGCAGATTGAGCTGCCTCCATATCCTAGTAAACATAAGGCTGGCATTGCTTTCTCTCGTGGAGTGACTGTCTGGTACAGCTCCCACCTTTGGCAGGCAGTGTGTAAGAAAATGTATCACTTTTTTGTGATTTATCACCTACTAGTTGCAGGAAATTTATGTATGACAGAGAAAATGCACACCAGAAAATTCTTAATGCAGTGTCCAGTAGTGGTAGGAAAATGAAGGCAGACTGGATGCCTAATTTGTTAATACTTCACTGAGTCTACATTTCTTTTCAAGTAAAGATCCCGTAACATCCATCTCTTAAGAGACTTACTTTTTCTAGTCACTAAGGCCATGCAATGACAATCCAGAGGATTGCACCAGTTGTCTGTTGTGAGCAGAAACAAAGAATGAGTCTGATTCATGATTTGGATTAAGGTTTTAGAAGTCTGGATTCTTTCCTTTTTCATTGCTGCACACACTGATTTCTAAGAACTTGCTCAATCTCCCACTGCATTTCTCTACTGTGAAATAGGAAGAATCTCCTGATTTCAGGGGAGAATCTGAGGGTGAATTAATTACTACCTGCCATGAAATAATTTGTATTAGAAGCAAGCAGATCAAAATAAAGACTTAAAAATGTTGCTAGAATGGGTTTTATTTATACTGCAGCACTATTGTTCATTTCGCAATTGTTAAGATAACACAGAAGAAACGGTTGCTGTACGCAGGTTTATAGACATTTCTGGAAATCTAGGGGTAGAATCACAGAAGATAAGGGGCTGATGTGTACATCTGAAGCACAAATAGCCAGACAGCTGTGGAGCCAGCCAAGGATTGTTAATAATAACAGCCAAGGATTGCTGGTAATAACACACCGAGAGAAAGAACAAGATGTGGCTGGAGAAGTGGCCATGAAGTGGTAGAGCAGCATGTCCTGGTTACAGGAGAAGAGTGCCAGTTTATCAGTATGTGAGTGTAACCAAACTGTGTATGTTTCTGTCATTTTCTGACAAACTGTTAATGATGGGTCATTCGCAGAAGCTGCCCAGTGCACACCTGACGCCTGAGGCTACAAGCTGGGTGTTAAATGAGATAAGGGAAAAGAGGCAAACCCTTCCAAGGAGGGTAGTGGTTTTTTGTCTTCACAAATAACTCACCTGTGACAACTCCTTCCGGGGAAAAACCAGCACAGTCACATGCATCCTGAGGCGGTTATCTCTGCTAATGGGCCGTAGTGGACTTAATGACACCAGCAGAATAGGCAGCAGCAATGCCTTAGATCACCAAGGACTTCCAAAATATCCAATGAGTCACAGCGTTACATTGTCTATTGTGGAAGCTCCCTGCCCTGAGGGTGGTGCTGAGCATTCCCACCTGAACCTAAACATATATAATCTTTGGGTTTGGGGATTTGAGACACCACCAATTGATGGATCTGGAGGAGGATCAGAACTTCCACAGGACCACTGCTTTTGACAAGAGTGCAACTATTAACCTCAAGAGGACTGCAAAGACCGCTTGATAGAACTGTGACTACCACCCTGACCAACAGGGTGCCAGATTGTACTCTGACTTTGGGGGTTTAAGCCAGTTTTGTCTGTACCACTGCGTTTATTGTAATCTCTCTAGTAAATTGTAACTCTGATCTGAAATCTCTCTTAAGGTAATCGAATGGGGTTCATTACTCCTGCTAGTTTACTTTCAAACCAGCACACAGCACTTTTCCAGGACAAGAATCCTTGTTCTGACTCCTGAGGCTGAGGAGTGGGCATGGACTCTAGGGGTGGATAAGGACCACCAAGCCCTCTGACGCAGTTCCAGAAAAGTCTGAAAGAATGAACTGTGCATGATAACTAATTTGCACAGAAAGCGAGAAACTTAGCTCCAGGGTGGGGAAAGCATATATAACAGGTACCCCACAAAGCCTGGCTGCACATGCACTACAGGATCTTGGACACCACGTCAGCTTGACTGGTGCTGGAGCTAGGACTGCTGATGTATTTTTCTCCCTTTTTTCTTTCTTTCTCTCTCTCTCTCTCCCCACCCCCACCTCTTTAATTTATATCTCCTTTTTTTCCCTTCCTTTCCACCCTAGCCCTTTATCCTAAACCCACTGCCATGTGCTTATACTAGGAGGTCAGAAACTAACATATCTGTTTCCATGCTAAGTGTGTCATTTATTAGTAAAACTTTTTAAGCTTTTGTGGACCTTCTGACTTTTGTCATTCCCTTTGAACCATGAGCATTTATGAATGTTGTGTAGTCTCTTCTCCTTAAGGGTGGGATGAGGGAAAGAGCTTTTACTCACAGTACATAGTTAACAGAAGGCTATAGACCCCATGGAAACATTTTGAGACTTATAGACTGCAATCCTTTATGTTCAGAAAGAAATTGTTCTGGAAGGTTAGTCAAACAGAAGAATAAAGTGGGTTTATTATACCATGCATAACTCTTTCAGTTTTAAAACATCATCCACTGTGAAGGATGTGATTATGCATGAGCCTCATGGGTAGCAAGATATGCCAGCAAACAGGATACAGCTGAAGGTATTAACTGTCTATTACTAGGTGTCCAGTATGGCTCATCCTGCGCACTCATCCTACACAACTCCACATGGCATGCAAATTTTAGGTATGTATAAATATTTAGTACAATAATCTTCAAGACAAGGCAGTATACTTACAAAAACTGTAAATCCTGCAAGTTTGAAGAAAACTCTGGTTAGTGCTACTGCTTCTCCAAGCAGTAGCAGGATGTCTCCAGCAAGATCCTGGCATACCTGGCAAGATCACAGCATACCTGGTGACCTGGCTTTCCCTTCACAATACTGCTGGGAAATGAGTGCAATTTTAGATGTATTCTATAACACCACCTTTCCATTTAGAGCACAAAGCTAAGGAGGATACTGTGACTGACACTGCAGACAGCAACTTCTAAATTTTTTTTGTGAATGTTTACCAGTCTTCTACTTGGAGTGAGGGGCAAAGAGGTCACTTCTATGAAGTGAAGGAAACCTCTGGGCCTGAAATCAGGCATTATGTATCACATATTAGTATTGAAAACTTGTAGTATCAAATGTGTGCAGAAAAGATACTAAAAACATTGAAACATACTGCTGGAGCCTTGGGAAGGTTTCATTTTCCTCTTTGTTTTTTTTTTTTTACCATTTCCTGTTAGCTATTTCGGGTTCTTCTGAACATATCGCTGGAGAATTGAGGAAAAATGGGAAATTTTTCTTTAGCCATAGGCAGGAATTCTACAGAGTTTCCTTTCTTTTATTAGCAAACACTGAGATGCTTTCCTCCTTTTAAATTACCTATCATAGCTGAATATATTTATGTTCTGCTGATGCCAATATACCTGCATTATATATTTTATGTTCATATAAACTTTCTTTAGTTCTGTTACACAAACTCCCCCAAAGCACTGCTAACACCAGAAATGACAAAGTACCACTGCTCATCCAGATGAAATAATCATAAGGTATGTCCTAAATTGCATCTTTAGGACTTTACATCTGCTTTACTTCCTCTTGTCAAACTCTTAAAAAGAAAATTTGAAAGGCTAGAAACAAATATTCTAATCATTATATTTCCAATAAAACCCTGTGATGTCTGTGTAATTCCCAAACATTCAGGATGCATTGTGCTTTCTGTTCTGTGAGCTATTTACCACTTTTATGTAAACAATTAATGATGCTCAATTTATTCTTCCCTGAAAAAACTTTTTTCTGGATGTGATGGCCTGGTAGCTCAGTAAAAGGACAATTGCATCTTGCTCTGAAATCTGAAGTTCTAGAAAGTGCCCCTGTGTGAGAGGAGGTCAGCATGTTCCCAGAAGCTGCTTATGGCAAAAAAAATGTCTCCTGCAATAAGGCACTTGTCTGAACGCTGTGGATAGTGTTTCATAAAGGGGCTGGGGGCTGCTTAAGGAAACACGACTCCTGTGGCCTCTGCAAAAAATTTTTTCTAATAATTTATGGCAGGCCTCATTGATACTGAGCCCTGTTGTCCACACCCTTCCCACATGTTGCAGCCTGGAAGCCAGGCTCCCACTGCAGCTGGACTCCCCACAGCCCCAGCTGTAAGGAGTGCCTCGGTCACCAGCCCCCTGCGAAGAGCAATCCCCCCCTGAACTCTGTTCTGCAGAAATCTGGGATAGCTCTGCTATTTCCTTCAGCCTGCTTTCTGTCATACATCCGCAGTTGCTTTGGGTTTGCTACTGACATGTTGCTCCCTGTGGCTTTGTTTTTTTACTATGTTCAACTTTCCACTGGTGGCTCTGGTCCCATCTCCCACCCAAGGGATGTTCAGGCAGCCCCACATCAGGAGAACCAGGTTCAAAGTGCACAACAAACTCACATAAAGAAGCATCCTTCTTGCATTAACTTGGAAGAAGCTCTAACTCTTATATGAATGGAAAGATATGGGTCCTTAACTTGTGGGAAGCAACCAGTTGTTGTATGGAAGAAATGCTTTGAATATATTTGACTCCATGAAGAAGAGTAAATTTAATCTGAGTTTTCAGGTGATTTCATTCTGGCCTTACTCGTCTAACCTGTGAGTCTTCAATGGTGTACCCATGCTGAAAAACATTTACTAAAAACTGTCTCCATGAAGAGAAGAGCAGCCTTCTCACACTCCTTTTCTCACCCCATCTGTATTGGAGTGTTGTGAGTAGCAGTGAGCAAAACCAGGTCAAAATTAACACACCTGCCACGTTCCCCATCCCTAGACCAGCAGAAACAGAAAAAACGCGGTTATTTTATTGCACATAGTGCTTTATCATAATACAAATACTAACATCTCTCCATCTTTGTTTCTCAGTAAAGAGGGCTGGACTCATCAGATAATCCAGCAGATGATATTTTATGTGTATCTTGTAGCTTTGTGGGGACACAGTGAGAGAGGGAGAGAAAATTCTTTGCTTTCACTGCTCTGGCATGTTAAACCAACCTTGTCTGGGATTAATTTGAGTCCTGGCTCTGTCTGTCTCTTTTATTAACATCCCCAGCAGACCAAAAAACACGTTCATTTAAGAAAGGTCCAGGCTAGTGGTTCTGGAGGCTTTCATTGGAACAGCTTTCACCAAACACTGATGGAGCTTGGGGCAGACCTCTGGCATTGCAAGAGACAGCAGTCTGTAGCAGACAACATGCTGATTGTTGCAGAACCCATGTATTACTCCCAGAGCTGCCCGCAAATCAACAATGCTGATTCCTGTGTGTGACTGAAAATACACTGCACTGCACAGGGACTACAAGGCACAGAATTAAACAACTTGGTCTTCTAGCTACTGTCAGTTGGCTGCTGATTAAGTGTATTTTTAAACACTAATCTTTTGCTACAACTCCTTTACAAGAAAAAGCTGTCAAAATTGTCCTTCTTTCCTTTTATTCCCAAAAATATGTTAATAGAGAGATTATTATGCTTACATCAGACTCTTAAACTTTTTATACTTTTTTTTTTTTTAAAGCCACTGAATAGCATTGAACACCAACCATTATCCAGAAAATTTCTTTTCACCAATGAATTGGTGGACCTGGCAATGCATCCCTCCCGCTAGGTTTTTCTGTGCTTTGATGATCTCTGTAGTCTTGCTTGGGTGTGAGTGCAAAGGTGACAGTGCCTCTGACTTTGACAGTGACTGAATAGTACCAACTGTCTGTGAAAAAAAAAATGCTTTAGTGAATTTGGTTTCACCATTTCTACTCTGAACTAGCTTATGTGTAGAACTACAAGGGCTTTGAGACTTACAGAGGAAAAAAATGAATTTGGGGATTAAGCTTTAAAATATCAGAGAGAAACTGAAGGAGGTCTCTCTTCAGGTTATTTCTGCTGTTGAACTACAGGACCATAAGTAAGTGCAGGTGACACACTCATCTACAACAACCTGAAATACTTCTAGACAGAAAGCCTATCACTGGTGCTGTTGCAGGGCGGCAGGCAGGACTAAACCAGATCCTAGCCTCTGGCTTGTACCACAGCTTCGGTGCATCCTGACTGGGAGAAGGGGAAAGCCTAGGGCTGGCAAGATGTAATCCCAGTGAAGCATACAAAGTTAGTAACATGAGGTAGTGACACCCAGAAATACGCTGAAACTGGAAATTTCCTCTTTACCCCCAGCATATTAATTGCCAATATGCACGAACTCCTAAGACACATCTGAAAGAGGACATGAAAATGTGCTAAAAACACTGGCATTAGGATGGAGAGTGTTGGCAGCTGACATAGTAGGGAGAACTCCTTCATGCCGCCTCATTCTTCAAAAGCACAAAAATTGACATGATTTTTTTAAAGTCTTCTGCTGCGCACAAGATTTTTCCAAAGCTATTCGACTGCTATGGCTATTAATCCACATCCCAGATGCACAGAGAAACAAAGTAGTGCAGTGGGATAAATTACACGCGTTTTGTAGCTATACATCTTCTACTATCTCACCTGACCAGCTGCAAAGTCATGTGATGACACGGCGACAAGAAGCCAGGCAGATATGCTCTTATTTCAGGCCTTTCAAAGGACTGGGAATTAGCTCAGCAAAAGGGCAAGTCCCGGAGAGTGAAAACTCTTTCAAGAAGCATTTGTCCCTTCAGCAAAGCAATGCGATGAATCACAGGTGAGAAAGGTGCATTCACTTTACCTGTTGTTGTAAACCTGGTGCAGCTATTTGCAGGTGAGAAGGTCTTGGTGTGTGGCTTAGAAATGTCTATGCAAAGCAGGGACAAGAAGAAGCAGTCCAAATACAGCAAGCAAAGGAACTGGAGATTTTCTGCACTTGCCTTCAGGGCGCAGTAACACAGCCACTGAAAGTACTGCTGTAAACAGAACTCGTTAATTTGGTGTTTCATGCTGTGTTGATGCATGTTTAGAAGCTGGTTTAGTTTCACAATCACTCAAAAGTCTTCATTGTGTAGGTCATGAAATAATCTAAATCTATCATCTTGATACCTCTTATCACATATCCTCTGGGAGATACAAAAATGGAAGACCCCTTCCAGAATTGCATGGCTGGTTTAATCACATAAGACAAATATTAAATATTCAGATAATGTCAGTATGTCTTTTTCTTTTCCTTGTTTAAACTTCATATTTGTTTTCTATTATTAACTGACCATGGTAAAAAAAATACCCAGGCTAACTGCACATTTTCTTTGTACAGAGCCATAGACATGAGCTTGCATTTATGTGTACAGCAGGATTTCATGTAGGATTTGGGTATTAGAAAGTGAAGTCTTCGCCCTCCACAAAGCTCAAAACACAGACGTGATCTTGCCAATTATAGAGAATGCATGGTCTAAACTGAATAGACTTTATAGCTTACATTGTGCTCATCTCTAAGTTTGTTGTATCAAAACAGAGTTTTCAGCCCTTACACAGTGTTGCATCCTGCATAAGTATGTGAGCAACGGCTGTGTGTGGAACTCTGCCTGGGCACAAGCAAAAAGCCACCTGAGAGTTTATGGATTAGAGAGCAGAGCAGTGTGGGTGATATTGCAGTGAGTGTCTGCTACAAAGACCCAAAGACCTCCTGCTCAGGAGGAGGAAATGGACAAGGGACATTGAGGGACATCTCGAAACAGTTGAAAGAAGCCTCACATTCAGAGGTCCTGAGACACTAAACTACACTGATACCTGCTGGTGGGCAACACAGCACATCACAAGCAGTCTAAAAGTTTCTGAAGTGTCTCAATCACTTCTAGACACAAGTGACTGAGGAGCCATGAAAAAAGATGCTTAGCTGAAACTCATGTTTATAAACAAGGAAGAACTGTTCAGGAATGCGAAGACTGGGGTAGCCTTGACTGCAGTGACTATGAGATGGCAGAGGTCAGGATTCTGAGGGAGAGTAGCAGAGCAAATTACAGAAACACAACCTTGGACTTCTGCAGGACAGAATGTAATCCCTGTAGAGATCTGCTTGGAAAAACCCCGTGGGAGACAGCCCTGGAGAGAGGAGGAGTCCAGGAGAGCTACTGGGCTCCAAGCTCAAGAATGGCCCATGCCAACAAGCAGAACCAGAGAGAGTAGAAGGCTGTGTGGTTGAGCAAGGAGCGCCTAACTTGGCATGGGCATAAAAAGGAGGAGTACAGAAGGTGTAAGGAGGGGCAGGTGGCCTAGGAGAACTGTAGAAATTCTGTCTGACAGTGGAAGGATGGGTTCAGGAAAGCCAAAGCTCACCTGGAGTTGAATACAGCAGAGTATACGAAGGTAAAAAAGAAAGATTTCTAAAAAGGATCCTCAGGAGTAAAGGGCATCCTGTATCGAATGTGGATCTGTGAGTATATGGACCAGGGATTTGATTGAAAAGAATACAGAAAAGGCAAAGTTGCTCTGTGCTTTCTTTGCCTCAGCCTCCAGGACTCCCCAGTCCCTGAGACAAAGGGGAAAGCCCAGGGCAATGTAGACTCTTGCTAGGTGGAGGACAGTCAGGTTAGGAAACATTAAACAAACTAGACTTACAGAAATAATGGTGCTGATAATGCCAAGGCTGTGGGGTTGATCCCTGTATTGCCTGCTCCGATAGGATTTGGACTTGATGATCCTTGTGGGTCTCTTCCAACTAAGAATATTCTGTAATACTGCAAAATTCATGGGTTCTGATGGGATGCACCGGGTGCTGAGGGAGTTGCCTGATATTGTTGCCTGTGGAGTCTCCACCAGTGAGGAATGCAAAGTTCTGCTGGATAGTTTTCAGCAGCCTGCTTGAGCTGGCCCTCCTTTGAGTAGCAAGGGTGGACTAGATGTCCTCTGTAATTTTACTCTCCAGCCTCTCATTTTCTTCTCACTATTTCATTTTTGTGCAGGGATGGAATTGTGCACTTCTGGGTGTCCCACAGTGTATGGGTTGCATGAGCCATCTCCTCAGACACTGCCTCACACAACTGCTGTGACAACCAATGCCCCAGCAGTTTGGGCCAAGGGGAGAGGGAATGCATGCTTTTTTCCCTAGAAGTCCTAGGCCTTGGCTACTATAAAGCCAGCAATGACAGAGTTAACCAAGATTGTGAAAGCAGGTTTTTCAGAGCACAGACTAGCTTTCAGCTTGAAAGCATACTGTAGCTTTGAGGAGAGTTTTTCATTATTGGACAGGATCCATCATCTCACCATCTATGTTACAGTTTGCTCAAAGGCAGGCAGATTATGAAGAAATAGCAACCACATCTGTGCTAACTACATTTATCCCATCTGCTTTTTATTTTATCAACTTGGAAAGTAAACCCTAGTCATCACACAAGCCTATTTTATAAGGATTAGTGCAAATAGTTTGGCACCGACAAAACATACATATAAAAGTTTTTCCTTCTTGACAACACATATAAAAATTAAATTTCCAGTGGATTTAATTACAGTTAAAAGCTTTCACCATTTATTCAGGATATTATTCAGTGCCTACAAACCTCATTCAAGTAGTTCTGTCTTGGCTGTCATATTTGCAACAGGTTATTAAAAAATATTACCACACCATGGTTTGAAATACAGCATGGGTTTGGATGCCCCTGATTTACCTTTACTCAGGTCAGTGCCACTACTGCCAGCAGGTAAAGGTAGGAGACTGGTGTGGATATGGGGAGTGAGAAGGAATAGCAAAGAGGAGAAGCAAGGGGACAGAAGATACAGATCCATAAGACATTCTCCTGTAACTGAGACCTACACCAGGCATCACCAGTAACCACAACATGCAGTACTGTTTATAAAGCAACCAGGCACTTCTCTGTGATCTTGTTATGCTATTAGCCTAAGCACACATAACCTCAATTGTCTGGAAAGGAGAAACCTTTCATTTCTGATTTAGTTCTGTGGGCACTGGCCATTTGTTCCCATGCCAACGTTGGTTAATTGATTTCTTCTCCCTGTTATTTTTTTGTTCAGATCTCCTCCTTTCTTGTGTATTTCTCTTGAGAAGTCAAAACCTTCTAAGAAAAAAAAAGGTTTTACTACACTAAGCAAGTTGAATTCATTTATGTTCCCTCTTCCTAATAATTTTTCCAGTCCTATACTTTTTTCGGTTTAGGTGAATCTTTCTTTGCACAGTGTGCTGAGGAAACATTGCCAATGCCTTGTATAATTACATTAATATGTTCTTATCTCTACTGGAATTGATTAATGCGTCAGACAGAGAGTTTTTGATCTTCCCAGGTACAGAGAAGCTGCGTCTCTGGCACTAATGCGCAGCAGGTTCAGTTCTTACTTGCTGGGTTTTACATGGAGTACATCTGAAAGGTCTTTTAAAAGGATTCTAGTATCACTGTCCCTGTTTTACAAAGACAGTTCAGATAATGAAATAACTTGCCCAAGGCCACACAGCAGACTGATAGACAAAATAAAGTGAAGACTATGTGTATCTTGACCAACAAATTCTTTGTCCTCTAAGCTACAGATTACAAAGAGAAATCAGATAGGCCTTTTTAAACTAAAGTTTAGAAAAAATAAAGTTAAATATTACAATTAAGGAGGATGGAAGACCTTTTGATAAATGAGAAAGTGACCCCCATATGAAATTCTTTTTTTTTTTTCACAACACTTTAAAAAAAAACTCCAGAAAACATGTCAGAGCACAGAATTGCTTTGTACTCGTGACAGTTTTCATCTGTGGAATACAGGCTATCCTTGCCAGGTCAGAAATAATTTCCAGCTTGCAAGGAGACAAGTAGCTGTATTACAGGCTCAAGTAATATTGCAGAGCCTTGATTCTGCAAGACTTACATTTTTTACTTTATTCACTGTGATTAATAGCAGGTGCTTACATGGCTTTTCATTAAGTACTCGAATGCATGTTTGGAAGGTTTCAGTCAAAAAGTCATTGGAAACTGGGACAGTAGAAGCCTCTGAATTTGGGACCTCTGTCCCAATCCACTGTCCTCCTCTAGATTTCTTAAAATGTTGCCATGGTCACCTTTCTCTGAGACAAAGAGAAAGCTTCTGGGAAAGTAGGTACTACTTACATTTCATTGCTTGCATCAAGGTCTGAAAGACTAGCCTTCACTGAGTTTAGATCTTATTGGAAGTTCATAATCATGTTATCTCAATTAAAGAAACATAGAACTGTTGAGGTTGGGAAATATTGGTGAAGATTGCCCTGTCCAACCTCCTGCTCAAAACAGGTCAGCCATGCCAGCTTACTGAGAAGTGTGTCAAGTAACATTGGAATATATCCAAGAGTGGAGACTCCACAACTTCTCTGGGCAACCCGTTCCAGTGTTTGACAACTCTCATGGAAAAAATCCCAAAGGTTTTTCTCATGTTTCAGTGAAGTTTCATGTATTTTAATTTTTGTCATTTTCCTCTTGTTCCTTCAAGGGATGTGACCAGGAGGAATTTACCACCATTATCTTTATTGTCTACCCACCACACCAGTCTTAAAATGGATGTTAGGAGGTGGACAACTGGACATCTTGCTGAAGTGCGAAAGAACACTATCCACTTCTCTTTCCATGTTCATCAAGAAAGTCACCCCTTTGTAGAAAGCCATCGGGTTGATCAGATTTGATTTCCCCTCCATAATCAGACTTGATTTCCCCTCCCATTCCAAGTACTCCCTGTCACCTTCTTGTCTGTAAATAGTTTCTAGGATTACTTGCTCTATCACATCATGGAGAAAGGGTAGGTCCCCTCTTTTAAAATGATTTCTAAACTGCTTGATATCCACTGAAGGTGATCGTACATGACTCTGAACTTTACCACTGGTCTTAGAAGCCTGGAATACTGAGGGTATAAAGAAAGAAAGGAGTAGGGCTTTGAGAACCTCAGCCTTCTCCGTATCTTTTTCACCAAAGCTCCCTGCCCACAGTGGGGCTACATTTTCTCTGGTCTTTGTTTTGCTGCTGATGTCCTTGTGAAAACCTTCCATGTTGGTGTTCACATGTGTTGCCATATTCACTTCCAGATGAGCTTTGGCTTTCCTGAACCCATCCTTCCACTGTCAGACAGAATTTCTACAGTTCTCCTAGGCCACCTGCCCCTCCTTGCACCTTCTGTACTCCTCCTTTTTATGTCCATGCCAAGTTAGGAGCTCCTTGCTCAACCACACAGCCTTCTACTCTCTCTGGTTCTGCTTGTTGGCATGGGCCATTCTTGAGCTTGGAGCCCAGTAGCTCTCCTGGACTCCTCCTCTCTCCAGGGCTGTCTCCCATGGGATTTTTCCAAGCAGATCTCTACAGGGATTACATTCTGTCCTGCAGAAGTCCAAGGTTGTGTTTCTGTAATTTGCTCTGCTACTCTCCCTCAGAATCCTGACCTCTGCCATCTCATGGTCACTGCAGTCTAGGGTGCCACCAATCCTCATATTCCCAACTACTTCCTTCTGGTTTGTAAGTATCTGGTCCAGCTAAGCATCTTTTTTCTTGGCTCCTCAATCACCTGTGTCAGGAAGCTGTTGTTTACTATTTTTTTGGAAATGTCTTGAATATCGGGTCTATTGGTAACAAAAAGCGAGTAAACCACACTTCTTTTTGAGATAATATCACATAGCTTCATAGATGTAGGTTTTTTCTAACTGAAAAAATGCTGGCCCCAAGCTGAAACACTCATCTGTAGTGTTTGCTTAATGCACAAATCAGGAGTACATAGGCTTGGATACAGGACTGAGGATTGCAGTGACTTATTCCTCAAATGTAATTGGCACAGATGTCAAGTTTTCCACCTCATCAAGCTGTGGAATGACAGTTCAGATTGTCAGCAAGTTCTCTATTTTAGGAGCAAGACATATATTCTGCCGGACTGCAACTTCCAGAAAAACAGAAACAGAGTTTTGAATCTCTGAAAACTTTTTGCTGCGCAGATCTGTGTATCTGTACCAAATTACATATAAACTTACGTTTTTACTATATTAATTTGCCATCTCATACTACAGTTAATTTGCTGTTTGCACAAGGTTTATTTGCTTTTTATGCTAGTAGCTTTCTTGTGAGGAAGACTTTTATAGTACATCCATGAAGATGTTATTATGCAGTGATAGGTTCTCAAACAGAACTCGGTTTTGCTCCACTCTCTGCTTAATATTTGAATTGCAGCACTAGTTTAAGAGATCTGCTTGGGTTTGGTTTGTGACTTTTTAGTGGGGGGGGAATGGTGTGACTGTTTTGTATATAAACAAAAATGGAG
Source organism: Corvus moneduloides (assembly GCF_009650955.1). NCBI lineage: Eukaryota > Metazoa > Chordata > Aves > Passeriformes > Corvidae > Corvus > Corvus moneduloides. The sequence continues at coordinate 64,996,150 of NC_045511.1, forward strand.
GCATAATACCATCCCTGCCCTGCTCCATGGGGTCCCGCGTGCCCCCACAGAAGCACGGGTGGGTTCAGTGCTACAGTCGGTAGCAAAGAGTCCAGAAGGGCATTTGGGTGCGTTCTAGCAGGAGCATTCATTGCTGCTACACTGGCGAAGGTTGCAGAGGCAAATACGAACATGATCCCAAAGTTCACAGTTTTGTCCGGGGGCGGGGAAAAGGCAGGACCAGGGAACAGGGACCAGTGGGGAAGCTCTGGGGGGGTGACGAGGGGTAGAGGCTGACAGCCAACCAGGGAATCCAAACTGGGATAGATTAACAGAACAGAACAAGCATCTCGGGAGGAGCCCTCTTGGCCACCCCGATACAAAGTGGCTCCTGTGGTACGAGGGACTTGTCTTACTGAGAGCTCTCTGTCCCTTGTAATGTATGTTCACCGGCCACCACAGAGGCATATTTTGTCTGCCAATATGTATTTAATAACTGAGTTTATCTGGAAGCGGAGAGGAGGCCTTTTTATTCAGCAAATGCTAAGTCACCCTGTGGGATGGGCCATTACCCATTACCCTTTTATCATTAGTAGCTCTGCAATATTGATTTTCGGTAAGGTTCACTAGGTCTCTTCCAAGTCCCTGTCTGGAAAAGGAAATGGAGAAAGGACCATGACTGCAGAAAAGGGGAGACAGCAATGCCGTGGGCTTAGAGAGTGGTCTTCATGCTGTAAAGGAGATCCAGCCCTGTGACACTGAGAGCAGCTGCTCGGGGAACAGTCCTTGCTAGAATGGTGTTCTTACAAAAAGTCTTTCATCCTAGTGGCTGAAATGTCCTGAATCATGGGGACCGCAGGGGGCAATGCAGCTTTTACTGCTGAGTAAAACTTCAAGAAGTATTTTGTTTTTCATTTTACCAGCTTTCCAGTCTTCTTGCTCCTTTGGCATGTTGCTAGCTTCTGCTATAAAGTACAATTGATACTGTGCTTGTTTTTGCAGAGAAGGTGTCACTTGCTAAGTTTAAAGAGCTGCATAATTTTCAAGTGCTTTTGTATTACTACACATGTGCAATGAGAGTCTGAAATCTAAGCTCTTTTCCAGGCAGTTATTTAGCATAGAAAAATTAATCACACTTTCCATTTTCTTAGCTAGTTATATCCATTGTATTGGAGCAAAGTCTACGTAGTGATAAACCCACTCAACTTGTGAAATAGCTTGACGTCTTCAAATATTTTAGCAAAAAACCTTATTTTATTAATAAACGATTGGTTAATAAGGTAAAAACCTAGAATTAGTATCTTGACTTCTATGTGTTGTATATCTAGACTTCAATAAAGCATTCGACACCATCTCCCACAGATCCCCCAGGATCCTCCTAGAAGAACTGCTTGTGGCTTGGGTGAATGGACTCTTTGATGGGTAAAAAACTGCCAGGATGGCCAGGCCCACAGTGGTGGTGAATAGAACTAAATCAAGTTGGTGCCCAGTCACCAATGGTGTTCCCCAGGGCTCTTTTGGGGGTCAGTTATGTTTAACATTATTGACGATCTGGACATTGGAATTGAGTGCCCCCCCAGTCAGTTTTCAGATGGCACCAAGCTGGGTGGGAGTGTTGACCTGCTGGAGGGTAGGAAGGCTCTGCAGAGGGATCTGGACAGGCTGGATCATGGGCCAGGGCCAGTGGTGTGAGGTTCTACAAGGCCCCGTGCCGGGTCCTGCCCTTTGTCCACAACAACCCCAGGCAGCGCCACAGGCTGGGGCAGAGTGGCTGCAAAGCTGCCCACAGGAAAAGGACCTGGGGGTGCTGGTGCCAGCAGCTGAACATGAGCCAGGGTGTGCCCAGGTGGCCAAGAAGGCCAATGGCATCCTGGCCTGTACCAGCAACAGTGTGGCCAGCAGGACCAGGGCAGGGATTGTCCCCCTGTACTCAGCACTGGTGAGGCCACACCTCAAATCCTGTGTTCAGTTCTGGGCCCCTCAGTTTAAAACATACACTGAGCTCCTGGAAGGTGTCCAGAGAAGGGCAAGACCCCTTGTGAAATCTTTAGAACATGCCATATAAGAAACCTCTGAGAGAGCTGTTTTCCTTTAGTCTATAGAGAAAAGAAGGCTCTGAGGGAACCTCATTGCCCTCTACAACTGCCTGAAAGGAGGCTGCATTGAGGTGAGGGTTGATCTGTTTTGCTCTGCCTGCAGTGAGAGGACAAGAGGAAATGACCTTAAGCTGAGACAGTGGAGATTCTGATATTAGAAAACAATTTTTCACCATTAGGATGATCAAGCATTGTAATAGGTTGCCAAGGGAGGTGATAGAGTAAACATCCCTGCAGGTATTTAACAGGCATCTGGATCTGGTAATATGGTTTAGGGGTGGGCAGCTGGACTGGATGACCTAGAAGATCTCTTCCAACATTGATGATTTTTTGATTTCAATAGATGTTTTAGTGTTTTGTTTTAGAAGAAAGTAAGTGGAAGGTAGTGAGTAAAGAACAGATGAAATATAAGGGTGACTTGTGTGTTAAGTCTTTACTATTCAAGGCTGGTATGAAAATAAAACAAAATG